>NC_135308.1:128572281-128895008 GCF_048772815.1 Callospermophilus lateralis
TGAGTCTTGGTATCTACCATAGGATGATAAGACTCATAGGAAATTCCCCAACATGCAAAAGAAATTTGAATGATTTATTATAAACCAAACATGACAAATATCCACTATAGCTAGCAAACTCTGATTAGCTTCCGAGCTCTATAATTTCATTTTTGTTTTCCTTTCGTTTGGCTGTCTCCCCTGCCCTTAACAGATTCACACTAGTGTAGCTCTGTATCTTCCAATAGAAGGGTTTTGTATCATTTAGTGAATATGTGTTTTTTTTCATAAAGGATAAAGATGGAAAATTGGTTGGTATTGATGATGATAGTGGCTTTCATGTTGCTTTTGATAAGTAATAAAAGGAAAGAGTTTTTGAAAAGTACAAACTGGTTGTAATTTAAACACAAAGCCCTAAAGTTTAATATGCTGTAGGAAGTCAGTACTCTAATTATACCATCCATCTCCTTTTAATATAATAATTTTCCATAGGAATAGATTAAAAATATATATTCCTTCTCCTTTACAACTAGTAAGATAAAAGGATAATTGGTTGAAATATTCTCTCCAAAAGTATATGAAATATTGTAAAATCAGTTGTAGAATTACATGTCTTGAATAGCAACATAGATATTTTAGTTATGATTTATGAACTATGTATTTACATTTATAAGTAATATTTTTCTTTTTTCAAAGACCTTAGTTGTTTTTTTCTGCATTCCTCAACTTTAATAGCTCTCATCTATAAGGTATTTACCACAAATTCTTCAAAACATACATTATTCATTTAAGTACTTTACATGTATTTATAAAAATGTCAAGTATACATAATTTGTTTTTGTTTTTTTACCTCATTTAAGTGAAATGGAACTGAGCCAAAAATAGCGATGAAATCTTTGCTGAAAAAAGTAACATAACATAATTTTCAGTCTAGGAATCACATTAAGAAAAGACAGGAAATGAAGTAAAAATCCTGAGTCAGAACTAGAAGAATGAATGTTAGGCAGGATAAGATGGCAGCTGAGAAAAATCCTCCAGTGTTTGTCTCTCTACAGCCACAACCAACTGGACAGCTCTTCACGCACCAGACTACTTTCACAAGAGCTAAAGACATCAGGTAGGAGACCACAGTGCCTGCGTTTACTATAATGAAACAAAAGGCCCTGTTTAAGAAGGTGGGAGGTGCAGAGAGACATCTGCCTCTTGTGGGACAGAGAGGGAATTAACCTGAGGCCTCATCTTGAAACCTAGGACCAGGTCTGCCACTGTGAAACCAAGTTCTCTGTAAAGTCCCTAGCTTCCACCCCCAGGCCATTGATGGTGGACTATGAACTGAGTAACTAGAACTGCATAAGCCAGGTGGGCTGACTGAAAACCCCACTCCTCCTCCACCTTCAGCAGCAGAACTAGGAGAATGACTCCTACTGCTGGAAAGAGAGCAGGGAAGCCAGCACAGGGATGTCTCAGAGTTTGCAACGGAGGCATGCCAGGGCTAGACCCCATATTCCATAGGAACTGAAGGCCCTGTATGCAGGCCAGTGCTCACAGACTGGGCTGTAGAATTACCCCAGAACCAGGCACAGATCAGACTCATGTTTAGCACTGCCAGCCATGGCTTGAACTTTGGTGCTCCCCTGAGACTCTGCAGGTCCTTGTATCTGTGATATGCAGATAGAACCTAACACAGCATCACTATAAGTGGCCAAAGGTCTGCCTTTACAACCTTATCCCAACCGTAGATAGCATAGCACAGTGCAAGATTCCATTTTCTGGGAGCAGAACAGGATAGTAAGTATGAGACATTGCCCTGGAACTTGATGTTGGGTTGGTGAAATCAAATACCAAGCAGATTCTGAGGACTCCCATCCCCTTGTCTGACTGTAGACAGAGCCTCTGGATGAGCTCCAGTGCCAGGAGAAGACCTGTGGCCACCAGTCTATCAGTCTTTCATTTCAGGTAGCCTCACCTGTGGCCAGTTGCAGCCATCTTGAGCCAGAGACCACCTTAGTAATAGGCAGCCATTGCGGTGTGGGCATTGGTCCTACCCCAGTGTTGAGTTGGTCTTGACAGTTCCTATGTTAAGGGTGTAACAGAGCTTGTAGACATGGGTGACCAAGTGCGTAATGTAGTAATCTGGGGCAGAGTGGGCAGAATCCCATAGTGCCTGACCATAGGCATCTTGGCCTACCACGGCCCCCCAGGGACACAATACCTTTTCAAGGTACTGATTTGAAATGATCTTACTTATATGTGGGATCTAAAAAGGTTAATCTTATAGAAATTGAGAGTAGCATGGTGGTTACCAGAGGCCAGGGGCTAGAGGAACCTGGGACAGTGTGGTCAATGGGTACTAAATTACAATTTAAGAGAAAGATATTCTGGTGTGTTTTTGCACAATAGAGTGACTACAGATAACAGTAATATGTTCTACATTTCAAAATGCCAGAAAAGATTTTGAAAGATTTCACCATAAAGAATTGATAAATGTTTGAGGAGACAGATGTGTTTATCCTGATTTCAACATTATACGATGAATCCATTCATGGAAGCATTGCAGAGTACAGCATTCATATGTCCAATGATTTTATGTTTTTATATACCAGTTAAAAGTATGTTTTAAAAAAACGACTGGAATATGTGACTGGGTTACAGAACTGCACATAAATCACAATGGCACGAAATGATTACCCTGAAGGATGGAGTGCATATTTGCTTATAAGCAAAGTTTTCAAATTTGTTTCCAGGTCCAAGTAACTTAGGGCCTTCTAATATTCCCTGTAAATAGTCACCCCTTTACTCTCCAAGCTATTCTGTTCATAGCACCTGGCTGTGCAGGAGGATTTAATTCTTATTGTGGCCTTTTGTGAGATTGTAAAGCAAATGGTACTCTCTTCCATGGACTGATTACTGTGTGTTTCTATGCAAGACTGGCAGAAAATTGGGCCACGCATGAGTTCCTTTTAAATTAGTCAGCCCGACTACAACTTACCACAGTTGAAAAGACTTTGTAACTGTTGCCAAGGATATTTGGACAAGCCAGATTTCCACAGCTTCCCACAGGGGAATCCTGACACATTTGTCATTTCCTAAATCAATCAGTGGCCTTGTTGTTTTGCTAACTTTACCAGTGGCAGATCTACTCTCCCCAGAGATACTGAGAGTCTGGCTGAAAGGACCTGTAGTCTGCAAAGACATGTGCCACAGCCAGAACCGTCCAGCCACACAAGTTTCCCTGGAGCTAGGAACTTCTAGCACTATTCTGATGCACAGAATACATCCTTTATTTGGATTGTAAATAAAGGAATTTTCAGAATTAAGCATCCTTACATATTTGGTAGTGTCATAGAATGCAATGTACAGAAATTAACCTGATCATTGCCTAAAGAATAGGACAGAGAAGGGAGAACCTAGGCGGTCTTGTCACTCCTTCAACTGTGTCAAACACAGCAACAAAACAAAACAGCATCCATTGATTTTCGACACACTTTATCCCTTTTCAACATTTCCTCGCATGTACTAGCCCGTTTCACTAGAACAACCTGTGAGACTTGAGACAAGGTAGTATGTGGTTGAGCACTGGATGGGGAACCATAAAATGTAGGTCTAAGCCACAATTAAATCTGCATGTTATTAGCATCTGAATCACATTGTGTACAAGATAATGTGAGGATAAATTAGATGATGAATGAGCAAGGGTTTTGTAAAAGGCTCTATACAAATAAAGCAAAGATAATATCAGTGAGCTTGCATAGTACCACAGTAGGTGAGGCCGGATACTATGATTTATCCAGCCAAAGACTTCTGTCAAGATCCTCAGAATTAAATGAAGAAGGAAACCCCAAGGGTAGGGGTGTGGGGGGGAAGCCAGACCAGACCTCTGTAGACAAGTAGGGTGAGGATTTGAACTATTCTTATTTGGGCTTCAAAAGAAAAGATGACCCCTGAAGCTTGGAGGAATCTAGGACATCTGAATTACATAAGCAACTCTTTGAAATGCAGCAATTATTTTTGGTCAGACAACACTGGAGCCAAGTTTTTATAATTCTGTTGTATGTGGAACAAACAGTACCTGTCCAGGTACTGGAAACTGAATGATGGGTGCTTTATTTGTAGAAATGGCAGATAGGAGGTGGCAGTTTTGACATGACTATAGAGTGATGGATGTAAGCAGAAAAAAAAGGAGACTATGAAATAATTTTATTTTCAGACCCTACAGCAGTTTGGTTTGAATTTTCTATGAAAATATTAAATGTGTATGCATGCACACACATCATGAATACAAAAAAAATGCTTACTATAGGGCAAGGCTGGAGAATTCGGATGAAATTGTGACAGCACTATTGAAGCTGCTCTAATTTTAAATTTCCTCTTGCAGCTGCAGCATCCTGCCCTAATCTCTATGAATACAACACATCAATTTAAATAAAAATAGTTATCTGCATCATGCTTCCCTTTACCAGCTGCAGAACTATCATAAGCCTTTGATTTACTCTCTATTAGAGGTATAGAAATAAAGTCATTTAAAATTAAAATAGTAATGTCTCCTTTTCCAGTCCCCAGCTTCCATCAGGTTTAACCTAATATCAGTGAAGCAACTAGTCTTATATTTAATAAAGGAATAAATCTGTTTTTTTCTGTGAACTAGAGAGAAAACCTCTTTTAAGCAGAGGTCTTTCTTTCTGTTGGTTATGTTTTGTCCTGGAGTTGACTGTATAGTTGACATCCTTTATGGTTGTTCTAGAACACACTTCAGTCTTTTCTTTAGTCCTTGTAAAAGTTTCTTTTCTCTCTTTTTTCTATTCCCCTCTGAGAAATCTGTCCTGATAACACTTTTATCACTTATCCACCTTGTTGCATAAGAACTACACAGAGACAGATATAACTTCAGTGCTTCTCCTTTGTGCTCCCAGAGCACAGCGGCTGCTCTCTAGACCAACTTATGTTTCACTAGAGTGCAATATGAGCAAAGACCCTGTCAGTATTTCCTGTCATTATATTCCTAGTACAGATCACATAGTAAATGCTTAATAAAAAATAATTGCACACATGCAGGAGAGCAATGAGTGCATTGCCTGTGTTCTTGCTTGTCTCTTTTTGTGCCTTAGACTTTGCCTTGCACAGAGTGGATGCTTACTAAGAGGTGTGTGTTGAAGAAGCACATCGAGTGTATTATAATGGTCTTCGCTTGTCTGTGTTGGCCATAGAGGAAAATGATTCTGAGGGCAGGAGAGAAGACATTCCATTCATTATCTTCCTTGTTATTAGAATAAAGTTAGTAGCACCTGTGAGTGTTAAAAGGCCCATCCTGGTGAGAATCTTGCTCACTATTCTTCCTCATCTCTTACCTGTTATCAGATCTCTGCTTGCCCCCAACACCATTGCCTCTGGAGAACTAATACATCAAGCTCTCTTTCTGACATACTTTGCATTTTATTCCTTCTACCAAAAATACCTTTAATATCTTCCTTACTTTGCTTACTCAGCCTGCAAGTCTTGCCATAGACTTCTTCTCAGAAGACCATTTCCAGACATACCAGGTTTACATTAAGTGAGTTGTTATGTGCTACTTTTGCACAATGAACTCACCCAGGATTAGTAGCCACATTGGATTGTAAGTTACGTGATTTCTAGACTTTTAAACCCTTTTATAATGTATGATTATGAGGGCCATTTCAGTTAAGGTAAAGCCCAAATTTATTCCCATGGGAGCTGAAGGTCCTTGGGAATGAAACCACTGTTTGCCATTCTAGCCTCATCTCAGTCTTAAGATCTTTGGCCATGATGTTCCTGATACTTGAAAAATTCTACCTTTCCTAAAAATTCCTTCTCATCTTTTAGTCCTGTGTCAGACCAGAGAGGGGCTGGTGCTCTCTCTTGCTCTAACTAGTTAATTCCTAGCTCGAAACTTGTTGCACAAGTGAATGAACTAGCACTGTGCAGCTAGCTACAATGACCAACTCCATCAAGGTGTAAGCATATCAGATTTTAGTGAAATCTGTATGTGATTTTTACAGAGCCTCGTGCCCTGAAAATGAATCAGATTTGTGTGCATAATGCAGTGCCTCTCTCCTCTCTGCTCTCATTAGTCTGTAACAAAGACCCAGAGGTTTGTTGTTGCTGTCTCCTCATATCAATTAAACCCTCAAAAAGGATATGAAGACGTGTAAAAGGAAAATTGTTGTTTAGTACCCTAGAATTGAGAGCACATGAGTTCAATGCCCACATCAATAAATAATCACTGCAAGGTTATATTATTCACCTGAACAAATTGTATAAACGAAGGTGCTCATTGCTTTAATGAAGCTCCAGAGCTATTCCAATTAGAATTTCTGTAGATAGATGTGAAAGGAAAGAAGGATAGAAGTGGGGAGTTGGAGTATCTAAGCAAGAAAAAGATGATAGAGAGACTGAATAATCAATTTCATGTTGCATAACAAAGTCAGGTTGCAGGAAGTTTTTTTTTTTTTAATTTTCTATACAGAAACAAGCATACTATAGTGCTTAATGAGCTAGGTCCTCCTAGGGTCCAGGGAATGGCATGTAGAACAGATTAAGAGCTGCTTAGTAAGCCTGCTGTGCAGATACAGGAAATATTAGGAAGCGAAATTAAAATGTTACATGGAAAGCACTGGTGAATCAGTGAAGGGATTTATAAGAAGAGATGAATAATGTGTGATTATTTTGTTTGAGATTTAAGCAGATTGAAGTCAGGGGTAATTAATAATGACTTAAAAAAAGATTTAGAAATATCATTGGTACTGTCTACGACAGATCTAAGAAAATGATAATCTTAAATATTCAGATCAACTACATATTAGGTTCCTACTGTGTGTTCAACTTTCTGTATTTTATCCCAAAGCTTCCCATAGGCCTATGAGATTCAAGTAAGTTTTATTATTACCATTTCAAAAATGTGGAAAGTAGTAACTACCATAATGTTCCATTGTGATCCAGATTTCAGAATTGGTATTTGAAAATAAGACATTGAATCGAAAAGAGGAGGTAATTCCCTTGCCAGTTAGCACGTATTACTGAGTTTATTATTCCAGACAATAAGCCTATCGAGCCAGTGCTATAATCTTCATCTTATGAATGAGAAGACTGAAGCTCAGAAGAGTTCAGCACCTAGTATATGTACATACCCTCTGTCAGTGGTACCCTGCAATTTGAAACCTAGTCTTTTGTGATCTCATACAGGCTTTGTTCTACTGGCTTAGATTTCCTGTGGTAATCCAAAGCCATACTCATTGACTTTGTGGGTAAGGAGGCAAAGAATCATTTCACTTTTATATAATTCAGTTATTTTCAATGGGTTAGTAATCAGTGTACTTGAAAACTGTCTACATATAATAGAAATTTCTTGAAATCAAGCTTGTAATATGACTTTGTTGTTTGCAACTTATTTTTATGTCATGCTTTTGAAATAAGTTGGTGTCAAGAACTACTGGGTCAAATTGCTGCTCTGAATTGATTTATTTGTTGCAACATAATCTAGCCTGACGTGGCTAAAAAACTTTCCTTTTTCCCAACTCTACCACTTTCTAGACATGTAACATTGGGTGAATTCTATAAGCCTTCATGCTTTGGAATCCTTATCGGCAAAATGGAAGTAGTAATAATGCCTAGCTTATATGGAATTTGTGAAATTAAACCGGCTTATTTATGATTCTTAGACCGGTGTTGGTACAAAGTAAAGGCTCTTCTTTGGGTTCAAAACCCATCTTCTCAGATGCTTATGTTAAAAAAAAAAGATGAAACACTTTGTGTGGTCTAAGAAGTTCACCAGGCTCTTCAAAGTGGTCATTTCAAAGCTTTGGCTGAATTTTAGGACAAGTAAAGGGGAGCCCTGACCTGAGTTGACAGCAGGGGCTTTGTAGAAGTAAATTTCTCTGCATTAGGAAATGAAAAGGCTGATGTTAGTATCATGGCTTTGCCTTTAACATAAAAGAGAAGGAAAGGATGAATTAGTAAAATGGAATTATTAAATCTCATCGTGGCCCAAGGATAAGGAATAGCAATACAGTATTAAAATTTAAAGATGTTTTTATTCCTCTGATACAAACCACATTCATCTCTCCCAAATTTCCTGTCACATAGAAAACTTGGATAAATATGAGTGTGGTGGAAAGAGGGAACAAAGTGTTGTTGGACTTTAGAAAAGTGATGACTACTACATAGGATTTCAATTACTGGTGGATATGATGGGTAGACATTACTGGCACAGGACATGAGGAGGGAGATAAAAGCAATACATCAAAGGGTGGGTATAGGAAACATACTTTATTGTTATTAGAAACTGAGGTACATAAAAAGAATAAATGGGGATTAAAACTGGGAAAAAATTTTGAGAGATATTGAATATTCCTGGCAAAGACATTCAGTTTGTTCAGTATTCAGGAGACAGCCAGTGGAGAGTTTTGGACTGATATGGGCAGAATTGAGTTTCAACTGAACAATTTCCAGAAATGTACTGTATATCATGGTGTCTATAGTTAACAACATTGCACTGTATGCTAAAAAGTTTTGTAAGAGGGTAGGTCTTAAGTGTTATTATCACTAATCATAATACTAAATAAAGAGGACAGGAAAAAACCTTTCAAAGTGAAGGGTAGGCATAGGACATAGATTTTGTTGCTGGTTTCATGGGTATACAGAGATATCCAAAATCACCAAATTGTATACACTAAATATGCTTAGGTTTTTGTAAATCAATCATACCATACTATAATAAAGTGTTTTCTCAAAAGTATAATTGAGTTCCAGTAGAATTTTCTGGGAGCTATCTGGGAGCTGTGAGAACTAAAAAAACGTTATGGAAGCCATTAGGCAGCAAAGTCTGGTATCTGGGAATGCCCAGCAGCAATTCTGCTGGGTTGAGACTGCCCAATACATGTGACTTCCTACCCATCTCTAAGTTCAGCACCAGATATAGGGTGACCCACTGGAGCCACACAGCCACATAGCCTCTTAGAGATGGGTGTGTCTTGCCAAGATGCCAATCAGTCTGTTTGCTGCAAGACCCCTGCCACACCAAGAAGCAAGACTCCTCCCATTGAAACCTTATCTCTGCCTTTGATGTACTCTCCCTTAAATAAAGAACTGGAGCCATTTTTTAGTTGTTCAGTTCTAGCTTCTAACAGGATTGGAGGACCTATCAGGTGCTCTGCTTCCTTTAAATCTAATTTCTGGCTCTGGCTCTTATTTTATACTAATTATTTCAGACTTTCTTTTTCTCAGGTGGCTCATACCTTCTGAGCAGAAAACTACCTTGGTGGGTTGCTGGCCACCCCACAATAAGGGATCACCTGGAAATAAGGTCTAGAGTGGATAGGAAGTGAGAAAATTCTGTCCTATTGGGGGAAACAGGACAACCTACCAGAAGGTAGCAAGAAGAGGAAGAGTAGGAAGGATATAGGAAGGAAATGAGAGTCATAGTGAGGATCAGAAGTATTGTCACCAGCTAGAAACCAAAATCAGAGAGGAAGAAGTCAAAGGGAACTTAATCCTGGTGTTGGTAATGGAATTAAGAAAGACAGAGAAATGAATGGGATGTGGAAAAGAGAATTAATTTTGGTATATTCTAAATCTGAGGCTTAAGGATAATATCCAAGTCAAGAAATCTAAGATAAATTGGAAGGACAGTCTGGACTATCAATTTCCTTTGTGAAGAACACAGAATTTTCTCTCAAAGTTTGTTCTTTGCTTATTATTATATAAGCATGCAGTTCAATATATTCTAAGAATAGGTGTGTTCAGGAAGGGGATGGAAAATTATTTAAAAAATTGTGATGTGATGTTAAATAAGACTAGGAAATACTTAAGAGATGCTTAAAATGCATGGTTTTAACTCTTAAATCATAAGATATTTCTCTTAATCTCTTGGAAGGTAATTTTAATTCATGTTTGAAATTGGAATGGTCAAGGAAGGGCTGGAAATATAGTTCTCTGGTAAAGCCCTTGCAAAGCATGCATGCATCCTGAAACCAGCACACACACACAAAAAAATATCGTTAATTAGTATTATGACTCTTATCTTCTTATTCTCATCTGTTGTACTTTCAGACTATTTATACTCATTTGTAGACACACTTTCATTGTTGAATTACACTTTTCCAAATCTTAATCATTCCTATCATCTCTGGATATGCTTTTACCCTAATCACCTTCAAATTTATATTTTACTCTTGAGTTTGAATTTTATGAGATGTATTGCCAAGAATTTTCCATTTTATCTTGATATGTTTTAAAGATTTTGACTTCTTTTCTATCCTGTTGTATTTATAACATATTTCAGTGAGCATTAACCTGATGTCTGGTTGAAATCACTTGATTAAAATTTTAATGAAGATCTTAATGATAAAGCACAAAAACATTCTTTTAAGTTCTTGTGGTCTTGAAAGGTTTGGGGGCAGAAGATAAGGCTTATTTAGCAGAAAATGTCTCCCACAAATATCACATGGGGGAGATTTCTTTTCTCATGCAGACATGGCTTTAGGCATATGTAGTTAACTACAGAGATAATTTAGGTTTAGTATTCCAGATGTCTTAGTCAGTTTGAGTTGCTATAACAAAATGCCACAGAACAGATGGCTTATTAATAACAGACATTTATTTATTGCAGTTCTGGAGGCTAGCAGTCAGGATGCCAGTATGGTCAGGTTCTGATAAAAACCCTCTTTCGGTTTGCAGACTGCCTCTGCTTGTCTCCTCATGTAGTGTAAAGACAACTGGAGGACTTTCTGGGGATTCTTTCCTAAGGGATCTAATCTCTCCCCAAATTCCCACTTCCTAACAACTTTAAATTGGGGTTAGGATTTGAATATATGAATTGTAGGGGAAAACAACATATTCAGACCAGAATACTGTCCCCCCTTCAACATGTAGCTTTGCAGTATATTTTTTGTGTGTGTGTTAGACAAAAACAGTGGCAATTTTATTTGAAAATTAGTTGTTAAAATATTTATCTAGATACAAAGGAGAAATTTTGTTCCTTCCCAAATCTATCAATAATTTGCTTTCTTTTGGTCAGAAGTCTACTGGAATATACTTGTTTTCTCTGCAATGTTTGAGATAAAGCTGTTCATCTTTTCCATTTTTTAGAACTTTATTCTCACTTAGTTTCAGAGGCATCGAACACTGGTAGCTTTGTTCCCATCACACTGGGAACACTTGATTTACATTACCAAAGTTTTCAGCTCCTGTGGCTGTATAAGCTCTTCTCTACTGATGCATCAGTTTTCTTCCTTGGGGTATATATTCTGCCTAACCACCTTGGACTCTTTCATATTTATTTTGTAACTGTATTTTGTCTAGTCTATGTCTTAGATGGTCTCTTTGTGCTTCTCATTCTTCCTATTGTTGCTGCTATAGACTGGAATTATCATCATTCTCTGGATTATTGAAATCAATGGCTAATTCTTCCTTTTGTCTTTCATTACCTCTCTAGCAATGCCAGAAGTAGAGTCTAAGTCACATAGATGGGCATATACCAATTCCACCAGTGCTTTCTTAGCATGCCACCAAGGCTATGCAAAAACTTCATGACTCATTTGAGAGTGAACCCAAATTCTTTTCCCCCTAGCAGCATGCACTCCATTGAGGAGCCTGTCCCTTGGGCATCTGTCTCTGTCCCTTTGCTCATGATCTGTCACTTCCCCAAGGTATCCTACATTCCCTAACCTGCTTTAAAATGTCATGCTCAATTTTAAAAGGGTACATTAATATCGCCTCCTATAACTTTCCTTGATTCCTTTGTCAGAATCAATTTTTGACTTTATTGGAGTATCCACAGAACTATGTATATACCTCAATTGTAGAGTTTACCACATTGTTTCTAGGGATTTGCTTTGTACCTGGACAATTACAGAGGTTTGGGATCTTCTCATAGGTAGAGGTACCTTATTTCCCTATGAGTCCAGTGCTAGCTCTCATATTAGAAATGAGTAATTGTTTTTTAGGAAAGCAGAGAAAAAAAACAAGTTTCTAAAAACAAGAATGGAGAATCCAAGAGGATTTAAAGCTATTGAACTTGAATTTGGTTCACAGAATATTATTATGATAAAACATGTTATTAAGACAATTGAGAAAAAAGACATTTGCACTTGAGAAGGTTGTCCTGTTTTGCTGTGGGGGAAAATGGGAGTCAGAATAGACAGATGAGAGTAAAAATGAGGGCAGAATATGAATATTGGCCCTGAATTAAAATAGGCCAATAACAAAACTGAGCTCTAGGAGATTCAGGACATATGGATAGCTCCTAGCTACTAATTGGGCAAATTCAAACTTTTATACACCTTCATCTCCTTTCCCTAAAATATCTTTAGTTTTATTTCTTCTTTGTTCTTCCTTTCTTGTTCAAATTCTTCTTCCATATTAAAAACAAATGTGTGCAAGGTAAGGAAGAGTAAAATTAGGGATGGCAACTAGTGATTTATTGAGACATACCCATGCTTGTTCTCAGAAGCATGTTTGTCTTAGAGAAAATGATGCTAGCTACACCATTAAGTAAATTCCAAAATCTCAGTGGTTGAACACAATGGAGGTTACCTTGCCCACATGAATTCAAGCTGGCACTGGGGGTTGAGGGGGAGGGTAAAGTAGAACAGCAAATGTATACTATGTACAGTGGAAGGGATCTGCTCCAGACAGTCATTCAGGAGTCCAAGCTTCTAGAGACTTTACTTTCTTCAACATAGAACTCAATCACCTGGATAGTCCTAAGTTTGATGTAGTCCAGGAAGCCTAGCCACGTGCCTGGGAGAAAAGGGAACTGGGTATTCAATACACGGTTAATCTCTGCCACACTAAGTACACATACCTAGAGCTGACAAGAATAAATCTGATCTGTTTTATTTCTATTCATATATACACATGCGTGTGTCTATGTGTGTATATACATTTAAAGCAACAAAAGAAATTCTGACAGAATTTTTCTTAAAAAGCATACCAGTATCTAATCATCTACTTTTTGAATGCCTCCATGTGACATGAATAGGCTATGCTTCAGTACATTTATTTTATAGTTTGGAGGCAATGACTGTAATATCACATATATATTGTTTTTCGTTTTTTCTAAAATAAGAACAGTGAGAACTTTAAATCACACTTGCCTAGGGATTCAAAAGTAAAGCGATTTGTGGGTGGAAGTGATTTACGTGTCATATAAATAATCTTATTTTTGTTTTCAGGCAACTGGGAAAAAGCAATACAGGCATTCTATTGAGTTAATGCAGAAATCCTTATTGTTGGTACATGTATTGCTAGAAAATTGAGGAGTAAATAACAAATTTCTTGGCATTTATACTATATGAGCTGCAATTTCAATAATAATGAGACTTGTTTTATAGAAAAATTGAGTTAAATTTCAAATAAAAAAGACAGTTTTGTCTCAGTCTAATGAAGAATACAGTGTCAGATTAACCCACTTCTATATGTCTACACTGCATTCATTCATAAGGCATCCTTGCAATCTTCACACCAGCCTCTCAATTCCTGGCAATAAATATACTCCAATAGAAAGACCCATCATCTAATTTTGCAGTTAAGGAAATACAGCCCCCAAATTATTTTTCTTAGGATTAAATACTAACAAGTCCTTAGCTGTGTTTTGTTTTGTTTTGTTTTTAAGTATAGTCTCAGGGTTCATTCCATTGGAAAATATTTCCTAGCACTTTTCACATACTTAAATATGGTATATGGGACTTCAGGCTTTTTTATTGCTGCAACAGAGAAGCAATATTACTCAGGTCTTATGTTACTGTGTTGGTATCTGATTCCAGAACTGAAAGGTACCCTCCAAGTGGACACATTCTTGCCTTTACTATTTGCAATCCTCTCTGCATTCAGTAAGCTAACTTGTGGTTCAATTGTATCCAAAGTAGAAAAGTAATTGCATTCCATGCCTGCAGAGGTGAACTTCAATTAGTTGCAAGTGTTCAAAGGCCTCCTGATTGACAGGTTACATTATTCTTGTATGAGGGTTTTAAATTACTTTGAAGGCATTTTCGATAATGTCAACAGGTGGGAAAACTTTTGAATGATTTTGCTGCTTATCTTTGCCATCATTCCATTAAAACTCTAGTTTATCTACAATGTCTAACAAAAAAGCCTGATGCTTGCCTCTTTGGAATCAAAATTTTACTTAATTTTTATTTTTGCTAAAAGGAGTTGGGTAATGAGAGAAAAGAACTTTAAACACTAAGCAAGAGTTTAAAAATTCAAATTGAAGTACAGCAGTATCTCAAATTCTCATGGACACACAAATTCACCTGGAATTTTGTAAAAATTCATATTATGATTCAGTAGGTCCAGGCACCACCGGGGATTCTACATTTCTAATTACATCCCAAACAATTCTAATGTTGTAGTTCTATGAACCAAAATTCACAGAGGCATAATATTTTAGTAATCTGCAAAACTGAAGTTTGTCCACATCTTTGCCTCTGACTTTCTGATTTGTAGAATAAAGTCTAAATATGTTGTTTATAAATATGTTTTAAAAGATCTATGAGTAGCTACTCATTATTGCTGAACCTCAGGCCCCTGGCAATTAAGAAATTCAAGAAGGAAGATCCAGTAGTCCTAGGAATTTGGCCTAAAGAGACTTGTTCTTAAATTCTGGAGAATAAATGAAGTAAACAAGAAATTTGGCATCACAATTTGTAATACCACAAAGATGTGAGTCTATCTGAGCACCCCTAGTATTTTGCAGAGTTCCTGGCACTTATTTATTTCTTAGTAAAAGTTGAATGATTTTAAAAGTTCAATAATCTCTGATTGTCAAGAAAATTTGATAACCAAAGGAATGCTACAATGATTTATTTAGGTTGGAATATGTTAATACTTCTGCCATTATGCAAGCTTATTAATAAAGATGTGCTGCCCAGGACCAGATCATGTGAAGAGATTTGTTGAAGGATTTCCATGATTAGAAATTTTACATACTCCAGAAATATTTCAAGAAAGAGATTACCAAATGGAAGATAGGATAACTCAATTAGTGTTAAATTAATAAATGGAAGAAAGTAGAGGATGAAACAAGAGTAAATTTTGGATGAAGAAATTCCATGTGAAAAGTATGGGTTCTGACATCAATAGTTAATGCTGAATGTTTTAGAGAAAAACTTGTTTGTTCTACACAAGATAAAACTGAGATACCAGATGGCAGGTAGTTATTAGGTCAGATATAGTCATCTATTGATTATTTCAATAGACATTTATTTAATACTTACTGTTTTCTAGGTAGGATTCTACGTTCTTGGCATACAGCAGGGAACAAGAGTGAAAATCTTGCTCTTTCAGAGCTATAATTCTAGGGTGTGCGTGTGTGTGTGTGTGTGTGTGTGTTAAAAATATAAATGAACCATTTTGTTTTATAAAGTCTGTCATAGTAAATATTCTAGATTGGAAATCAGAAAAGGAAGAGGAGAACTGGTGTGGGGTGGGAAGAGCTGCAATTATAAATCAGGTAATCACAGAAGGTTTGTCTGAGAAGACAACATTTAAATAAAAACTGAGGAAAATGAGGGAGTGAGCCATTTGAAAATTCAAGGTATGAGTTCTAAAGTAGGTGGAACCGCAGGGTTTTGAGGTGTGAACAAGGCAAGGAGCTGATGTAACACAGCAGAGGGAGGTGAGGGAACAATAACAGAAGTTGAAATCAGAGAGGTGAGATTGGAGGCGGAGGTGGAGATCATGAAGGCAGATGAATTAGAGAAGAGGAAGGACAGTGTTGAGGGGGGAATATGTGTGTGCAATCTTGAATCAGTAGATTTTTAAAACATTGCCTTTAGGGCTAGGGTTGTGGCTCAGAGTGGTAGAGTGCTTGTCTAGTGCTCTGTGAGGCACTGGGTTCAATTCTAAGCACCACATAAAAATAAATAAATAAAATAAACGTCTATGAACAACTAAAAAAATTTAAAAAGTAAACATTTTCTTAATTTTGAAATAGGAAGTTTTTTGTTTTTTTAATGGTTGGTTTGAGTAAGGCAAAGACAATCTCCTGTGACCTTCTAGTTGGCCATTGTGTTATTAGGAATAAATTGAAATGGATTGAGTGTGCAAAGAGATACCAGTTGGAGTGCCGCAGTCTGGCTGGGCACAAATCACGAGCCACTCACAGCTTTGTAGATTCAAACAGCAATTCTTTATTCCCGATCTCACACCGGCCGTCTACAAACATGTTCTGGGGAAATCCACGTTCTCTGCCCAAATCCACACCTCCACTGGGCTTCTGTCTCCTAAAAATACTCTCTGAATCCTGTGAGAACTCAAGGGGAACTCAGGCAGCAGGATACGCCCTATTCCCAGCAGGAATAATCTGGAACTGCCCTAAACCCGGATTGTCCTAAACTGGGAACACCCTAAACCCGGATCCGCCCTGGTCCTTGAGAAAGGTCACCTTCCAGGAGTCCTTCCACTAAGCAACATGGGGTAAGCTGGCAAGGAAATTGTCATACCTACTTGGCTAATGGCTCCCAGCATTGGAGAACTTTTTTTTTTTTTTTTTAAATTCAGCAGAGAACAGACTGTGATTAGAATTAAGGGGCAGCAGTGTGAGAACCAGCTGGAATTTGTTCACATTGTGAGGGAAGAAATGGATGTCCTTGCTGAAAGAGCCAATGTTGGATAGGAAGAGACAAGGGAAACCAACCATAACTCCCAAGGTTTGGGGACTTAGCAAATAGAAGGTTGAGATTGTCTTTAAGATATAAGGAGCTATGTAATGTTTTGAACAACCAATAAAAAAAAAAAGATATAAGGAGGATTGTGTGCTGAGCAGATTTGGAGGGGAAAAATCAGGAGCTAAGTTTCAGTAATATTAATGTTGAGCAGCTTAATAGACAACTTAGTGGGGCTGTCAAGTAGGCAATTATACACAGAATTTGGCATTCACAGCAAAGGTTCAGGATGGAGTTATAAGTGGGAGTTGTCAGTTTAGAGACAAGACATAAAGTCATGAGATTTAATGAAATAATCTGGATATGAAAGAGAAAAGACTGCTGAGATACTTATATCAAGTGGTTAGGGATATGAACAGGAATCAGCAATGGAACTTGAAAGGGAGCAGCTAGTATGTAAGAAGAAAGAATAAATACAGTAATTCTAAGAAATAAGGGAGAATCCTTTGGTGATTGAAAGTTGAAAGTAAATGCAAAAATGGAAAGCAAATGCTTTCCAAGCTCAATCAATGTATAGAATACAGAGATACTTAGAAATGTGAGGAGATATCATTATTTGAATTAGTATTATTCACAAGCAAAAGGATCAAACAGTTATCATTTACAAAATACTCTGTAAGCTATGACTTTAATTTTCACAAAGATAGTAATATTTTTCAGACTTGGAGGAAGATGAGAAAGGTGAGTGTGTTAGTCATCTTTCCATTGCTAAGGCAAGATACCTGGGAAAAGCAACTTAAAGGAACAAGGGTTTATTTTGACTTGTGGTTTCAGAGATTTCAGTACACTTTCATCTGGCTCCATTGATCTGGGCCTATGGTGGGGCAGAACATCATGGTATGGACGGTTGGCAGAGCAAATCTCCTTACCTTAGAGTATCTGAGAAGGAAAGAGAAAAAGAAGAAGTATACAGAGACAAAATATACCCTTCAAAGGCATGTCTCCCGTCACCCACCTCTTCTAACAAGACCCTACCTTCTAAGGTTTCCACTACTTCCCAATAGCACCACCAGCTGGGGACCAAGACTTCAACACATGATCTTTGGGGAACATTCCAGATCCAAACTGTAATAGTAAGCAACATCATCACAATCACTTAAGTATGAAGAACTAAGAGAGGATATGCGAGTTATAACTGGAATTTAGATATCAACTGGTACAAAAGACTAAGACTGATTTCAAAACAAGCATTTTAATTAATTTGAAATTGTTACAGTATCCGACATTCAGCAGAAGATAATAAATATATGTAAAATCACACGGCAAATATTAGTATATCTAACAACAAGGGCATGAAACCAAACACTTCAGGTTACAAGTTCTAGAATTCAGAACTCTAGAAACAGCTCAACTGTCCTCGGAGATCACCAGCTTCTTATCTATCCCCAAAATAACTACCAATCCTGAATTTTGTGATAAGCATTTTTCTTTCTTTTTAAATATTTTTTAGCTATCGATAGACCTTTATTTATTTGTATGTGGTGCTGAGAATCAAACCCAGTGCCTCAAACATGCTAGGCAACAGGTCTACCACTGAACCACAACCCCGCCTGCATTTTTCTTTTCTAAGTAATTTTGCCACTTACATACGAATTCCTAAACTATATAATTTTATTGTTATTGAACTTTATGTAAATTTATTGCAGCAGACCAAAAGTTTTTGTACCCCCCCTTACTGAATAAAAATGAATTTATATGTTGAAACCATGATAGATACACAAAGGAGATAATTAGATCAATTAATGGAATTAGTGCTATTACAAGAAGAGTTCAGAGAGCTAGTGGGCCCTCTTTTACCACGAGAGGATACTGCGTTAGTCAGCTTTTTGTCATTGCAACAAATATCTGAGATAGCGTTAAAGAAAAAAAGATTTATTTTGGCTCATAGTTTTGAAGGTTCCAGTCTGTGGTTGTTCATATTGCTTTGGCCACATTATGGCTGGAGTGTGTGGTGGAGAAAAAACACTCACATTATGGCCACAGTACAAGAATATGCAGAGGGGCTTAGATTCCCACAATCCTTTAAAAAAAGGAAATGACCTAAAGATCTCCTAATTGTGCCACCCTACAGACCAAGCCTTTAATATAGGAACTTTTGGTGGCTATTCAAGATCCAAACTATAGCAGATACCAAAAGAAGTCATCTATCTTCAATCTCATAGAGGGTTCTCACCAAGCCAACCATACTGGCGCCCTGAGCTAGGACTTTCCATTCTTTGTAACCATAAGCAATAAATTTCTATTTTTTAGAAGCCAACTAGTCTGTAGTTCTTTGTATTATAGTAGCCCAAAATGATAAAGACAGATGTATTTCTTCAGCATTTTAGGGTAAGATTTTCAGCCAAATACATCAAAAATGTTTGTAAGACTAAAGACTGAGACTGCATGTTGTAAACATGAATTAGTTGCTTTTTACAAAGAAATCTTTGCTCAGAAAAGATAAACTATAAACCAACAAATAATATTGCTACTTGACTACTTCGTAAAACTTTGTAAAACAATTACGAGACAACTGTTTAAAACCTAATTCATAGATCTGCACTTTGTTACACCTATCAATCTGGAAGTATATTATCTTAGACTTTATATAATTCCAATAAGTACCCAAACTTGAAGTCTCATTTTGAACTACCTGACTGAAGACCCTAAGAACTTAACCTTATGAATCATTCATATGATATTGCAAAGGTAGTGTTTTCCTTTACTGTAGTAGCTTACAGTAAATTAAACTTTTCTTTATTGATAGGAAGCTGGTGATAGTTTGGGTAGTTTCTCAAGCTTGGGAATTTCACAGATGCCCATTCAGGACCTCCTTGCTACAATGATTAAAAACCTTGACTCAAAGTGTCCTCCATGGAAGTCCTTTAAATCTCTCAGAGATCTTCCTAAACATGAAAATAGGATTAATTTTATGATGAGTCTCAGCACTGATTTCTTTGAGCTCTAAGGGTCTTTACTCTATGTCCCAAGAAGTAGGATCCCACTGAAGAATCATTGTTTTTTTTTTTTTTAATCTTTTTTTTTTTTGGTACCAGGCATTGAACTCAAGGGCACTCAACCACTGAGCCACATCGCCAACCCTATTTTGTGTTTTATTAAGAGACAGTGTCTCACTGAGTTGCTTAGTGCTTCGCTTTTGCTGAGGCTGGCTTTGAACTCCTATCCTCCTGTCTCAGCCTCCAGAGCCACTGGAATTACAGGTATGGGCCACCACACCCAGCTATTAGTTTTTTGATCAGATTTGAAATCTTTAATCTCTGGTGGAAATTTACTTTGTGACTACAAATATTATTTGTTTCATCTGAACTTGACAATTTACATCATGCATGTATAAGAAAGATTTCATAGAAGAGGATGACCATAAACTTAATAACTATCTTTGTCTTGGATTACATTTTCAAATCCTTCTAAGAACCATCCTCAGTTGTCTTGCTAATAATGTCTAGTTTTGTGTAGTTTTGAGGAATCTGTTGACCTCTTCATTGGTAATAGACAATCTGTTGGCTGATTTCTGAAGACATGTTTGTTTTTTTTATGGGCACTGTTTTTAAAGACTAATGCAGTTCTCCTGGGACATTCAATTTGAGGTTGTTAATCCATATGGAACTGGTTTTCATGCAGAGTGTGAAGTAAATATTTAATTTTATCCTTCTTCCATATGTATACATAATTTCCCATAATATTTATAGAAAAGTCTGTCTTTGTCACTGAATTGTAATGTCATTTTTGTCATATATTGTGTCCACAAATGTGTGCGTCAATTTATTGACTTTCTATTATGTTATTTTCATATATTTGTCTAGACCAAGACTATGACCATATTATTTTAGTTATATTTTATAATAATCCTTGAAATATGTTAGTACAGTTCTTCCCAGTTTGGTTTCTTTATGAACTCCTTGGCTAATAGACTCCTCTCATTATTTGATACATTACAAATAAGCTTATCAAGTTTGACTAAAATTGTCAGGAGTTTATTGGGATGGCATATAATCCATAAAATAATATGGAGAAAACTTACATTTTTCAATATCAGGTTTTCTTATCATTAATATGGTTTATCTTTCCATTTGTTTAAATCTTCTTTAGCATATCTCAATTAAATTTTGTAATTTTTTACAGAAATACTTCATATGTTAGTGGACACATTTATAGTTATTTTATTTTATGCTTCTAGCTATACTATAAAAATTATCTTTAAAATTAATGCATTAAATAGTTGTTGAGAGTATATAGAAAAGCAATATATTTCTATGCTCTTTTTCTTAGCCAATTTACTAATCTCTTATTAATTCTACTGATTTACTTGTAAATTGCTTTGATAATATAGATTACAATCACTAAATACACATATAGTCTCTAAACAATAAGAGTTTTTGTTCTTTAATTTCTAATCTTATTTATCTTTTCTTTTCCCCTGCTCTGTGGCTAGGGCTTCTTAGGCAAATGCTAAATAAAAATGTTACTGGTGTCATTCATTCACCGAAACTTATATAAAGGGATCACTCTCAATATTTCACTATTAACTAAATATTTGTTCATGATAAAGTGGAGATACCATTCAGCAATTAAGAACATTCCTATGCATGTTTACAAAGTATTACTTTTTAGATCTTGAATGTGAGCCTTTATCAACAACTTCTCTGCTCATGATTCTGCAAAAAAAAAAAAAAAAATCTGGATATTATTCTTCCTACTCTTTTGAAAAAATACAACCAGTCTACTTCACGATTTCTGTTTTCAGAATACCAAAAGTTTGACTCCTTCTCATGATTTCCAGTGGTGACAAGGCACCTAGTTGAAGCCATCATCATCTATTGCCTGATTATTAAAAAAAATTCTGTTCCATTTGGATTTTGACATTTTTAATACCTAAATTATGCAGACCATATGGCTTCTCAGCTCAAAACACTTCGGTTTCTACGCATCTCATTCAGGTTACAAGTCAGAGGCCTCAACATGACCCTCTATGCTCTTCAGGATCTCCGTCTCACACCCTTGCACCATATATAACCTCTCTACTGCATTCTCTTTATTCTTCTCTAAACTCTCTAGACTCTAGTGATATTGCTTCTCAGTTATGGTGTCACATCCATGTGTGCTTGTTTAATTTTGACTGTGAGTTGTACTGATAGTCCTTTGGACTCTTGTGAAGCCTTTGAGGCTCAAGATGAAGTGCATTCTCCAAGGGCCATTTGCATTTTCTTCTGACAAGCTTCTGTAGCACTATTTCTGTACACTTCATTAAGCTACATTTATAATTCAAGAGGTGTTTTGGAGTATCACAGATAATATCACAGAGATCTAAAAGGAGTCATCTGAGGCACTCTCTTTCCCCCATTCTGATCTGCTTGGAGACAAGGTGATTTTTCATAAAGTCTCCCAGAGTGGAGGTAGGAGAAGGTTATTTGTGTTTAACCATTTTGCTCTAAGCACAGGCATTTGGACTTTTAGCTTTCCCATCAACTAGACTGCCTGGCATGACTGGTCATTGTGTTTTATTTTGGTCTGCTTTTCCCCACAGACCATCATAACTAAAGCTAAATTTTGCCAGGTTAGAAAAAGATTTCAAGGCAAACATGGGCTTCTTGCATACGCTTACTTCCCTTAGTTTCTAACTTCCCTTGAATTTACTTTGTTTAAAAACAAAGATTTTTAAACAACGTTAAAATAATTTTAGTTGGAAATAGACTATTAAAAGGAATAGTCCAAATGGCTCATCATACTAATAAAAATAGCTTCTAAACATCTCTCTTTAATCATAAGGATAGCATAAAACTTTATGAAAGATTTAGAAAATTAAGGGAAAATTATCTAACATAATAATATAGATATTATTAGTATTTTAATTCATGCCATGCAGTTTTTAATTCATGTAATAAATTCTGATTGTTAAATTTTATGCACAAAGTGGCATTTTTTATATCACATAGTACCTATACAAAGTAGTGAAATTTGTTGCTGCATTAATAGTTTCCACATTGTGCTGTTGCTTCGTAATCTAAGGTTTAGAGTCAGTTTTTTTTTTTTCTAATTTCTACCACGTTTACTGTGTGATCTAGGTTAAGCCATTTTAACTTCCTGTTTCTCATTTATCTCATTTTTAGGATTTGGGTTAGCTTCCCCTATTTGCTGTGAGAAGGGTATATGAAATGAGTTATCATATAAATCACTTAGAATAGTATTTGTCACATAATAGAGCCTTATAAATATTTATTATTATAATTACTTATTATATTTAATAGCCATTTTATTTATTTAAAATTAATAATTATACTTAATCTACTATGCATCATGCTATCAACTACTTAATTTAAAATTACTGTTAATGCTGATTTATTTTGGATTATCTTAATTGCTTTAACTAATAAAAGTAATACAATGATGGGCACCATTGAATGTCAATTCTTTTCATATTTCTATTATTTACTTGGAAAAAAAGTCTGAAACAAAGAGCTGTACCAGTAAACGCATGTAGGTATATAAAAACAAAAAATTTTGCATCAATGAATGGTAAAGACTCTGCCTTTAAGCTTAAGTTGTATAATTTTTTATTATTTTTAATAGACAAAGATACATTATGTGGCATTTGGATTTGTGTCTGATTATTGTATGAATGAATATTTTTCCATATGTTTGTTTATTATTTGCATTTTTTGCTTTTGGAACTGTTTATCTGCCCATTTCTTTTTTGACATAAGTTTTTCCTATTTATTTTTGATCTTCCTAATATAATGAAGAGATTGACTTTTGGTCCCTGTTATTCTTGTTGCAACATTTCCCTATTCTGTTTGGCTTTTAATTCTGGATTTTGTTTGCATGTAGAAATTTGCATTCTTTGTTACTTTGAATCTACAGATGCTTTCTTAGGGGATTTCTTTTCTTGCTTCTAGCCTAAGAAATTTCTTACCCTGAAGATATTTGATCAACATTATTTTTTCCTTGTTTTTACTAAAGTTTAATGTTCATATATAGCCACTTAATTCCATTTCAATTTGTTTGGCATATTGTGCTATATAAAGAACAAAACTGAATCTTTCTAGGTTACTAACTATATATTACAGATCTATTCATTAAGTAGCTGCCCTTCCATTGCTTTCAAATGCCCCTCTGTTACTCACTAATTTATTCATTTAAAATATGATTTTTGTTTTAGTTTTCAATTACACCAAAAATGTTTGATACTTTCTAACTGTGTAGTATGTTTAGGGATAGGGAAGGAATCCCTATTAAGAAATAAATTAACAAAGCAGATTTTATGGTAATCAATTGTGCACCATTGTGCTGAAGAATAGATACCCTCTTTCTTTAATAGCTGCTGTGTGGGAAAATGTTCAACTCATTTAGTTCAACTCTAATGTTACAGTGAATTTGATTGGAGCATAAGAACTTGAGAGCTATTTAAATGCAGAATTTACCATCTTAGGGAGCAATGAGTTCCCCTTCACCAACAGCTTGAAGAAAGTAGTTAAATGAGGGCCAACTGGGGGATTTTCATGCAGTCTTTGTTTCATATTAGGAAACTTAAAGGCTATTTCATCTTTAAAATTCCTTTTAAATTTCTTGAGTTTCTGGGGTTCCTCTGTATGTATTTTTCTGTGTAAGATTTAGAGAATAAGCATATTTTGTTTAACTTCTGAGTAGCTCTTAAACCATGGAGTAAACCATTTGTTTTATTTGATTCTATTTGAATGACTAAATTTGCATAGATTCTTATCCAGTTTAATGTCTGCACTTACTGTACTCTTTCTTAACAGTGTGTAACAAAGTTCTAGAAAATTAAGTCAATGCCTATGAGAAACAAACTTACTTAGAAGTTCCCAGGATGGTTTTAGAAGTTGAATAAAACCACCAACTGGACTTCTCCTTTGGGGATTTGTGCCATTACTGAGAGAATATAAAACTATTACCTATTTTAAGGAGGATAATGATGATGAATTCATGAAACCATACATAAAGCTGCCTTGAAAGCAAAGTTATGTTGTTCATTCAGATATTAAAGAATAAAACCCTACATGTGGAATTATAGAATATTTTAAATAAAAATTTAGAAGGATAAATTGAAGATCTAACAAAATATAATCTGGTTCATTTATTTTGTAAAATAAATTGCTCAGACAAGCATGCATTGTAATGAATATATGCATTACATTTAAGTAAATGCATTTAGGATTAAAAATTTTGGTTTTCTTTTATCATTTGAAAAACATTCATGGAAATATAACCCATTAATATGCTTATTAGCTTGTTTCCTGTGATAGCCTAAACATTGGTCTGAACTTTTAACAATCAAATAATTTAGCGATTAACTAAACGTATACTGTTAACATTCCCTATAGAGCAAAAGAACACTATTTAAACACTTATCACTAAAGAGGTAAAAAAAAAAAAAAAATCTTTGGTTTCTAGGATATCTCTTAGGATAAGCTCAGCTCTGGAATTCTGACATCTCTGAAACAAACTATGCATACAGGGTACAGCTAATTGCACATTTTGGTACTTCCCATTCTGCTGCACAGTTATAGACATGACCTGAGCTGTTTGCATGGTACAGATGGTTCACAGTTCCTGGAACAAACACAGAGGAATTTGTAATGAATGATCATCGTTTCAAAAATGTTGCATTTATTTTCTTCTTTGGAGGAATCATTTGTATAATGTGTCTACTAAAGATAATTTTTGTTCTAAAACATACGAATACACATATACAAAGCAGTTTCATACTTTGAAATAGCTATTTTTTTTCAGAAAACTTGATACCAGAATTAAGCTAAAAATGAAAATAAATGTATGTTTTAACATAATTGAGTATTTTTCAAGGAAGATGAAGACTTTACTGTTTCTCAGTTTATTTGAATATTTGGTGAGAATGATTATGTTACCCATCACATTGGGTATTGAAATAAACAGAAGGCATAAATGTCAACATATATTCTTGTTATTATTGCATAGAGTTTAATTAAATGTGATCTTCTTAAGAGAAATTTGATACACACTTAGAAATTTGTCCTCGTGTTGGGGCTCAGAAACTGATATTTTTATGACAACTTAGAATACTGAGTACTTAATTGAAGGAGATTAGGAGGACTTCAGAAGTAATATCTGTCTATTCTCCTCTATCCTTCTGTCTCCTGTTAACCTGTCTTACTGAAGATGGGTAACAGAAACCAGAATTTCTCTCCCTGATGATAGGGCATGAAAACTAGAACTCATTTTCTCCAAAGCAAACCAGAAGACCTAGACAAGTCTCTGACCAACCTCCTTTGAAAGTAAGTTGCAAGAACCTCTGAGATCCTACGTTATATTCCAATTATATATAATATGTCAAAATGTACTCTACTGTCACGTACATTTAAACAGAACACACATGCACATGTGCATACACACACACACAAGAACCTCTTGTGATAGATGTCCTGTCCTATAAATTGTAAGGGAGAAAGAATACTACACAGAGAGACCTAGAAGAACTTGAACAAAGAGGTCTTACTGGCTACCCCCAGTTTATTACCATTAGATGGTACCCATTTTTTTTTGTCTAGTCAATAAAAATTAGTCCATAATTATACACTTTTTTTCATCAAATTTAGTAGAATAATCCACAACTTTCCATGGGTTTGGGGGTCTTCATTTCTGAAAATACCCATGTTATATAAAATAAATTGGTTAAATAAATTCTTTTGTTAACCTGTCTTTCATTATCAGACATGTCAGCCCAGAACCTTGTGATAGGTAAGAAAAAATATATGACTTTTTTTTTCACCCACACACCAGATGTAGCAGAGAGATCAGGGTAAAAGAGATAGATAGCATATGCCTAAATGATAGAAATGAATTCAACCAGTTAAAAGGTCGACTGTGATTTGGAATAGGAGGTGGGTGATTGAGGAACACCAGCTGGGGACAGGTTTAAACACTTATCCACATCGCAGGTTCCCCTGGACAAAAAATATTTATCATGTACAGTCTCAACTCCCCACACTGTGTTCTTCCAATAGCCAGACAACCTACCACTAGAGAGATAATTAGTTGGTTTGGAAGCTTGTGAAACAAAAGTATCCTAGTAAGAGAGTAAACTATGTGGCTTATTTTCCATTCTTCCCACTCCATATTGATTTTCCAACATTCTAAATCTGTTGTGCCCCTTTGTAGTAGTAGGCCTTTAAAAAGTCAATTATCTTTGCCTGAAATACACATAGTTTGTCCTTTCCTGCCCACTACAGACTTTGTCTGCTAAACTTACACTTACCTTTCAACACAGATTAAAGCCACTTCCTCTGTGGATCCTTCCCCTACTCTCCCACGATGGTGAGCTGTTTTTCTCTCTGAGGTCCCCCAGTGCTTTCCTTTAGTGTCTTTTATTCATTACCATACTGTCTGTCGTAATTTTTCTATGCTAGATGGTAATCTACCTAAAAACAGACAAAGGTTAGCTTCTGAAGAAATCCATAGACAGTGCAAATAAATGTCATCTTTTTCTTATCGAGAAGGAACCCTCCAGAACTGTGGCATGACCAAATTTTTATTTTAGGAAGAACATTTAGGCATCATATTGTGTGATTGGAGGTATCCAATGTTGGATTTCTTAAAATATACCACGTACTGTGTTTCTAACAGATCGTTTTGGTTGAGTTGATAGATAAACTCTTTTTTAAAATCATATCCTGCTAAAAATAGGTCTGAGCTGGAAACACAGCTGAGGGATTAAGAGAGGAAAGTCAGAGATAATCAGACATCTTTAGGAATTCCAGTTCTAGGAAGGTACAGGGAAGCAAGTCTGGTAACTTTCAAGTGAGGGGAGAAGTTTCCATGTGGTAGAAATGACTCTAGGCTTTTGGGAAAAATCAAAAGCCAAGCTGCCTACTTCTCAGCTCTGCCCAGGGCAGACTCTGAGGAAAGAGTCTTCAAAATTTAAATTGCTACTAATTTTAAGTATGACCCCCCCTCCAAAATAGTCACCAACGCGTACTCTAATAGATCTTAATGAATCTTATCATTTCCTTCTCTCTTGCTTGTTTTATTCTGCAAGGTTTAGTTAATGTGCCAAGTTCAGGTTTGAAGTTTTCATGCTTCTTACATTGCATTTATCACATATTATAGGCAAAAAATAAGCAAAATGCAAAGTAATTAATTTTTCCACTATTAATTTAAAAGCATGTATTTGTCATATATGAACTTTTGCCAGGTCAATTCTATTCTACATATGACTATGAAGGGAGAAGAATCATACAAGGATGTGTAAGATGTCTGAACATGATATCTGCATCCACAGAGCTCAGACTCAAGGAATAGTGGTATTTTATAGTGTTTTATATGTAAAGAAATATTTTCATGTTGTGTTTCATTTCACCTTCTTCCTACAGCTTATTCCTTATCATTTAACAGATGAGAAAACAAAAGGGAAGAGATAAATGACTTAGTCGAGGTTCTAGGTAGTAAGTGAAAAGGAGTTGGAATTTCTGCAAATAATCACATATCTTTGAAGAACATACCATGCTTTAATATTTATCAATAATCAAATTGATAAAGCTTATCCTCAGGGAGCTCAGTTTATCTTTGGAGACAGGTACATTTCCCATGTTTTCTTGGAGCTCAAGCCAGACATATGTATAAAGCATTTAAAACTATGTAGAAGATGAGCTGTGTTATTGGGAAATGTGAGAAGAAAACACGCTAAGGGAATTGATTCTGAAACTGAAGAGTAAATAAGTGGTAGCTAGATAAATGTTGGGGAGATTGCATTCATGCAGAGAGGACCGTGTGTGCATGCATTCAGAAGTAAGAAGTGGCAGGATGTATCTGGGAGAACTGGTACTGCAGACTCAGTGGAGAAGAAATGCAAAAGATCAGCTTCTGAAGAAAACCATAGACTATACAATAAAAGTCATCTTTTTTTGTTTTAGAATGGTGCCTCTACAAAATTGTGGCATGACCATATTGTTTTGGAAAGATCATGTAGGCATCATATTGGGTGATTGGAGGCAAGACAAGGTGGAAAAGCAACACAATAAGCCATCACAGTCACCCATAGAAGAAAATAAAACTTAAAATACAAAAATAAATGGAAAGGAAAGAAGATACAAAATTAATATGTTAAATATCTATGAAACTTGCTAAGTTATTTTACAGTTGATGTGAAGTGGAAAGCATGATCCATGATATGGCTTGAAAATCATAATAAATCTGGAAGATGTAAGCATGTCTGAAAAAAAGATACACTGAGTTTAAGGTGGCATATGTTGGCTATGAGGTATGTTTGGGACACTTAAGGGGAAGTATTTTGTAAACATTGTTGTGGAGGAAGCAGTAGATATTTAGAATTATTTTCTGTGATGTTAAAGTCATTGCATTTCAAGTCTTGCTTACTACTTACCAGTTCCATATCTTTAAAAAATTACTTAATATCTTAAAATCTTAAGTTTATAACTAGCAAAAAATGGGTTGAAATAATTAGCCTAAAAGTTCTTTGAATATTAAGTACAATGATCACACATGCTATTTATTTTCTGCCCTCCCTACTGAATTGTTTGCTCTTTGAAGACAAGGATTCCTTCTGTTTTGTCTAATACTCTCTTTCACATACACAGTAGAATTGTGCCTGGAACATAGAATGGGTGAAAGAAACATAAAGTCAGCTGAGTAAACAAATGCATAGAGTCTCTTGTGAAGTAGGTGCTGAGAAGACCCTGAATAAGATGAGCAAATATGGCACTAGAGTTTAGCAAACAGGGCTGGAATGTATATTTGGTTTTCCCCCATATTTTTATTGGTGCATTATATTTATACACTATATTGGGGTTTATTGTTACATATTTATACATGCACTTTAACAATATAGTTTGGTCAATGTTGTTCTCCAGTACTTCTCTTTTTTCTCCCTTCCTCCCTCCATCTCTCCCCAGGTCCATTTTCTCTACTTCACTGATCTTGTGAATTTTCATGAGATCCTCTCTCCCAAGTTCTTCTTTCCTTTTTTTTCTCTCTTGCTTCCACGTATGAGAAAAAACATATGATCCTTGACTTTCTGAGTTTGCCTTATTTCCCTTTACATGTTCCTTTCAGTTTCCTGGAAATAACATAATTTCATTCTTATTTATGGCTGATATCCATTCTGTGTATATGTTGTTCTAAGGCTTCTTTTAAAGAAAACCTTGTAAATGCTGAACTTGAGAAACATGGTGGTGTGGAGTCAGACTCAATAAAATTCATTCTGTATACACACCACATATTCTTTATTCATTTATCCACTGATGAACAACTAGTCTGGTTCCATAGTTGGCTATTGGAAATTTTGCTTCTATAAACATAAGAATGCATGTATTGCTACAGTATGATGACCTTAATTCTCTAGGATTAATACCAAGGAGTGGTCTAGCTGGGTCATATGATAGCTCCATTCCTAGTCTTTTGAGTAACCTCCATCTTATTTTCATAGGAGTTGTGTTACTGGACGAGGTCTGAGGAGGTCCTCAGAAGGTCAAAGGGGACCTCAACTTATCCCTGGCAGTCTCTTCACCAATACTACAGAAATGAATTTCAGAATATATGAATGGAGAAAAAGTAGAGGTTTATTTTGGAATGCAGGATATATTTAGGAAAGCAAGTAATATAGTAGGATACTCAAATGGAGAAGGAATTCAAGTACTTAAGAATAAGATGCAATATGGTGTTCTAAGGCTTCTTTTAAAGAAAATCGTGTAAATGGTAAACACGAGAAACATGGTGGTTTGGAGTCAGACTGTTAAGCTCAATTCCTTTGGTTGTGGAAACAGACCAGGTCAAGGTAATCTGGTTCTTCTCCAAGTCTTCAAGTTGATGTTATCTAGTTGATAAATAATGCTTGGGTTGTTCCCACATCATGGGTCCCTAACAATCTCTCTCTCTAGGCTTCTTTTAATCAGTCTAAAAATATATTTTGTAAACTAACAAAGTATAAAAGCACTAATTAATTGGATTTATAGTATTTCAAGATTTATTGTAACTTTGAAGAATTCACACCTAGAGGAAAACAGGCTTGGGGGCAGAGGATGAAGATGAGGGTGTTCATAGAGTTTTGAGTTACAGTTACAGTTCCTCTTTTCTTCCCCATTTGTTTCTATTCCATATATACATTCAGGGAAAAAAAAAAAATATATATATATATATATATATATATATATATATATTATATATATCTTCTACCTCACTTGTAGTAATTGACAACCACCAACAATGTAAAAGTGATCCTTTTTCTCAACTTCCTCTCCAGAATTTATAATTGTTTATATTCCTTTTTAAAAAAAAATTATTTTAGGCACTGGGGATTGAACTCAGAGGTACTTGACCACTGAGCCACATTCCCATCCCTATTTATTTTGAATGTTATTTAGGGACAGGGTCTCACTGAGTTGCTTAGTGCCTCACCATTTCCGAGGCTGAGTTTGAACTTACGATCCCCCTGCCTCAGCCTTTGGAGACACTGGGGTTACAGGTGTGTGCCACCTTGCCTAGCTATTATTATTTATATTCCTGGTGGCTGATATATTAATTAGAGTGACACAAAAAATCTGTTAATTTTGATTTACATTTTCCTAACTGCTAAAGATGTTGAACATTTTTTTTTCATTGACATTGGTGATTTATACTATTTCTTTTGATAAGGGTCTGTTTAGTGCATTTGCCCATTTATTGATTGGGTCATTTGGATTTTTGTGGTAATTTTTTGAGTTCTTCAAGTATTTTGAATATTAATGCTCCGTCAGAAAAGTAGCTGGCAAAGATTTTCTCCCATTTTTTTTTTTTGGTTCTCTTTCACAGTCTTAATTTTTTTTGTTGTTGTTGAACAGAAACTTTTTAATTTGTTGCCATCCCATTTATTAATTCTTGGTAGTACTTCAGCTTTAGGAGTCCTATTGAGGAAGTCATTGCCTGTGCCTGTATGTTGGAGTGTTGACCCTATGTTTTCTTCTAGGAATTGCATAGTGTCTAGTCTAATTTCTAAGCTTTTTATTCATTTGCAGTTGACTTTGGTCAGGGTGAGAAATAAGGATCTAATCTTATTCTTCTACATAGGGATAACCAGTTTTCCCAGCACATTTTTTTTTCTTCAGCAAGTTTTTGGAAACTTTGTCAAGGATCAAATGACTCTATCTCTGTGAATTTGACTCTGTGTCTTCTATTCTGTACCATTGGTCTACGTGTCTGTTTCTGTACCAGCACTGTGCACTTTTGTTACTATAGTTCTATAGTATAATTTGAAATCAGTTATTGTGATACCTCCAGAATTGGCTGAACATGCTTTGGTTATTCTGGGTCTTTTATTCTTCCAAATGAAGTTTAGAACTGTTTTTTTTTTTTCCTAGTTCCATAAAGAATGTCATTGACATTTTAATAGGTATTGAACTGGAACTGTGGATTACTTTTGGTAATATGGCCATTTTAACAATATTCATTCTGCCTACCCATGAACATGGCAGGTCCTTTCATCTTCTTCGATGTTTGTGTCTTCTTCAATTTGTTTTTTTTGGTGCACCATAATTTTCACTGTAGAGACCTTTTATCTTCTTTGTTAGATTTAGTCCTAGGATTTTTTGGAGTGGGGAGCAGGGGTACTATTGTGAATGGAATTGTTTTCCTAGTTTCTTTCTCAGAAAATTCATTATTGGTGTATAGGAAAGCCATTGGTTTTTAGATGTGGACTTTATATCCTGGGAAATTTATCTTTGTAATCGATTTTAGGAGCAGGTTCAGAGTAGACCAATTTGAAGAGTATGGAAATTTTAGGGAGGAATGGAAATTTTAGGGAGTACCGGAAGGAAAAGGTGTCCCTTGTCATGACTCTAAACATTGCCCAGCTATTGTAAGTTCATCAAATCTAACAGTCTTAATATCAGATCTGGTTCCTAAAGATGTTCCTTCCTTCATTTGTTAACCCTAGATTCATCATGGTGACCTCTCCCATGATATGCATCGGTCAAGCAAAGATAGATTGTGTTAGTCAGCTTTCCCCCACTGAGACACAATTCTTAGAAAAATAAAGTAGAGGAGGAAAGATTTATTGCACAGTTTCAGAATTTCAGTCCACGGTGGCTTCACCCCATTGCTGTCGTGAGTCAGAACAATGCTGGAGGCACGTTGCAGAATAGAGCTACTCACCTCTCAGCACCCAGGAAACACAGAGAGATAAAGAAGAGGCTGGAGTCCTAATGTATCCTTCAAGGTCACAACCTCAGTAACCTACTTAAAAATGGGCCCCACCTCCTAAAGTTTCTATCATCCCCCAGTAGCAACAGCAGCTGGGAACCAAGCCTTGAACTTACAGCCCTTGGAGAACATTATAGATCCAAAGTGCAACTTGGGTTCCAATTGAAAGAAGAATTCCTCATTCAGGTGGCCTACTGCTCTTCTGTCCTCTGAGTTGCCTGACTCCATCCATGACATTCAAGGTGTCATTGGTCTAAGGAGGCATTTACAGCACAGGCGTGAACATCTGCTCCTTTCATACAGTGCTGCATATAGTAAGCTGTAGGTGTTCCCTCTATTTGGATACATCTCACAACTAACTTCAGTGCTGCTGCTATTAAAACACAAGACAGCCGTGACATCTTTAGATGGGAAAATCTGATTTGTTCCATGCTATTCTGGATTAAAGTTTCTAATTAGGCTCAGAAGGTGACAACACTGTGGGTGTTTGAAGTTGCTTTCTTGCAGCTGAGTATTTCTCCTTTTTACTTGCATGCCAGAGAAGACTGTGCTTTGCTTTGTTTTGACTGCAGGACAGATGCTTCTCAGGCTTTCTGACAACAGCTGGTCATTTTCTGTATGCTCAAGATTCGGTGTACATTCAAAGTGTTCTTGACTCAGGTGACGGAAGTGTCATAGGGTGATTCTCTGATCACAATCCACAATGGTTTTTCTATATATCTGATATCAGGACCTGTTGAAGAGTTACTTCTTTGTTATCCAAGTAAAAGGGGATGGCGCCTGAACTAAAATGGAAGCAGAGAGATTAGAGGGAAATTAAGGAATTTAAATATGTAAGGAGCTAATAGAGGTGAGCAAGTTAGAGAATCAGTGAGGACCTGCTCCCATCCTCCAATAATGGTAAGAACTCAATTTCGTTTACATACTCTCTGCTTTTCCTTTTGTGTAACAGTCCTAGTATGATCACTTTTTAAAGTTTTATTCTTTACTATTGAGTTGAATTTGCTGGAGGGGAGGGACCATATCTTTCTTTTGTATTACAGTATCTTTAACATCTGGTGATTAAATACCATTCATTAAGATGTGGATCACAGAAGAAGCAGGTTGAAGTTGAATGAAGAAAACACAGTTATCAGCATATGTAAAGCATTCAGATATATTTGTGTGCTAAAATATCTGAGATAACAGTCTGGACTCAGAAAGGTGTTCTGTGCTGGGCAGTTAGATTATGAAGCTCTGAACATAAAGAAATTAAAACTATTACAGGCTATGCAATCTTCCACAGATTGTTTTTGCCTCCACCCCACAAATTCAGATGTCAAAGATCTAATTCCACATGTGGTAGTATTTGAGATATAGGCTTTGGAAGGTTCTTATGCCATTAGGAAGAAGCCCTCATGATTGAGTTAGTACCCTTATAGAAAGAGACACTAGAGAACTTGCTTCATCTCTCTCACCCCACCAAGTTCATTCATTAACCACCTTAAATCAGGAAAAGTTTCTTCACCAAATACTGAATATACTAGAATTTTGATATTGAATCCAGAATGGTAAGAAATAAATTCCTGTTATTTTAAGCCATTAAATCTATGGAATTTTGTGGCATTTGGCCCAAACTGACTAAAATACCATCTATATAGAATTTTCAGGATGAGAGAAGACATTTTAGAATTCTGAAGTATGTGAAGACTTAAGAACAAATAGAAGACCATATCTCTTAAAAGAAGTTAAATAAACTAATAAATTCAAAGTAACCTGTGGGCTTATTACCAGAGATCTCATCTATTCCCTTGCTAATGGCAGACTCCATGTGGTTTTGGCAATGAAAACAAATTTGTAACAGATAATATGGCTTCCGCCACTGCCTATTTTGAAGTAGCTATTTCCTTTTTTGCCAATTGAGAATACTCCTGTTTTTCTCTCCATAATTGCACAAAATTTATACTGTAAGTTAAGGGTTTTTATCAACTTTGTTCCTAAAGAGGTATGCTCCAGGACAATTCTTTTAAAAATATTCACTTTGCCTTTTAGTTGAAGTTTTCTTCTCCTGCTCTGAAAATTCTGTCAGTTGTAGTGGATTTTTTCCAAGGCCTTACAATAATGAGACAGCTTGTCTATCTCTTGCTAGAAAGAGAGCAGTGTGGAAGCTGACTTAGAAGTGCCTTGTTTGTTCATTGTTTAATTGCTGTGGTCTCTGAAACTTTAGGTTGCAATATCATAGATAGCTTGGCCTCTGAAACTCACTGTTTCTCTGTGTAAATTTTCATACTTGCATTTTTCTACATAAATACATATCAAATTATTTATCCCAGAAATGGAGTAGTGGGTCACAAGTAGTAATCCACTGCCATGCCAGGCACATCTGAACCAGAACAAAATATCTTCAGTAATCCTGACCTTTTAAACATCCATCATATCCACATCCATGCTCAAAACAAACTCATCACCAAATGTTCTGTGTATGCAGCTGGAGAAACTGATGCAGGGAATAATAAGGTCCATGTCAAAGAGCTAACAAAGCATGGCAAAACCATCAAGGCAAAGATTTATTGGCAACGATCTCCAAAGAGCAATAATCTCTGCCCTGATATGCAGCAGGTGTGCACATCAGACAGGAATTAAGTCATCTTCTGATGCCAGCCGAGGGCCTGGTCCCCACACTGTTAAAAGGGAGAGAGAACTTCCCTTAACTCCCTGGAACATTGCTAAGTTGAATATAGCCTGCCATTGCAGATGATAGACCCTGCATTATTTGTAGGACTTTCATTATCATAGGCATACTATGGGGCTTGAAGAAGAGATTATTTAGCTCCTAATGCTGTAAATTTAATTTTCTTTCTGAACACCTGCTAAAGGACTAACTAAATCATTTGCCAGTGTGAAATACATCACACTGAAAGTTTATGCTATATTTATTCTCATAGAGACATTCTCCTTAAGAAGTCTGCCTCAGTCTGTACAGCCAGAAATTAATTTCTTAAAGAAGATTTTACAGCAGTTAAATCTTTCTAGGCTAAAGAGAATTATTGGGTATTTGTAGGTTACACATATGAGTCAGAGTACTGATTAAAATGTAGAAAGTCTTTAGATAGTTGTTCTATGGAACATTTGTCTCCCGTTTTAATTCTCTTAGTTGTGAAATTATCATGTGCAATCATCCCTCTTCTCCCTCAGAAGCCCTGGTGGCTTCCTCAATGACAGTTCCACAAATGAGGTTGATAATTAATAGGTAAGGAAACCAACTGTCCTCCTACTACAAAAAGTAGGACAGAATTAGGGCAAGTGCACTTTTAGGAGGAACTTAAGAACTTTATCTCATTTTAAATGTACAATAGAAAATTCCATTGTCTGAAGAAATTGTAAAAAAAAAAGTGAAGGTACTGAATGTAAATCTAATTTAGTATTGCCTCTAGAGTTCAACTTAATTTCTTTGCAATACCTATAGCAATAAAATTATGTTTGGAGACTGTTATGATTTGGATGTGAGGTGAACTGCAAAAGCTCATGCATGAGACCATGCAAGAAGTTTAGAGAAGAAATTATTGGGTTATGAGAACCCAATTGGTGAATTAATCCCCTGATGGTGATAGACTGAGTGGTAACTGAAGGTGGGTAAAATGTGGCTGGAGGAAGTAGGTCTCAGAGGCATGCTTTAGGGTATATATTTTGTATCTGGTGAGTGGAGTCTCTCTCTCTCTGTTGCCTGATCGTCTTGTGAGCCGAACCCCTTTCCACACTCTTCCTCCGTGATGTTCTGCCTCACCTTGAGCCTCAATGAATGGCAGCAGACTGCCTGTAGATATAAACCTCTGAAACTGTGAGCCCCCAAATAAACTTTTCCTCCTCTATAGTTGTTCTGGTTGGGTCTTTTAGTCACAGCAGTGAAAAAGCTGACTAAAATAGAGACTAAACAAGATAATATATTTCTAAGCTATAAGTGATCCTTAAAGTAGTCATTTTGGGAATATAGACAGTTTGGTGACTATCTCTTTGGGAATACCTGCAGAATCAGATTCACATATGAAATTCAGATTTTATATTTTTGCAATGTAGCTATTACCAAGGTATGTTATATACATTCACGTATTATAAAATTTGGCAAAATACTATGCTTATTGATTAAAAGTAAATTAGTGATTTAAAAATCTATTATACTTCCCTAGTATCATATTCAGAATGGCCTAACTCTATACTTCAGCATATTTGTACCACTTCTTCCCACTTGCTATTCCTTGAAAAAAAGGTTCAAATTACAAATTACAAAATTGATTTTTGAGTAGTCAAATCTAAAACAGTGGGACATGGGGCAGGGCAGAGCTTCTGTATGGCAGTGTTCTCAAAGTTCAGTAGAGAGCTGCATCAGCTCTCAGAAATCTAGTTTCCATGGTGCCACCATGTATGGGTGCTGTCCTCTCAAGGGTCTCTTAATCTTCTCTAAGGACCGCCTTTCATCAAAACATAATCTTTCACATAGTCTAGGAGAGTGTTGTGTAATCAATCATTTTTATTTAAAATTTATAGAGTACTTGAGAATCCAATGGATCTAAGAACAAAGAGAAAGAAGAAATGTGGAAGGTTGGGTCACACCCTATAATTGTACTCAGGTTGTTTTCCCAGGTAACCCAAAGAAGCAACAATTGTTTTTTGGAAAAAGCTTTGCTACTTATAGTTGCTACTGTGAGTTGAGTGGTAAGAGGGACCTCTTAGAAGATGTTCCTAACATTTTTAAGGAAATAGCAGAAAGCAGCCCTTCAGTGTTCACTAAGACTGATTGTAAGTAAGACTGGTCATAAATTAACCAGCAAGCAAAATGAATTATTGATAGATTTAAAATCAATAATCAATAGAGCCTCAACTCAGCAACTCCTATCTGGCAAAGGAACCCTTGCTAGCTACCCAGGATCTGCCAATGTCTGCATCACTAGACAAAATCAGGTTGCTAGAAGCATATGAAGCCACCATCACCTTATTCAGGTTGGAGGGTTTTAAAATTTTTTTCTGTTGTTGATGGGCCTTTATTTTATTCACTTATTTATATGCAGTGCTGAGAATCAAATGTAACGCCTCACATATGCTAGGCAAGCTCTCTACCACTGAGCCACAATCCTAGCCCAGGTTAGAGTTTTTTATACCATGAAAACTGCTCTAAGATGGGGCTGAATGCATGAATCATTTTTGTTTAAGTAACTTCAAGCAGAAAGCAGACATTGTTTTAAATGCTCACACAGAGGAAGAAATAGAAATGCCTAGCAGTGGGTCAAATGGCACTGATGTTTAAATATAATTGAGCTTTTACTTTTTAACCAAAGAAATAAAAGTTTGCTACTTTAGGAAAAATGTTCGGAGTTAAAAATAAGAGAAGCAAAAAATACAACATTCATTTAGAAATATCTGCTAATGAAGTACTAGAATTTTATCTTTATTATATGCCATTTAATTCCTTAGTGAATTTAAGAGGGTTTCAACATTTATTTGATATTTAAATTTATATTTTATTTGTGATTTTTTTATTGTTCTTATCTTTTAACATCTTATTTTCAAAACCACTAAAAATTGCTTCTTTTACAGAAAATAGCTGGGCTCATTTTAGCTTTCTTAGCTCTGTGAAAGCAAATTGAAAATGAATTATGAAGTTGTTTATTCATGAACAACAGAATATTCCATTCTTTGTTGAAAAGACAGCTTTGGTTAATTAAGTATATTGCAGGCATTTGCACTTCTGTGGATAAAGCACAATAGTACACGTTGCTCATAGGAGCAACTTCAAGAGCATCCTTTCCTATTTTTATTAATTATTATTTTGATTTTATAAATTTTGCGGTATATGCAGTATGCTAATTTGATACATGTATACTCTTAACAGACAGTACTTAAGCCATTAAAAATATTTATTTATTTTTATGAATGCTCATTTCTTCCTTCTTCCATTTGCTTATCTCTGAATTTTTTGCTAATATAAAAACCAAATGACCAGCAATTCTTACCACAAATACTGAGTGAAAATAATTCTCTCAGAAAAGTTGATTATTTTTGAGCTTGCAGTTTCTAATGTGTCCCTGATTTCTTCACCCTTTGCCCTTGAAGCATACTCTCACTTTCAGTTTATGTCAACAATTCACTCTACCAAATCAATCTCTCTTGTCTTTTCTGTAGCAGCACTTACTATAGCAGGCACAGTGGGCAAGAGCTTCAAGCTTCAATTTTAATCCCATATGTTCTTTGACCATGTCCTAAGGAAGCTGTGAAATTTCAGTTTCCCATTTTTTTAAGCAAGCATTTGTTGTAAATAAGTCTGGCAGACGGCCACAACACCTGGGACAATTAAGCCCCAGGGACGGATGAGTAGTTTCTAAGGCAAGTAGAATTTTCCATCTGCTCAAATGGTACTTTAGGGGCTTAAACAAACCAGTGTTGGCTGCCTGGGGTGTGTGCCTCATACAAGCTTGCTTTTCTGTCTCCTGCATACATCTTGGTTATTCCTCTAAAAATTAGAGAAAGAAGGAAAATAAATATTTATTCTATTTTACAGCTGTCTGACTATGGTAAATGGATAATTTACGTCCACCTGGTTTATCTTTAAGAAACGAGATCTAACAATTTGCATGAAAGTGCACTTATATTTTAAAAGCATAACGTATTTTTGTTTGTTCTGTTGTAGAATATTGCAAGCCAGAATTAAATGCAAAAGAATAAATTAGCCCATTTAAGAGATATTGGTACACTGTGTAACAACAGATTGTGGCTACAACATTCAGAGTCAGTCCTTCCCTTCCAAATGCCCTACCTTCTCTACATGCATACAACCCACTAATTAATTTTGTATGATGGAATCTTAACAAATCCTGAGGAATATGTTATTTGGAACCTAGCTTATTATTTTGAAGGTTTGTTTCTTCTGATAAAACTATAGGAAATCTTTCATAAATTGAACAGATTTTTTTTGTTGTTTGTTTGCTTCTGATTGAGAATTACAGTAAGTTGGCTAGTACAAGAAAGCTTCCTACATCCCTACAAACTTTAGTCACATTGCCATGGACTGTCATTGCCAAGTTTTCAAAAATGAGTCTGGACTGCTATTCCAATTCACCGCTGTTCCGCCTCCACGGCAGATGGTGTTCGCTTATGCAGGGGAAACAGCTGAAACTGCACAGTGGAAGTGTCATTCCTCTGCTTAGGTTTTGGATTCCCTTGCTCTGAAGAACTTGTGTGCCCAAGAGTAACAGCCTCCCTCTTCTTCACTCTCCAGCAACCACTAGGATTCATCCTTGTCCTTCATTTCCTCTAGAATTCACCCTGTAGCATGGCTTTGGGACCACAGCTCTTCCCTTTCTAAACTTTATTTCTTGCAAACACAATGACTTCTTACATTTTACTGAAAATACATTTTCAGTTCTGAAACTCAGTGGCTTTCTGGCTTCATTATGTGGGCAACCTCATGGGCAAACCCCCTAAACTTTAGCTGGGCTTCAACTTGTCAACGAGTTAAAGTAGCATGAAGAACAAAGACTATGGCTCTTGGATTCAGACTGACCAGGCTTGATCTTAGCTGGGTGCTTGCTACCAGTGTAACTTTCGGGTGTATATTTGATCTACGCTACTTATAAAATGGAAATAGTGATTCTTCAGAAACCTCATAGTGTTGGAGGCTTAAGTGAAACTGAAAATTTTTTGTTTCATATGTGATACATGATTGTGTTCTTCCCACTGCTAATATTGTGATGGTTGTACAATTCCAATGTTGGAATTGTTTTTAATGTCTTCATTATTTTACCTTCTAAATCAGGCTTATCAACATGCTTGCTTGATTATGGTCCCCCCCGCCCTTTTTCTTTGTCTATGATAAAAGCTTGGTGCAGACTTTTACATTAAACCAGAAATATTGCTATATTGTACATCCACATGTCTTTATATTTTCCATTTTTTTAAGTAATTATATTTTCTTTTAAATTTTGCATATATGAGTGCAAACTTACTTTGTTCCATAGATTGTTGGTCATATCATAAATGGGATTGCTGGGTTCTTTGTGAGGCATTATTAGTTAAAACTCAGGCCCTGGAGCCAGACCATTCTAGTGAAAATGCCACCTTGACAACTTATTTACTATATAAGTTTGGTAAGTTGTCGGGAGCCATTCATGGGCTATGTGTATGAGCTATGTGCATTTGAGTACATGAGGGGACTGGCCTGACATTACTATCTGATTGGGCTGTATAATGTAAATGTGCCTTTCCTCTCCCTCTGCCTGTGATTTCACATAGTACCTGAGATGTCAGTCAATCTGCTGAACATAAGACATCACCAAGCAAGACTCCATCCTTTGAAACCCAATCCCTTGCCTTATTTGGGTGGAACTTTCTCCCATGTCTTTCCCCCAATAAATAGAAGGTTTCCCATGTGCTAGATCTCTTGCTCCTTCCAGTGCTGGAACTTACCCTTGGGGTCACCAAGTGGAGCCATCCTGCCTTAGAAACTCATATTTGTGTACCATGTGGTTTCTTCCTCATTTTCTTAGTTATTGATACAGCCAGCTCCTTTGAACCCAGTTTATATTGCCAACCCAGCCAGCTGGTGATACTAGGTTATTTAATATCTCTTTATCTTAGCCTCCTCATTTCTGCCAAGGATGTAATTAAGTATCTAATATCATAATGCTTCTTAAAAGGAACAAAGCATGTATAATGCATATAAACATGTTTAACTTGTAGAAAGCACTTGTAATTATTACTTATTATTATGTTTCAGCATTTTCCTCCCATTTTGAGCGACCACAAGAATAACCTCTTCATTTTATACCAAAATTAACCCTTCACATTCAAGTTAATAATTCACACCAAGTATTTTGATACCTGCCTAAATTCACAGTTAGCCTGCACAGGTCTTAGCTTCCAATCAGCATGATTTCTCTACAGTATGAATTCTCTGTCTCATTAAACCCTCATGACCATTCATGCTTTTTTAGTTTGAACTGAAGTGTCCTTCAGATTCAGTTTTTTTTTTCTTTTTGCCAAAGTCATTCCTCCTTTTTTTTTTTTTTAATTTCCAACATCATGCTTAAACTTTTAAAGAACTTTCTCTTTCTAAGTACCCCACAATATCTATTCTTGTATTTCTTCCATCTTTGGGACAACTATGTTTTCTTTGGCTATATTTAAAATACCGTTCCTTAATCTTTCTTAAATCCTTCAGCTCCAGCTGCACTGGTCCCTTGATGTTTCTGAAGCAGACCAAGTATTCATCCATCTTAAGGCCAATCCACCTACTTTTCCCTTTAGTTAAAAATAATGCTTCTCTCTAGATATCTACATGGTTTGTGTTCTCATTTCATTCAGATCTCTACACAGATCTCACTACTGCAGAGATTAGCTCTATATCACCCTCACATGGTTTCATTCTTCTTTGAGGCATTTGACATAGGAGGCTCTTATGCTTATTTGTTTATTGTTTGTCTGTGAAAGGACAGAGCCCAAGCTCCTAGCACTGTACCGCTTACAGAGTAAATCTCAATAAATATTTATTAAATGGATTAATGAATACATTGTAACTTAACATCCCGACTGCAAATAAAAATTATAAATGCTTAAAACCTAGGGATTGTGCCTTGGATTTTGTAATATGTATTGCTATAGAGACTAAAACACGTTGGCTCAGTATAAAACCAATCCAAATTCTCAATTATTATCTGAGTGAATTTCAGTAAATTACTCTTTGAGCCTCAACCTCCTTATGTATAAGATAAGGATAGCAGGACACACTATTGTGTTAATTTTATGTGAAAATTATGTGCCCAGCTATTTGGTCAAGATGCTGCTAGGAAGGTATTTATTTTAGATGTCATTAACATTTTATTAGGTAAGTTTTAAGTAGATTACTTTCTACAGTGTAAGTAGGGTTGTGCAATCAGTTGAAATTCTTTCAGAACAAAAACTAAGGTTTCCTGGAAGCAATTCTGCCTCAAAACTGCGACACAGAAGCTCTTCAAGAATTTCTAGCCTATAGATTTCAGACTTAAAACTGTGGAGTTGATCTTACCTAAACTTCTAGCCTGCTGGTCTGCTCTATAAATTCTGAATTTGCAAGTCCCAAAAACTGAGTGAGCCAGTTCCTTAATTTTTTTTTCTCTCTTCTATTTTGCTATTCCCTTTCTTCCTCTTTCTTTTCATATATACATGTGTGTCTGTACCTGTGTATTTATAACAAAAATGCCATATTGAAGAACACAAACAGCAATTATTATTACATCCTCAGGCTATATCTGCTTACTAAGGATTTCATGAACAAACAAATGAATGAACATCAGAAAACTGATAAAAGATTACTGAAAATTCATACAATTTAATAAAAAATGTATTATTTTTGAATATTGTATAGAGCCAAATGAACAGCATGTTCCATTCCATGTAATGATCTGAGAATGCTTTATATCTATGCAATATTATTTGTTCATCATAAGTATTTTCTTTATGATCACAAAAGTACTGCTTGTGAATGAAAGGAAATTTAATGCTAAATTACTCCATAACTCTTTCAAGGGCTTTGAGATAAGCCTCTTTTCATATATCTGAGAAACCTTAAGAGTGTTTCCAATACTAGTTAGCTAATTGGAGCAATGTTCTTTGGGGAAAGAAAAAACATATTATACAAATGTTAAGTATTTTAGTTCAGATGGAAATGGGAAGTGGAAAGGGATTGCAAAAATATTTGAGCATCTGGAAATTAAGTACACAAATTTTAAAAATATATAAATTCAGATAGTGTTCTAGTGAGAACGTATTATGATCCAAAGAACTAAAAAGACTGCAACAGTGCTGAATTTTAGCAGGTTTGCACGCCTTGTAAAAGTGTTTTGCAGCAAATGAACTCAGAGGCTTCCAGATGCCCTCATATTTGGAGTCTTCCCAGAGGTATCCAGCAGAGCATTAAAAGGTAGACCCTCTTAACAGGTAAGGCAGAACAATCACCAGGACAGTGGGGGGAGTCTTTAGTGCCAAACAAGCACATTTAACAAATCCTCTGCCCTACAGAGACATTTAGGGAGTGAATAGAAGGAGGGAAAGATTGAAAGGATCAAAACAAGATGCTGGAACCCAAATAGCTCACCTTCAGTTTTGCCTAGTTTCCCAGCAGAGTTCTTCTAAAGAAAATTATATCTTTTAACTCCTTTGGAAATTTTAGTGAGGTAGAAATATCCTAAAATTCTACAGCAATTCTGGCCATCTTCCAGCCTATATTTAAGACAAGTCTCCAATTCTGTTGCCTCTGTCTTTCAAATATCCTGATTTGGTTGTTGGTTATAAACGTCCTAATGAGGATGTTTTTGTTAATTAGGATTTTATCTAGAATAGAAAAAAAATCTACTACTTTTAAATATGCCTACATTATCAACCTACTCACTAGAATAACTAGATCTTCAAGCATTTAAAAATTACTTTATTTAAAAATTCATTCTTAACGATTTTATATTATATTGAGTCATGTTATTTCAACAGATGCTGAAGTAAGCCTTCTAGTTCCAGGGGAATTTTAGCAACAAAATAGGAGACATGATGGGATTTCAGTTCTTTTCCCAGGGTATGAATTCAAGCCAACTACAAGATATTAGCCCCTAGATGTGTTCAAGCTGTCAGATTGGTTCTTTTTATTTTTCATGAAAATTACACATATTGGAACACCAGTTAATTGGAGAGAGTTAAGGAAAAGAGAGAACAGAATTAAAAGAACCAAAGCCAGTTCATGGGCTCTTTCTCTAGAATCCTAGGTTCCCTACATGGCATAAAATATCTTGTGGGTATGTTTAGGCAAGTAAAATGATATTTTGGACTTAGGTTAAATTCCCTGTTTTGAGGAAGAAGAGAATTTTTTTTTTCCCTAGGGCAATAGATCTTGCAAAAATTAAGCACTATAAGATGAACTACATGTCTAAAATCCATAGTAAATATCTTTAGCCCCTGTCTTAAGCATTCAGGAATTATCAGTAAATTACTCATTGTCTCATGGCATAACTAATGCTCATTTGACCTGTGATGAGTCCATAGTTTAGAGAACATTAGTTGAGAGCACACAGGAACCAGCAGAGTGTTTTAGGAAGAGCCATTGAGGAATCGGTTCTAATCCGATTGATTTTTAATTTGAGGGATCTAATATATAAATATTTGCCCAACTCTATCATCATTTTTTACTAAGCTAAATGGAATTTGCTACAAATGACCCTTCTGTTGATATGCATAGGTCTAAAGTGCCTTTAAGCTGGTAACACTATTCAATAAGCTGTGAAACAGAACTCAGTGTGTGTAGTTTTTTTAAAAAAATAAAAACGAAAACAGTTGCTCTCAAACTTTAAGCAAAATAGAGGAATCTTCCTGCTACCTGCATCTTCTAGTTTTATAGCTTCAAGTTATATCATTCTGTACATATCTAGTTTTTTAGAAAGTCTTGTCTGTAAGGTGTTAAAAATTTGCTAAAATAAAGTTTTATATGAAAAATGCTTTTCTATTTGTTTGCTTATATTTAATTTTGCTAAATTCCAGGTACATTATTCTCTATACAGCTGATTACTGTGCTTTTTCAAATATTTTCCCATCCAGAAATTATATGTGTGTACACACATACATACATATATGTACATGTAATAAATGTATGTGTGTACATATAGCGTTTGCCAAATTGGCGGTCGCTAAGCCACATGCAAGCTATCATTTTTTTATGAATTATTTTATGTTTCAAAATGACAGGCCTAACTTCAGAAACCTGTCACTATAGGACTAGATTATCTGGCATTGGTTCAAATGGCAGCCAACATGTTGGCCACAGGCTTTATTTTCCATATCTGCTCAGTGAAACTTCACAGCAACAGTGGTCATTACCAATAAGGCTACTAGATATTGTCAGAAAATCTGGAGACCATAAAATCTGCATACTATAAGCATAAATTTGAATACAGAATTGTAGAAGTCTTATCCCCAAATAAGAAAACTAAGAGACTTTCTGAAAGCAGGTTCTTAGGTTGATCTCCATTCTCATCCCTGGACATCTGAAATTTATGACTCATTGGGCCATGAGGTTTAGGAGCAGTGGGGTAGGAGTGCTGTGTTCTTAGCAGCTAGCAGGGAACCATTTTCAGATGATGCATACACAGTCAGATCTCTGTTCTCTGCAGCTCTGTTCTCCTACAGAATAAACAAAGTTGAAAATTTAATTTTACATGTTTAATTAATCCACTAGCTAAATTCAGTTCTGGCTAGTGGTAGAAAAAGAAATGGCCAAGTCTTCCTGACTCCTACTATCTTATAATTTATCTTCTATCATAATATCTCTCTATGATAATCTATAGGAATAAAGAAAGAGTTTGGAGACAGTCCACATCATATTAGCAGGTCACCTTCTCTCCACCCTCATAAGAATTGTTTGGGACTCATTCATGGAAAATAATCAGTGACTTTTTATTTGTACTATTCTACTTCTGAACAAAAATAATTAAGAAAAAGCTATTTTAATATACAATATCCAAACCTAATCATTTCAGTTCATGTACAAAAACAATTTAATAAAACTCTGGAAGCTTCACTTCCCCTTGGTTTGTAGGTCACATCTATATAGAAATGTTGAAGTTAAAGTTTTTAAATAACAGTGTTTATTTTTCAATCAGACCAAGTAATATTCACAGATATAAAATATAACTCCTAGTCAACAGGATGATCAAAAATAATGAATTAGTAAGGGATATACAGAGACAGAATCTAGATGAGTGATTAGATAGAGAAGGAAAGAGGGGAGAGATAGATAAGAAGGGACTCTGTAGGGGAATTGGTTTATATGATTCTGAGCCTGAGAAGTCCCAAAATGTGTCATCTGCAAACTGGAGAACATGGAAGCTGGTAGCATGGGTCACTCCAAATCCAAAGGTATCAGCAGTGAGAAAGGCAGTGGTGTCCCTTAGGAAGGCCTGATAAATTACCTAGGGTCCTGCTAGTGCAAACCAGAGTCCACAGGTTGCAGAACCTGGAGTTCTGATGTCCTAGAGCAGGTGAAGAGGGTGTGCCAGCTCCAAAAGAGAAAACAAATGTGTTTTCCTCTGCTTTGTTTTTTATGTGGGCCATTGGCCAATTGAATTGCATCCACTCCTATTAGGTAAGGGTGGGTCTTCCTTTATCCATTCACTGATTGGATTGCCACTGTCTTCTGGAGACAACTCACAGACATACTCAGAAATAATAGGATATCCACTATCTGGGTTTCCATACTTCTAGTCATGGTGGCACTAAAGTTAACCATCACTCATTTCAAGAACTTTTCTAAACAGTGCCCTATATTCTCTTTTACTTTCTAATTGTAAACTTCTTATTTCTTTATTTAACACATTCTTATTGAAAATGTGCTATGTTCCAGGTATTGTTAAAAAAAAAAACTTTGAGAAATTAAAAAAGTTATCAAAATCTCCTCCCTAGGTAATTAAAAAATCCAAGTGATTAAAAAGGTACTGTAGAGAGCTATCAATCTGGTTTTTTACCAGCTTCCTCACAGCTCTTACACATAGTTCATGGGAGGACCTGTACACTTGATGTCAAAAGCTGGAGCAGAAGAATCAGAGGACCTGAATTAGAACTGAGCATCTGCAATGAGCTGTTCCTGGTTCCTATGGCTGCTTCTGAGGAGCCTTTGGGAAGATGCTGAAGAGTTCCCTCACTTGTAAAATAGGGACATAATAATATCTATTGCTTGGAGTTATTCTAAGAATCAAATGAATTGGTATCATGTCAAGTGTCTAATAGAGGGACCTGTGTGGAGTCAGCATTATAAACAGTAGCTATTTTCAAGGGATTAACATAACAGCCAAATAAGGCCTCTCAGTCCATTTTTAAACAGTTCTAATTGTCACAAAGTTCTGAAATCTGCTTCCCTGCAAATTCCAACCATTGAAACTCATTATGCTCACTGGAGCAGATAAGTTTAATTCCTTATTCCACACGAACAACCTTCAGAGATCAGAACACAGCTTCTAACTCGTCTTCATTTATTCCCAGTTGAGCATCAGCATGAACTTTCTTAAGTGTAATGAATACATTAGAACCTTCAAAAAAATTCATGCTGGAGTGGATCAGTATAGGATGGAACATTTTGTACCTAATTCAAATCTTTTTAGTAATAGAAACTAGAAAATAACTTTTCCAAGTTTACTTATAACATAAATCTTAATAAAATTTCATTCAGACAGTGTTCTCCTAGACCATACCTACCCTGCTTAGTGAATCATGTTCTAAGCACAAATCCATATTCTATTTTTCACAATGAATAAAACTTCTTAGCTTCATTAGTGCAGTTGTTCACATATTTTTTGGATTATGGACTCCTTTTTCTCTTTAAAAATTGTTGATGATTCTCGAAAACTTTTCTCCTGTAGGTTAAATCTGTGTTTATTAACTATGTTAGAAATGGAAACTGAGATAAATATTAATTTATATAAAGTAACAAAAACTCTACTATATGTTAAGACAAATAGTATATTTTTATGAATAAAAGTATACTTTTCAAAATAAAAATAGCAGATTGGCATTGTTTAATATTTTCGTAAATCTCAGTAATACTTAGCTGAAATTAAAGTTAACTGAATTCTCTTCTGTGCTTCTGCATTTAATCAGTTGTGATTTTTTTTTTGTTGTTATTCATAGTATGTGACAAAAATTGTTGCTTCACAGAGATATGTAGTTGGTATATAAAGGGCTATATCAGTCATTTTCAGTTAATTTTGGATATTCATGTTGTCTACTCCACCAAAACTCAACAAATGGTAGTTTCTTACACTGTTATTGCAATATGTAATCTGAAATATAAGTGGCATTTTTTACTCTAAGTTAAAATCCACTGGTCTAACTTGCATCTTCAAGGGAACTTTTGCCCATGTATGATTTTTTTAATATCATGCTTTGGTTATATGGATAGTATTGGTTCATGAATTATACAGATATTCCAAATATTGATGTATTTTATTATATAGTATCAATCATAAAAGTCACATTCATTGATATATCCCAATATTGGGATGTCTTCAATATTAGGAAGTTGTTAAGCTTATAGAATAAGACACAAGTTTTCCAAAATTTTCATTTTCCCTTGAAAATTAGTTCTATCCTTGTCAGTTGTTTTCATTAGGGTGAAATTTTATTTTCAAGAAAATGTCTGCTGAATATAACAGCATTATAAAACTAGTTTGGGTATTATGGGCTTGCTCAAAGAATTTGAGGACCCTAGGGACCACAGTGTGGACAGACCACACTTTAATGCTAAGAGCCATAACCAAGTAGTATGATGCATGGCATTTTTGGTTGAAAGGTGACAACAAGCCATTGAGACGATATGATTATGTTAAGATCTGCATTCATATGGATATTAGACCCCTGCTGTCCACCTGGGCCTACTAAGGGACTCCTGGAGAGTTCCCATTGGTTGGGGAAGTGCGGTAGGAGGGAATTCCGGAGGAGGGATTTCCTGTTGGTGTGTGTGTTGGGGGGAAACACCACGTGTGTGGGTCGGCATATTTCCCGGGAGCTTACAGGGCATTGGCAAAAATTTCAAAAATAAAATTTGTTCCTGTTTGAGTGGCTCGTGATTTTTGTGCCCAGCCAGACTGCGGCACTTTAACAAGCCTTATTTTGTCCTTCAGTAAGGACAAGTTGCAGCCCACCTTTTTCCTGAGGATCTAATCTGCTCTGGCCTTCTGGTACCTGCCATCTACCAATCCCAAAGTCTAACTTTCCTGAATATCCTGGTCCCCTCTCACACTTCTTTAACTTAAATATTCTATTAAAAAGCACCCCCCTCTTTGGGGGTTCAAGATTCATGAAATCTTCCTCCAGTCTCTTCAGGTTTTTTAAGACATATTGACCATTTTCACCATAAGTCTTTACTGAATATACACTATGTGTAATTTTGGCATAGACCTTTCAAAATTCCATTTCTTCACATACTCATCTCTTCCTTTTAGATAGTTACTTAAATACCAGTACTCTATCTTGTTAAAAATCTGTCAGAAGGGAAAATCCAAGTTATACCAACTATTAGCTTGCATTAGTTTCTTAACTCCTGTCCACTCTTCTGATGTCTCACCTATTATTTACCTCAGAGAAAATGTTGTGAAGATGAAATGAGAAGACACATGTATCTGTTCAAAGTATTAAGTATAGTTATGTACAATCATTTGTATAATCAATAACATAATAGTTAAGAATTATCACTAATGTCATAATAACATACTTAATTATAATTTTTCAAATTACATAATTTGATTTTGCTCAAAACCGTAGTAAAACTATATAGGAGACTAATCCCACGGGTGACATTTCCTATTTTAAAATGAAAATAATTAGATTTGAGTCTATGAAATTCTATAAGGATTTATTTCTTCTCTTGCATTTTCTATTTGGGGCCTACATTTTAGGCAATAATTTATTTTGTCAACTATTATCTTCATGAACTCTTGGTAAGTCAACACATTAAAGCATGCTTACCAAGCTTTCCAATCATAAACTTTCCCGAAGGCAACTGTCTTCCTAAACTCCTGCTCTTAATAGATCCTGACTTGTTTGCTTGTTGTATCATCTGACCAGGAACATTCAGACAACAGGAAGGCAGCTGATCCAAAGGATGCTTAGTCATGAGTTAGGACCAATGTCATGCTGAGTAGTAACATTTGAGCTGATCAGTTGGCAAAGTGAGCTAGAAGGACTAGAGTTATAACCTGAAGGTGGAATTCCTAGGTCTTTCACACATGCTTATCTCCATGTCTGCTCACTTCTTACATGCATGCCCACATACCACATACTCTGCCTGCCACCTTCTCCACAGATATGCCCACAAACCATGCCTACTTAATGCAAATGCCTCTGCTGGTGTGCCCAATCACATTTACTTAAGAGCATGAATCTACCAATTCTCTGCATTTTCTCCTATGTTATCTCCCCCTCCCCCCAAAATTATTTTCATGTGCATGCAAGTATGTTATAATTTCTTCCATCTAAAGAAAAAGAACACTTTCTCTTGACTTTCCATTTCCCCCCTAGCTACTATCTTATTTCTCTTCTTCCTTCCTGAACCCTCTCCATTTGAGCTTTAATTCTACTATTTCAACAGGTAAAGTTGGGCCTTCCTTTTCCTTGATCAATGAGAAGTTTATCCCGATAGTCAGGTCCTTTCTCAAAATTCATTGTCTGAAATCACCTGTTCTTCCCTTTATCTCACCAATCTTTTCGAATTTCTCTCCCCCCCTTTTTTTTGCTTTAATAAAAGTCTTTTTTTCTGCCTATTCTGGTCCCATTAATATATACATTGAGTGAGTGAGCAAATGGATGCCCAGCCTATAAGGCTTTGCTTTTGTAAAAAGCAAAAACTTGAGAGGAGAGGAAATAAACACAGACCAGGAGCAAAGGAAGAATGAGAACATATGTGTGGAGGGTAGAGACAGGAAGGAAGGTGGGAGAGAACAAAGACATCTATGGCTGTCTCTATCAATTCCTGTTCTAGCATGTATATTTTTCCCTATAAACCTGCTTTTCCCTAAGTTTAGTTGAGTCAATCTATCAAATCCCTGGTTCTTGCTACTGGATAAACCCAGTTAAACCTCCCCTTAGACTCCTACATAAAACCACATCTTTAATATGGAATGTTTGGCATTCCAACTACTACAAATAAGGCATCCACTGGTAAATTTTTGAATAAAAGTATTCCTCACTTTTCCACCATCCCCATCAGTGGGTCTTCTAACAGTTTGTGAAGAGCTTCTAAACAAAATCTATTCTATATTTTCTAGATAGGAAAGAGAGCTATATGATTGTCTTTCCTTGAGAAACAATTACTTTGATTATTTTTTCCAGAGCTGGGAGTTAAACCCAGGGCTTTGCATATGCTAGGCAAGTGTTCCACCACATGGGTGACACCTTAACCCTTCAGAAGCAATTACTTTGAATATCAGCAGAATCAAAAATTATTTTGAAATTGATAATTATTAATTGAGGTTATCACCAATTTCCAGTTGTTAGAAATAAGAGTTACATCAGCTTAGAAAACTTTTAGACCTATAAAGAAAAAAAATACATAGTTCCAACTTTACTAAAACTTTTTGAATCTAATTGAAATTTTGTATGTGCATGCATGGATATGGCATGGTGGGTCCTGGCATCAGATGTAAATGTGATAGACATCATCATCCAAAGTACATGTATGAAGACACAAATTAGTGTCAACATACTTTATATACAACCAGAGATATGAAAAATTGTGCTGTATATATATATAATAAGAATTGTAATGCATTGCACTGTCATTTATTTTTAAAAAAAATCAATAAAAAAAACAAAAAAAGTTAAAAAACATAAAACAAAAAACTGTAAATGGCTTGAAAAAGGATCAGTGGAATGGAAGGAGAAGACGCAGGATTTGGGCGATGTGCTGGAGACTGAACCATAGTGAGTTGAGTTCTATGCTTTTGTGATTTTGTCAAGCCTGTATCCTGGTGTTGTATATTAATTTAAAAGAATTTAAAAGGAAAATAATTTTAAAAAAAAATTTACATGTTGCCATTCATTGATGGGCTTTCTTGGCAAATCCAATCAAAGGTCTTAGAGAAATCAGTCAAAACAAGTATAGCATAGAGATATGTTTTTCGTCAGTTTGAATAACCCCTCTACTCTCTGGCTTTTCCCAATTCTACCTTACAGTCAGCCACTTTATTACTGCTGAGTGAACTGCCTTATTTATTATGGCTTTCATAAGGCAAAAGACCTCTTTGTTCCCATCATAGTGGTGTGTGTGTGTGTGTGTGTGTGTGTGTGTGTCTGTCTGTCTGTCTGTCTTCTCTTGGAGGCAGAAAGTCATTCTGCATAGCTTTGCATTGCAGTCTTTTTCCTAGTTGTGTTGGATAGCTAGCTGTTCATTGCTGTGACCAACAATCTCTGATGAGAACAACTTAGAGGAGGAAAGATTTATTTTGGCTCAGGGGTTTGGTGGATTCAGTCCATGACTGTCAGTCTTCATTGCTTTGGGCCTGAAGTGAGGCAGAATATCATGGTGGAAAACCATGGTTGATAGCAGCTGCTCAGTTCATGGTACCAGGAAAGCAGAGATAACAAGAGAGGAAGAGGCTGGGAGAAGTTCAAACCCTTCCAGGCCATACCCAATGACCTACTTCCTACAACTGGGTCTTGCCTCCAATAGTCCTTTTCAACTATCAGTGGTGGTCAGAACCCTCATATCCAATTATTGCCTAAATGCCCACTTCTCAGTTTTGCTGCATGGGGGACCATACTTTAAACACAAAAGCTTTTGGGAACATTCTAGATGCAAACCACAGCACTAGTTAACTTTGAAGAACTCTGTCTCAATTCATCACAAAACAGTTTTTTTTCCTCCTCCAGAATAAAAACATCATTTCTATTTCTTTCTTGACCTCTAAAATAACAACAAAAAATGTATCTAAAGAATTCATGTCTCTTATGCTAATTATTTTAGCAATTGGTTGAGCAGAAGATAGATTTTATGCTCCTATTTTTGATCTCTTCAACTGAACCACCTTTTGTATAAATGAGATGCAAGAAAAACATCTGTCTTTGACTTTAACTGAGGGTTACTTTAGCACCAGGTCTAAAGGGATGTGTATGGAATGATTCATGATAAGACTAAAGATATGGAATTTGCTTCTTTTTTCTGAGGTTCAAATGTCAAAGCTCAATCAAGATTCTTAAAGGAAATCTTCAGTTGCAGGACTCTATAAAGCAATTCTCTCCCTCCAATTCTCAGCAGGTCAGACCTGCCCTAGCTAACTGCTAAATACAAGCTCAGCACACACTACATGAAGAAGAGCCAGAGGGGATATATTGTTCTGTAAGAGGGTCAAATACATGGTTCAAATCAAAATCTCTGAGCATATTGGTTTCATAGAAGAGGGAAGTATCTGTACTGAGTACTAGGGATTTCCCAGTGGGACTACATTGTGTTTTATTCTACTTCTGTTATGTAAAAGATTCAAGGAACATTGGAAACACAATACATAAAAACTACCCACATGGATGCAAACACACACACACACACACACACACACACATTCATTTAATTGTGTAACCATCTGCTATTTTTTTTTTAAAAAACAAAACTCTTCCATGCTAACAATTAAGTGACCTCTCAGGAGATAAGGTTTGGAACATCATTTATTAATGTTACTATGAGATGCTCAAGAAGCTCACGTCTTTCGTACTCTATGGGAAATGTGAGCCAATAGTAGCAATAAAAAAGAAAATGAGATGTTTCTGATTCCCCACTCCTACTTCATTTTTTTCTTACTTGTTCTACTTTAGCTCTTAATTATATTTAACATTTATTATTATATATGCACAATGAAGTTAGACTCATAACTTTCTAAGATATATGATCTTAGGATTTCTTCTGATTTTTCAAGTAAACTATGTAGATGATTTTCTACTTTTTAATCTTGGGAAAATAAATATAGAAAGTCTAATTCATTGTGATTTAATTCAATAAAGAAATTCTTTCAGTGTAAACAAGACCTTAAAAACTTTAAAATGCTATGTTAATTGCAATTAATATTAGGAGGGTTTAGATTGAGATGTGATAACTGCTATTTAATAATTTTTTATAGCTCAAGCTACTCTGGAAAATACAGTAATTAGGTTTTGATTATTATTAGTGGTCCTGTTTGGCATTATGAAAGCTGATAAGGAGATTGAACAAAGGGAGGTAGCTACTGAGACTGAGATGTAGAAAAGTTTTGGGATCACATGCCTTGGGGGTGAAAATATGGTCAGTGATTTACATTATTTGTATACCAGATAGTATACATAAAAATATTGATATATTTATTCTTCATAGTGATGGAATATAGCATTGGTACAGAAAATAAATGACTTGTTAAATTTCTCACGAAGGTCAAGTTTTTCTTGAGGCATATTGGTGGAGGTATAAATAACACTGGGCATTGTCTGGTTGTTCATTCAAGCTTCATTTCTTCCACCATTATTTAGTAGAGCTTCTACTGTATATGTTAAATAACATATTAGGCCTTGGAATCTAAGGATGAGCAAGACAAAATCCTTACAACTAAAGAGTTTTAGACATGCTGATGAAAGTGGTCGGCATTGCAAAAGTGACACAATATCAGTAGTACCGATATAGGTAATCACACTACTTAGAGAGATTAGAGCTCTCACAACCCTATACAAGGTCTTCCTGTTTCACTGAAAGTATTTGAGTCTCCTGAGTATGTTTTTTTTTTTTTTTCCCTCACAAATAACTTCTTGTACTCTCCTCGGAGCCACCTTGCTGAAAGTGAATGAGTTTTCTTTTAGGTTCCAAATCATTTTGAGATATATTTTTAAATTTTTAAAAATTTGTTCTAATTTTACATGATAGTAATGTATTACAACATATTATACATATATGGAGTATAACTTCTAATTCTTTGTGCTTATACATGAAGTAGAATTACATTGGTCATGTAATCATATATGCACATAGGATAGTAATGGCTGCTTCATTCTACTGTCTTTCCTATTCCCATTCTCCCTCCCTTCCCTTTATTCCCCTTGGTCTAATCCAAAGTATTTCTATTCTTCTCTAACCCTCTCCCCATTAATGGTGAATTAGCACACACATATCAGAGAAAACATTCAGCCTTTGGTTTTTTGAATTTAGCTTATTTCACTTAGTGTGATATTCTCCAGTTTCCTCAAGTTACTGACAAATGCCATAATTCCATTCTTCTTTATGTCTAAATAATATTCCATTGTGTATATATACCACATTTTCTTTATCCATTTGTCTGTTGAGTGGTACCTATGTTGGTTCCATTGTTTAGTTGTTGTGAATTGAGCTGCTATTATCATTGATGTGGCTGCATCAGTGTAGTATGATGATTTTAAGTCCTTTGGGTATAAACCCAGGAGTGGGTCAGCTGGGTGGAATGGTGGTTCTAGTTCAAGTTTTCTGAGGAATCTCCATACTGCTTCCCAGAGTGGTTGCACCAGTTAGCAGTCCCACCAGCAATGGATGAGTGTACCTATTCCCCACATCCTTGCCAACATTTATTATTACTTGTATTCTTGATAATTGCCATTCTAACTGGAGTGAGATGAAATATCAGTATAGTTTAAATTTACCATTCTCTAATTGCTAGAGGTGTTGAACATTTTTTCATACATTTGTTGGGTGATTTGTATTTCTTCTTCTGTGAAGTGTCTTTTCAGTTCCTTAGTCCATTTATTGATTGGAGATTAATGCTCTATCTGAGGTACAAGCGACAAAGATTTTCTCCAACTCTGTAGGCTCTCTCTTCACATTCTTGATTATTTCCTATGCTGTAAAGAAGCTTTTTAGAGTGATTCCATCCTATTTATTGATTCTTGATTTTACTTCTTGTGCTTCAGGAGTCTTGTTAATGAAGTCAGTTCCCAAACCACCATGATTAAGATTTGGTCCTACTTTTTCTTCTACTAGGTACATGGTCTCTGTTATAATACTTAAGTACTTGATCTACTTTGTGTTGATTTTTGTGTAGGGTGAGAAATAGAGGTCTAATTTCATTTTCATATTGATTTCCAGTTTTCCCAGCACCATTTGTTGAAGAGACTGTTTTTTTCTCCAATATATGTTTTTGGCACCTTTGTCTAGTATGAGATAACTGTATTTATATAGGTTTGTCTCTGTGTCTTCTATTCTGTACCATTGGTCTAAATGTCTTTTTTTGTGCCAATACCATGCTATTTTTGTTGCTATGGGTCTATAGTATAATTTAAGGTCTGGTATTGTGATGCCTTTTGGTTCACTTTTCTTTAATAAGGATTGCTTTGGCTATTCTGGGTCTCTTATTTTTCCAAGTGACTTTCATGACTGCTTTTTCTATTTCTATGAAAAATGCCATTGGGATTTTAACAGGACTTGAATTAAGTCTGTATAGTACTTTTGGTAGCATGGCCATTTTGACAATGTTAATTCTGCCCATCCGAGAGCATAGTGGATCTTTCCAGTGAGATGTATTTTTTAACTGAGTCCCCTCCCTCTGCCTGGGTTGTTGCTATACTATTTTCTTTATGGCTCTCACCACTAATCCTTTTATCATAGCCATATTTTGGGTTTCTTTCTACCCTATCTAAACATGCTTCCCCTGTCAGTTTCTGTGTGTATGTATGTGCGTGCATGTGTGTATACTTTAGTAATACTAGTAGTAGTTGTAGTAGTAGTAGTTTTAGTTGTTTCATGGGCACAACTCATAGTCATATGCTTCTATATTTATTTATTTATATGTATACTCTTATTACTATTCTGACTTATAAACTTGATGAGAACTGTTGTTCAGGAAATTCCAGTATATAGTAGGAGCTCAAAAAATGTAAGTATGAGAAAAGGCAATGGTTGGGGGAAAAAATTCCAAATATGATAACATCTTTCTTGTTTGTTGACAGCCAGGTTTTTGATAACTTTCATATACTTCTTTGCTTTACTTCTCCTTGAGAGGCAACTTAAGGTAATTCTTCTTACCTGAAGAAAATGGGGCTAAAATTCCAAAGTAGTGAAAACACAAATCTAACAACAAAAGTAGGGAAGCTCTCAGAAAGATTTTTCTCTGTGTGTGTGCACAAATACACACACATAAATAATCTCCACTAAGGGTACATTTTTAAGGATATCAAGTCATAATCATCTTTTTCTAAGCCTCTAGGAACAGCAAATATTTCTGAAAAGACTGCCTGCCATACAAAAGGACAGAAAGTACTACAAAATAATGAAACTAATTAGGTTATAACTCCAGTCACTTTGAAATAAGTAAAAAGAAGAGAACATTTCTACCTGACCTGTATCTTTTACCTTCTGAAAATTCCATCTTGTATGTGGTCTATCTCAATGCAGGAAATGGGATCCTTAGATTTAAATTACTCTTTTTTAAAGTATAGCAAGTCAAGGTAAAGTGGTAAGAATCCATACTGGTATGCCTGGAAACCCACTTGCAGTTGTGGAAATCTGAACGTAAAACTATGCTAAACCCTGTATCTAATAGTGCATCTCGTTTTCAAATCCTGTTATTTTTTATCATAACACAATTTTGTGGGTATTGCTGAGATAAAGCTAGGTCTTGTCCAAAGGTATAAAAAAATTCAGCAAAAATGATTTTAAATAATAAAGGTAAGATTTTTGGTATGACAAAGATAAAGTGGTTATTGTAAGGATTTTTCCATGTGTATAAGAATGAAGGAAGGTACTAAACTGCATTTAATAGTTTCAGTGTGTACTTGGTGATTAATATTTAAGCATTTGGCAGGCAAGGAAGGTCAGCTTTCAGGGCAGTGGATCTCACGTGAATGAGTACTGGGTGTGCCTAATGATCCTGTTTCCAGTTTTAAACCCCTCTATGGGACAGGAATTCTCCACATGTAGATATCCTATACCTAATGATTACTGGAAACCTCTGAGTCCTTGGCATTGTGTAACAGAACATCTGAAATATTGATTTGAAAATAAAATCAACATATTTAGGCATTATTTAGTCTAAATCTCTATTTAAACTTTGCAAATGGAATGTTTTGATGGACTAAAATCTTATAAATTCAGAATATTCTTCACCTTTAACAATTCTCTAAAATTTCAGAAAACATTAAGAGTTGTGAAATTCATACATCCTAGTCACATAGGATATGCTTTTTGGCATTTGGGGTGCAAGCTTAGTCTGTCACTTCACTGTCCTTTATTATGTAAGCCTAAATTTCAGTTTCCTCACACTTCGGCTTTTTTGTCTTTTATAGTAAATGACTTCATAGTTCTTTATAAAATTCCAATCATCTCACTTGTCCATATAAACCATTTGCTCAGACAAAGCTATTTTCTTTGAGAGCTCACTTCATTCCTGAAAAATTTGCTTGTCTCTCCCTCATAGTTAAAAATAAACTATTGTACTTCTTAGAAAACAAAGCCATTGAAATCCTAACTTGTAAGTTAAATAATAGAACAGAATGACTCTACTGGAATACTAATTTCAGCATACCTAATTAGACAGGGTGCATGGCATTTTGGATAATTGAAACAAAACTCCAAATGACAAAGTAGTTGAATTTTAGCAAAATTTTGGAGAAAATGTCATACATAATCCTATAAAGAACAAAACTGAATTCCTGTTATGCTTTTATGTCAACATAGCTAAGGCACAGGACCAGCAAGTGAACTAAAACCCAAAACGAGTCCTGGTGCTAGTTTTAAAAGTCAGCACGTCCATAAAAAGGGGGAAAAAAAAGTCAGCATGTGATTGAACTATGCATGCAATCGTATAATTTTCAGAAACTTCAAACTAATTGTTTTTCTAGAAATAAAAGTGTCCACTGAATCAGCTTTCCTGGAAACAAAAAGTGGAAGTGTTTAGAAATCTGTTTTCTCATGTTTGTTTAAAAACAGAATACTATTTTATGAAAAAAAAATATCATTGCTTAAGAAGCTAAGAAAATGAAAACAAATAGGTTTTGTCTGTTGGGAAAGCATGGGTTAGATTATACTGAGAATTTCTGGCTTCCAATGAAAAAATACATACAATGCAGATTCTGTACTGAAAATGGGAAACCTGGTATTAAAGATTTTGCTAAAAGCAGTTGGTTGCCATGGTAACAAGCAGTAAATTCAGATACTAATGGGAAAGAATAGATCAAGTAGTGGTATCAGATAGGATCAGAGTAGCAAGAGGGAGTTTTGTTTTCCTTTTAATTTGGGGAAAGAAATGAAGAATGAGGGTGACTGGAAGAGATCATAACCCAGCTGAATCCAAATGAACAATTCAAAGTAGTCCATGCTCTGAGGGAGCTTTGAGTAATATGTGTGAGAGAGTCCTACCCTATTACCTAGTGATGGGTGACCTCAGAACTACTGGCTAGAGAGGGGAAAAAGACAAGGGCTCAACAGTTGGATCCCGTGCACGGGCACTGTATGTTTTATAGCTAGAGGAAACACATATAATATACCTATATGTATGTTTTATGAATTTTTCTAGTTGAGTTTTATATTTTAATTATATCATACCAGTGAATTAAAATCAATGTAAATTTTTTTTGAGAAAGAAAGATATCTTTTACTTTTTTTTCATATTTGTTTTAGTTGCCAATAAACTTTTATTTTATTTATTCATATGTGGTGCTGAGAATCAAACCCAGTGCTTCACACATGCTAGGCAAGCCCTCTACCACAGAGCTACAATCCCAGCCCCTACCTTTTACTTTTAATACATAATGCGTACATCCCACTTAATAAACAACAACATGTGAAAAATATATGCATCTTAAAAGCTAGAGTTGATTTTAGGACAGGAGTTCTATACACACATAATATTATCTAGTGTAAAATATAAATTACAATTCTGATAAACATGAGTAAGTTTTATGTATTATGTCTAACCTTTATTTCCTCTTTCAATTTAAAGTGTGGAACAAAACAAAAATCCTACCATTTCCTCTAAGATTCATTCCTCTTTTTCTCCTCTACTTACTCATGACTCCTACAGATGGTCGAAGGAACTTGTGCTCTCAGGAATCACTGCACCTCCCACCTTCTGACGTCAGAGAATGTGGCTCTTTATGGAGCAGCTTGTACTTTTCAAAGGACCCTTCACCACAAGAAGGGTGTCCTTCTGTTGCTAAAATTCCTATTTTTGCATGTAACAAAAAAGAGGCAAAGATTTGTATTGGGACCATTTTTTTTCTCATTATATCACCAGAGTCAACACCTAGGCATCTGCAGGGTAAGGAAATTCTTGCCTTGTGCAAAGACATGTGGCCATATGTTAAGATTTGTTACAAGGTGTCCCCTCAAAACTCCTGTGTTAATGAAAGATGTGAAATAATTAGATTATGAGAGCCATAGCCTAATTAGTGGATTAATTAATTTGATGGATTAAAATTTGGAAGAAATTCTGGGTAGTAACAGTAGGCAGGATGTTCGGCCTTACCTCTGGCCCAGAGTGATGGAGTCAACTGATCATGGACAAAACCTCTAAAAGTGAGCTCAAAATACATTTTTTTTCTCCTTTAAGTTGTTCTTCTTGGGTTTTTTGGTCACAGTGAGAAGAGCTGACAAACAACATAAATGAGCATGCAGATAATCAATTTCTAGTTATGTGCCAAAGCATGAACTATGTCTTAAGGTTTGTCATTTGAGAGGGAGTAAACTTTTTGAACTTAGTGCAAAGTTACCATATAGGCTAACTACAGTGGCTCTGTGGGCCACTGGTCAAAAACAGGGTAAGCCTCCTCAGCTTTAGTTTGAAACAGGAATAAAAAGATTTGCATATGGGTGATAGTATATCTAAGAAACCCATTGGAACATGAGCACTTTTAGCAGAAACAGTAAAAGCAATAAAATAATAATGTCTAAAATTTATTGATCATTTACTATACACATTTTCTGTGTTTTATAGAAATTTATCTCATTATCTCACTTAATCTTCAAAATAAACTTGTGATATCTGGATTTGAATCCCCCTAATTCAGATGAAGCTTACAAAGAATACCTTATCCAAGGAAGGACAAATTTTGAGTAAGTACAAGAACCAGGTTGCTCTTTTAGATCTGAAAGGTACCAATATCAGTGCCCTTAATGCTTTGTTTTCCTGATGCTTCTAAGTGATGGAACACCACACTCTCAGAAGTTTGGCTTTCAGAACTGCCAGTGATTGAAGTTCTATAAGAAATTCATAGACCCAGAAATAATACATTAGTGGATATCTGCCTGAAGGAACAGATATATTAAAGATGGAGTTATATAATATTTATAATATTAAAATACCAGAAGTCTTCTCAATATATGTCCCTTTGTACAAAGTTAATAGCAATACATTTTTGTTAACTAGCCTCATTCTGCTATGTGATAAATACCCAAACTTACTCTACTTATGTAACTGTAGCATTGTACATACAGATCAACCCCTCTACATCTCACTATCTCTTGTAGCCACTGTTTTGCATTCAACTCCTATGAAGGTAACTGATTTTTTTATACATCAATCAAGAATAAAGATAAAAATTTTAAGTAAATATATATTTAATGGCAAAGGATCATGATATAGTCATAAAAACAAATGCCAAAAGTAGAAAAAAAAAACAAGATTAGGTTAATTCAACATGTGTTTGCCCTGAGCACCTCTTCCACTCTCCCCCCACAAACATAATACAAATTAAAACAAAATATTGTTGAACTAGAAATAAAGCAATATCTGTATAGGTCAGTTTCTAGACTTGTTTTCTGACCCGTGTTCTTTTTCTTCCCCTAATAAAATGCAGTGTGGATTGTTAGATCTTTTAATATAGCTTGAAATCAGCTAGTATAAGTCTTCCAATTTTGTTCTTTTAAAATTGTTTTAGCACTTCTAGGTCATTTACATTTCCAGATAAAATTTAGAATAAGCTTGTCATTTTTTATAAAAAGCCCTGGGAGCTTCTTTTTGGACTGCATTGAGGGGGGGAAAGAATATAGTTTTGTGTATGTGTGTGTGTATTTGGGGAGAACTGATATCTTAATAATGAGTATTCTAACTCATAAAAATGGTGTGTATCTTCACTTATTTAATTTTTTTGGCAAATCTTTTATAGATTTAAATATATAATCCTGGAATATATTTTATTGACACATGCTAGGTTTCTGCTGTTTTTTGGAATTTATTGCTTATTGTTCACAGTATTTTGCTCCTAGTTGGAAATGCAATTGATTTTTGCACATTGACTTTGTGTCCTGTGACCTTATTAATTTGATTTTTTCTAGTAGCTTTTTAATGGATGTCCTAGGGTTTTCTTCAAACCTGATAATATTATTTGTGAATTGAGACAGTTTTACCTCTTACATACAGTCTAAATATTTTCATATCTATCTCTTGCTTTATTGAGATAGACTGGTCCTAAGAACAATGTTTAATAGAAATAATGAAAATAAAGCTTCTTGTCTGTTTTTTATCTTAGGGCAAAAACATTTAGTGTTTTATATTTAAATATGATTTAGCTCCAGTCTTCCATTAATGACCTTTCTTCAGATTCTTACATTCTTAATTTATTGAAATGTGTATCGTAAACAGGTATTGGATTCATATAATGACATTGTTTTTTAGTATATGATCCTCTTTAGAGACTTGTACACTTTCTATTTTTTAGAATGTTTATATAGTAAATCACATTGATTGGTTTTGAATGTTCAACAACCTTACACTCTTGAAATAACCCCTATTTGATCATAAGGTATTATTCTATTCATATTTTGTTGACTTTGATTTGTAATCATTTGTTAAGGGCTTATGCACCTGTTTTCAGGAGGAATACACTGGTGTCTTGCTTGCCTGTAATGTCTGTCAGATTCTATAATCAGGATATACTGGACTCGTGAAACACGGTGGAAGACACTCCATTCTCCTCTATTTGTGCTAGAGTTTGTGTATGATTAACATTTTTTTCTTAAATGTTTTGTAGAAAGTGCCAGTAAAATTTTCTAAGCCTGAGGATTTTGTATGTGGGAAAATTTTAAACAGTGCATCTAATGTATTTAAAAGATACACTGTGGAATGGGATATATATTTATTCTTGAATGGATATGGGTCATTTGTATCTTTCAATGATTATTCTTTTAATCTAAATTGTCATACCTATTGGTATAAAGGCGATGATAATTTTCCCTATTGTCTTTTTAATATCTATAGTATTTGTAGGAATAGGCCCTCTTTCATTTCTAGTATTCTTTTTTAAATTAATGCATTATAATTATACATATTATTAGGCTTCATTTTGACATAATTATACAAGCACGGAATAAAATTTGCTCTAATTGAGTTCCAAGTTCTTCATCTATCCCTCCCCCTATTCCCTTTCCTTTATTCTACTGGTCTTTCTTCTATTTATTTACAGTTTTTAAAAATTAGTGCATTATAAATATGCATAAGGATGAAATTTACTGTGATTTATTCATATATGTACACAGGAAAGTTTGGCCAAATTCAGTCTTGAATTCTAATTTTAATTTTTTTCCTTTTGGTCCTTATAGTTTGGCTAGAAGTATATCAATGTTATGGTTCATTCATACACACACACACACACACACACACACACACACACACAAAGCTTTTGGGAGTTTTTAAAAATATTCATTCTCTTTTCTATTTCATTGCTTCTTTATTAAGGTTTAATATATTCTTATTTTAACTTCTAAATATGGATAAATTATCAATCTCAGAACTTTCATATTTTTCTCATACAAATCTTTACTGCTATAAATTTTTCCTTAGCACTATTTTAGCTGTATTAAATATATTTGATATTTATGTTTTAATTAATTTCAGTTCAAAATATTTTCTGATTTACCTTGTGCTTTTTTATTTGACTGATATTATATTTATCATTATTTTGTTTATTACCCAAACATCTGGAAATTTTACAGTTATTGGATAATAAAATAAAATAGTTTTTGATTCCTCTTCTTTAATTCCATCCACATGATGACAGAATTTAGTGTATCTGATCTAAATTTACTTGGTTTTTTTAAGGTCCCAAACTTGGTCCATAACATTCAGAGGCACATATTTTATATGCACTTGAAAAGTACAATCTTGTTTTTAAATACAATGTTCTATAAATATCACACAATATCGAACCAGTCTTTTCCAAGACTTCTTTATACTTATTATTTTCTTCATTCATTGTATAAATTAATGCAATTTTAGAAATTTGTGATTCCTCTGTTTTTAATCAGCTTTTCCCTCAGCTTTTCGTCAGCTTTCTTATTAGGTGCGTTTTGATTGATTAATGCACATCTCATTATGATGGACTCATAATTATGACTAGTATTTTTTTCTTTTAAAACTCTGATTTTAATATAACTACTGAAGTTTGAAGTCATGTTTTTTACTGGAATTATATCATATTTCTTTTCTCATTATTTTATTTTTCCTTTGTACTTAGAATATCATTTTTCCATTAGACAGCAGATAGTTGAGTCAGGGCTTGTGACAATCATTGGTTTATAGGTGAAGTATCTAGATTACTTATATTCAATTCCATCATCAAGATGGTTGAGTTTAAATCCACTATCTTTTATTCATATCTTATTTATTCCATCTCTTTTCTGTCCTTTTTCTTTCCTTTATGTCTTAAGATAGTGTTCCCTTTAATGATTCAATTTTTATTCTCACTTTTATATTATTGAGTATAGCTCTTTGTCCCATTTTAATTTTTATTGGTTCTGAGGTTTACAATATGTGTCTTTTATTAACCACCCTTTACATTTAAATAAATTATATGACTTCATGTATCTTATAAAACTCTGCAATAGTGTGATAGATTCACCTATCTTTTGTTATTTCGAACACACTTTTTTTTGTATATCTGAATTTACAATTATATTAATCAATATGTTTACTGTTTTCAGTTCTCTTCATTCCTTTGTATAGATTTGAGTTCCCATCTGGCATTATTGTCCTTTGGCCTAAATAAATCATTTTCATTATTCTTGTAATAAAAGTCTGTTGACAATAATGTATTCAGAGTTTATTTATGTGAAAAACTTGTGACTTTAAATTTATGAAAGAGATTTTTCTAGGCATAACATTTTATTTTACCAGTTTTTTTTTTTTTGCCTTTCAGTGTGTTATTAATGTTTTCTGTTCCCTTCTAGTCTGTATAGTTTCTGAATAGAAGATTGTTGTTCTAATTGCTGGTCCTCTCTTTGAATCATTTGTTTTTAGACTTTCTCTTTTAATTATGGACCTTGCTATGGTTTAGTATTTTTTTAATTAAAAAAATTAATCACAGATGGACACAATACCATTTATTTATTTATTTGTTTGTTTATTTATTTATTTTTATGTGGTGCTGAGGATTGAACCCAGTGTCTCATACATGCTGGGCAACTGCTGTACCACTGAGCTATGACCCCGGCCCTGGTTTAGGTTTTATACTAGTCTGTCATTACATAACAAAATATGAGAAGCAAAATACTTTTGAAAAAAGAGATTTATTTACCTCAAAGTTTTGGGATTCAAGGGCATGATGCAGACATTTACCTGGCTCTAGTGAGGACCTTGAGCCAGATCAAAATGGAGGAAGCACCATGTAAGATACAGAGATCACATAGCCATGCAGGAAGAAAACAGGTGGGCCAGGTCAGGCTCAGGTTTTTAGAACAACTCTTTTGTGAGAATTAACCAGGGATCCATGAGAAGCACTTCAATCTCTTCTAAGGATAGCCCTCAGTCTCCCTTACCTGAAGATGGTCCTCTAGGCCTCACATCTTCAACATCCATGGCATCTCCCAACACAGAGACTGTGGGGACCAAGCCTCGCATACATGAGCCTTTGTTGGGGCAAGTCACTTCCAAACCACAGTCTTCCACCCATAGACGACCAAGGTTCATGTCTTCCTCACAATGCACCATGCCCTCATTCCATCCCTGATTGTTCCAAAGTCTCTATGTGTTGCAGTGTTGCTCCAAAGCACTGTTTTACCTGAGAGTAGGCCAAACTCTCAGCTGTGGGTTCCTGTAAAATCAAGAAACAAATTATAAATATCTGAGATTAAATGGTGGGACCTGGATAGGTTAAATATTCTCATTCCAAAGTGGAGAAGTTGGTGAGTAGAAAGGAGGCATCTGCTGAAAGCAAGAGGATAACCCAGCAGGGCAGATGTTGAATCTTAACTTTCCAAGTCCAGCATCTTCTGCATGTTGCTTCAAGGAATGGCCTCCCTTTCCTTTTGCCTTTGCTTTCCATGGATACTTGACACAGAATATTTCATCCCTCTCTTTGAGAGTCAGGTCTGTAAAATGTCTGCTTTAGAGAAGCCAACCTTTAGCTCTCAGGGCTAAACAGAAGGATATTTATGTAGAACAACTATATCAGTTACAATGTGGTAATGCCTCTTTCCCTGCAATCCTTCCTCTGGGATCCCTCAGAAATCTTTAAATCAAGAAACTAAAGACTTAATGCTTGACTCTCAAGGGGCTTTCAAACTATGTTCTCCCTCCAAGGCCATAGTCCACTATGAATAATTACTGTTCTCCTGATACTGATAGTTGAAGTATTCTGAATATCAGCTGTGGTAATAAGACGACTTATGAGCATCCCACAAAAATTTTCAAGGAGCAGAATTATTCTGAGGATCTGCATACACACACACACACACACACACACACACACACGCCATACACATATCCATACTTATAAGCAACAAGTAGGAAGAGTGAAAGAACAAACTAAATTAAGAATAAATCATTAGTAGGAGCAGTAGAAATTCATGATGGTAAGAAAACCTTACAGCATTGAGTGGGAACACTGATATCAGATGCCTGTGCTATAAAGTCAATGTGGGATGACTATATGTAGCTGATGGGCATATGCTTTACCTCACATAGTTATCATTTGTGTGGTGAGAACACTTTACATTTTACTCTCCTAGCATTTTTCAGGAATATGATATATTCTTAACTACAGTCACCATGTTGTAAAATTGATCTCTTGAACTTAATCTTCTGATATATCTGAAATTGTATATTCTTTGACCAACATCTATCTCCCCAACGACGGTCACCTCTGGTAATCACTGTTCTACTCTCTATTTCTATTGTAAGTCTACTTCAAAGCATCACGTTGTACACAGTAAATATACACAACTTTATCTGTCAGCTAAAAAACCTGGGCTTTTTAAAATAAAAACTGCATGAATGCTTTTAGAAAAAGAATAAAGAACTTTCCTGAGGTTCAGATTAAATCATTTAGATTTTCTAAATCCTAAAAGGAATAGAGGGCCCCCACCCAACAATACTGAACGTGGAAATATGTGTAAGGAAATTCAGCAAAGGTCTGTCTTATTTCCATGCACAAGAAAATATTTTGATATATTTTTTTAAAAATACTCATTTTGAAGAATATTTTGTGTTCACTTGGCTAAGGTACAAACTGACTGAATTGTCTAGTTAGTATGAGTATTCATAATCCAGCACACACTCTCCTCTACACTCTCTTCATTTATTGCATGTTTCCCTTTACTGTGCCTTAAAGATTAAAGAGAAATTTAGAAAGGGAAGACTGGCCAAGCATCTATTTTCTATTATTTGGCAGGAGTTAGATGGATCAATAGGAAAAAAAGTGGTTCTTTTAATTTTACTCTCAAAATAAATCTTTAAGAAAGGTATTATTATCCCCATTTTAAGTTTGAAAAAAGAGATTCAAAGGGTAAAGAAAATTAACCATTGTAAGTATTTGGGGCTTTGATTTCATTGCATCTGACTCGGTGCAGTGCCATTCCTGTGTATTATATAAACACAGAAGACTTTGGGTGTAGCCTCTTTATAATCTCCTCTAACTATAGGAATATGATGATCAAGTTGCACAAAACAAAGTAAAGCTGAATTGACAAATTGATAAGTTCACATTTAATTTTTATGATGTTTTATATACAAATGTGGCATAAAAGGCTTTTTAAAAATCTTATTGGTACTGTATTGCTTCTCCACATCCTTTCGTATAAATATACATTCTTCTGTATGTATATTTCTATGAAATAGTGGGATTCATGGTGACATATATACAGCATGTAGCATAATTTGGTCAATTTCATTGCTCAGTATTCCCACTCTCTCCCCTCCTCCCTAATCCTGATCCCTGATCTCTGTCCTCTACTGGTCTCCCTTCTATTTTTATGAGATTCCCTCCCTTTTAACTTTTTTTTTATCTCTAGTTTCTACATATGAGGGAAAACATGTGACCCTTGAATTTCTCACTTAATATTACATTAGTGAGTAAGTAACCTTACACTCTCAATGTTACATTCTCCAGTTCCATCTGTTTTACTGCAAATGACATAATTTTGTTCTTCCTTATGACTGTGTATCTATAACACATTTTTTTTCTCCTTTCATCTGTTGATGGACATGTAGGCTGGGTCCATAATTTGGCTATTGTCGATTGTACTGCTATCACATTGGTATGCATGTATCACTACTGTATGCTGATTTTAATTCTTTTGGATAAATATTGAGGAGTGCGATAGTTGGTTATATGGAGTTCTTTACCTGGTCTTCGAAGGAACCTCCATATCATTTCCATAGTGATTGTACCACTTTACAACAGTGTGTAAGTATTTCTTCTCCACATCCTTGCCAGCAGTTATTATTTGTAATCTTGTTAAACAAGATTTTTTTGAAAGGAAGTATTTTACTTCATTCATTATGGGTTGACCAGTCCTGGTCACATTCGAATGTGAAATGTGAAAATATTCAGAATACAATTGTTAAATGAATGAATGAATGACTACTAGGTTTTTATATCCTTTGTAAAATGGTTATGATAGACTGTTCTTTTGATCATTTTTTTTGTAGGCCCACATATATGAACTCATTTTATCTCACAAATGAGTAAATATTTATTCAGTATGGTTGGAATGAAATGCTTTGCTTTAATCTATTTGAATAATTAATTGGGACAGATTTACAAAACTAAATGATTATGTTGATAATATATATATATATATATATATATATATATATATATATATATATATATCACACTATAAACGGTGAAAATTCTTTAAAAATTCTCTTTAATATATACTTTTACATTAAAACTATTAACGTAGTAATTAATAAAGTGACTAGAATCTTATCAACTCTTCACTTTAGTGAATAAAGATACACCTATATGCTCTATTTCCTCAATTAATATTAAAGTAATTTAAATGTTAAGTACAAATGAGCATAGAATCCAAAAAGAGGGAAATGTAATTGCAAAGAGGACTTATTGGCACATTCTGAAAAACTGATGAAGAAACTTCAAAATCTAAGTAGCTGTTAAAATTGTTTGTATTGAATCTTGATCGATATTTGATTTTTTCCACTTTCCGTTTTTCTTTTTGTATTAGAGCATAAATTTTTGAGATAAAATTCAATTGCAGTTAATCCTAGCTTATCTGAAAATATTTTATTTACATTTAGAAATTGTCAGCAGTATTCTTCCTGTAACCCCCTCAACTGGGTTCCAACTTAGAATGTTCTTTCCCAAAGATCAAGACAAGGTACAGAAGTGTTCAAGCACGATCATGTAGGCAAATGTTTACTAAATTAGTATCTAAAAAAGTCCTTTAAAATTGAGATGGTAGTATTCTATAAAATAGAAGTGTGCCAGTTGGTTTGAATAAATAATTGTACATTCACAACTTTGAATATTATGTGTCCATTTCCAACATTGAATTGAAACCAACTCCAACAAATTGGAGTGATTTGAAATTTCACAGTCTTTTGCTGAGTGAAAATAATACACAAAGATATTTGACCTTTATTTTGAGCATATTTTAATAAATAAAGTAAAATATCTATTTATGGATATCTGACTATAAGAACATAGAGAATACAAATCTTAACCATCAGATGATTTATACAAATTAGCTAGTGCTTTGGGTTAAGATTGCTTAAAAACATGGAGGATGGAATGAAGGGAAGAATAAAGAGGAGACAACTATGTAAAAGAAGGTAGCACCAAAATTAATTGAATGTATGATCCGGTTCATGTAATCCTGTGTGTGTTTATAAGTATATATATATATGTGTGTGTGTATAAGAAATAGAGGTACAAAAGATATAGTTGAGTCTATATTTATTGAGTAGTTAAAAAAGTGTGAGATATTAGATGTTTAACAGTGGTTGTCTCAGTTTTATTGGAATGGAAATGTGAGGTGACATTTTGTATTGTCTTCACATAATTTTATTTGTCCTATTTCAATCAAGAGAATTAAATATATTCTTTCATTCATAGATTCATGTGTACATCTTTCTTACTATTGAAAGAGTAGCTGGAAATGATTTTTAAGCATTGTTTTCATGAATAGAATATAAAAAATAGAACACAATGCATTCTCAGTTAATGTGATTTTTCTGAAATCAAAGGAAATCTTATTTATATCCTAAAGAACACATTATTATATGAATAGTTTCGGTAGAATCACCTGAAATTTTTTCATTTGTTTGATAGTTTTTTTTTTCAGTTGGATGTACTTTTCAAAGAAACTAATTGGTAACATATCCTTTACCAAGCTTTGAAATGTTCATCAAATGGAAGAACATGAAAATGAGTCATAAAATATTAGTTTTATATTATTGAATGCTCTCTAAGTATCTCTGTGTTCACTTCTTTGCTGGAAGCATGTTTTTCTCTTTACATAGTCATTAATTTTCACAAGTATGAATTTAAAACATCTCAAAATTATTTTCCTTTTGGTACTCTACACTCCTCACCAGCAGGGTAGCCTAATTTGATGATGCTGGAGAAGAAACTGAATTAATTAGTTTTGGGATAAATACTATAACAATGTAGTTAGTTGTTGATATATAAATAAAACCTCAGATAACTGCAATGAAAATGAAAATATCTTCTATCTATAATGTCATTCTTTCTATGAATAGTTATTTCAGACCTGTGGATATCACACCAAGATAAATATGCTGTGGCTAATGTCAACCAAAAATAAAAAGCATATAGGGAGTAATTTTCTTACAAATTAGAGCATAAAAAGTCATTTGATATTCATAGCATCCAAGTTTTAATAATTAAAAAATTACTTTACATTTTATGAGTTTTCTAGAATATTCTATTTAACATATATGCATACTAATTTCTAAAAACAATGTAGTGCATTAAAATAAAATCTTTAAACAAAAGAAAATTAAAAATAAAATTATTCAGGAATTCCAGATATGCTATATTAACTTACTTTTCATCTTTACTCTGTGTATGCTATTATAAAACCAGTTTCCATGAGGATATTCTTCATCTATTTTTATCAACTTGTAAGAAATTGTTTTTCAAAATTAATATGATTCTTTTTTTGTTTAAATTTTTTATTCTTTTTAATTTATACATGACAGTAGAATGTACTTTGACATATCATACATATATGGAGTATAACTTTCCATTTTTGTGTTTGTACATGATGTGGAGCTTACACTGGCCATATATTTATACATAAATGTAGGAGAGTTATCTCTGATTCATTCTATTGTCTTTCCTATTCCCATTCTCTCTCCTTTCCCTTCATTCTCCTTTGTCTAATACAGTGAACTTCTATTCCCCACCCCACCTCCTGCTTCTTGTGTGTTAGCATTCAAATATCAGAGATAACATTTGGCCCTTGCTTTTGGGGATTGGTTTATTTCACTTAGCACGATAGTTTCCAGTTCCATCCATTAACTGGCAAGTGCCATAATTTCATTCTTCTTTTGTCTGAGTAATATTCCATGATTTATATGTACTACATTTTCTTTATCCATTCATCTGTTCAAGGGCACTTAAATTAGTTCCATAGCTTACCTATTGTGAATTGAGTTGCTATAAAAATTGATGTGGCCATATCACTATAGTATACTGATTTTAAATTATTATTATTTTTTAATTTTAGAGTTACCAACAGTAACTTTTCTGAACAATAAAATATATGCGGTGCTTTGTGCATGGTTCTGTATTAGAAGAGAATCATAAGTACAGGTGCACAAGGTAGTCCTTGAAAATAAACCTATGCATCAGTAATAAAAAGTGAATGTACAACCAGCCTCCATGGCAGGGAGAAGACTCTCCCACTCTTCTCTTCCAGTGCTGCTTGTTGAGGAGGAAAAGCTTCTAGGTGAAGCAGAATGATTAGGAGCACCTTAATCAAAGAATATATTGGTAAAACCTGTTAACATTAACTCAATGGGAAGGCTCTTTGGCAGGTTTATAATCCAATGCCATCTCATTTTTTTCTCTGATAAATGGGAACAAATAACGTCTACCTAACAGGGTTGTTGACCTTATTAAACAATATTAATGCATCTACACATTAACATATTATTTTTCCCATCTTAACCAAGCCTTTATACTTTACCTCCACTTCTACAAACTTTCCTATTCCTCTATAACTCTTTATAACAAAACCCTTTTAAAAAGATTTCTGTATTTGGTATTTTTAATCCTCCTCCTCCTCCTCTGTCTTCTTCTTCGTCTTCTTCTTTTTTGTAAACTCATTCTAATAAGGCTGCACCTCCTCACAGAAACTGCTCTTACCATATCTGTAATCATGACCCCATTGCTAAATCCAGTAGTCAATTCTTTGGACAAATGCATGGGTAAAATTCTCAGAAATGTCTCTCTCTCTCCTATCTTTTGCTTGTTCCTTTGCATCTCCCCAGTTTCTTCATTTTGGAATGCCTCCAAACTCTGTTCTTATACCTTTACTTACTCAGCTACACTGTTGATGGCCATATCCAGTGACATGCTTTTAAATATAGTTTATTCTCTAATAATTTCCGTATTTTCCTTCTATCCAATACTCCCTGAACTCTCTAGACTTGTATACCCAGAGTTTTATGGATATTTCTAATTGAGTATCTAACATATACCTTAAAATTAACCAGACCACAATTAAACTCCCAAGGTCCCTTCCTACACCTTCTGTACCCAGAGTTCTCCCCGTCTTAGTTAATGATTACACTATTCTTCCAACAACTCAGACCTGAAAGCTTGAAGTCAACTTTGATACATCTCATTGGAAGTCATTTTGGCTCCAACTTAAGTCAGAGCCAAAATAGACTTATTATAACTTCCATTGCTACTGCTGATACAAACCACCCTCTTTTTGTCCTGGATTATTTCTATAACTTCCTAAATGTTTTTTTTTCTGTTCCAATTCTTGTCCCCTTAAATTTCTTTTCAATGCATAAGTATAGAAATTTAATAATAACTACATCAGATCATGCCCTTGATCTACTCTGATTTCTGCAATGATTATATTGTACTCAAAGTAAAATGGAACATCCTTGAAAATAGTAGTCTTCAAATCCCATATGAACTGGCATTACTTTTTGCACTTCCTTTCCCCTGTTCCCCTTTCTCATATGTCTCCAGCTGCCCTGGCTTCCCTCCTGTTTATGGAAAATCTCTGGCACATTCCTGCCTTAAGATATTTGTCCTCCTGCTTCCATTCCCTAGAATGATTTTCCTCCACATATCAGCATAACTTGCTCTTTTCTCTTTCGCGTCTTTATTTGCTGCATGCACTCTTTAAAACTGCCAGTTTCGCCACTCCTTCTGGTTTGATTTATTTTAACTGCACCCATCACCTTCTTAGATATTGCACCATTTACTTCTCCAACTAGAACTTAAGCTCCTTTATGGTAAAGGATTCTGCTGTGCTTTTCACGGCTGTATTCTCAAAATAGTGTTTGACACTGAATAAGAGATCAATAAATATTTGTCTATGGAATGAATGAATAAATAGGAAAGCAGTTTGTTCAATATAAAGCCCTATAAAAACAGAGGTTATCATGGTTATTTCTGGTATTATAGGAACCATTATTAAAGTAACCAAGCATCCCACTAACTAAAGGAGCAAGACTATAACTGTCCTTACCTATTACCTTTTTAATGTTGCTATTTGAATACAAACATTTTGAGAGCAAAGATTATAAGAATCAGGCCTAGTCTATGTCAAATGACAATGTAGTTCAATTTAGTTTTTAACCATCTTGTCTCATTGAGAAGGAACACATCAACAAGAAACTCTAGAAAATTGAAACCATGATTATGAATCAAAATTCAGACTTACCTCAGGTTTTGAGGAAGATATGGGTGAGTTTACTTAAAAATGTGTCTTATATTGCAACTTTTTGAAAACTAAGCTTTCTTGACAAGAAAAAGCACTGGATATGACAGAGAATTTATGTAGTAATAATGGTGAGGGAGGATGGGGATGCTCAGAAACAACATTCTCATACTCATTGACTTGTCTCTCATCACTGTTTCATGATTCTAAACTCATTTTTATCAGATAATATGTGCAGAATTTTAAATACTTCAGATGAATGCATGGGTAAAATTTGAGAGACAGGCATCCAGTATATCTTATATGTATTTTTGAAAGCCCTAAACAGTCCTGGAAGAAACTAGCCATGCCACAATATTCTGAAATACAGTCTGATAAAATCACTGTTTGAAGAGTGGAGCTTGGAAAAAAAAAAAAAAAAAAGATTCACAGTATTTTCTTCTTTCCTACTGTAACCACAGCAACCTCGATTGTGACTCCCTATTTGATGCCTTCCATCAACCACTTAAGCTTTTCATGGGGAAAATAAGACATGATAGCATCCTTCTCTCCCTCTCTGCTGTTAGTGCCTGAGTTCTGCATTCATGTGTTTCCAGAGCTGGGAATACACCAACACTGCCTTCTCACCATTCTCCCTGAGCCTGTTTTTCCTAAAACAAGAGTGTGAGCTTTCTTTTTCTTCCCTTAAGTCTCCCAATAGCTCCTACATGTTCCAATATCTCCTAAAACACACACACACACACACACACACACACACACACACACACACACATCGGAGTGGATCCCAAAGCCTTCCACAATTCTACTTTTGCAACCTGAAAGGGGTGTGGATGAGGATGGTAATGATGACAGCTTCTATCATTTCCTGAACACCTTCTTTAGACACTACAAAGATATTTTAGATGCCTGTTTCCTTTTAGGTTTCACAGAAACCCTACAAGGTAATTATTATTCTCCCCCTTTAACAGATGACACTCAGATATGTTAATTAGCATGTTCAAAGTCACCTTGCTACTTAGTGGTAGGTCAGTGCTATAAGACATGGCTTGTCTGACTTCAAAGCTCATGTTTTCCCTCTGTGATTGTAACTTACAGCTTAGCCAGATGAGTCTTCTTAAAGTTCCCCAGATGCCTCTCAAGGTATCTATGTCCCGATGCCTTTGTGTGGTTTGCTCCCCCTGTCTGAAACACTGTCTCCTCTTGATGGCTTGGAAAGTCATTATTCACCCATCAAACAACTAAAGCACACGATTGTCTCTGAAGCCCTGGCTGCTTTCCTTCATGCCTGGAGCCATTTAGGTAATCAACTCCCTCCACTGCCTTCAGTGAATCCTGTGTATAACTCTATTACAACACCTAAATTATCACATTAATGATTAAGGTTTGCATATTTGACTCAGTTTTTGGACTCTAATTTCCCTTAGGACAAAGTGTCATGAATTATTCCTTTAAACATTTTAGGTACTTCGTAAAAGTAATTTTAAGTAATTCCAAAACATTATAATCCAAGTATAAGAAAGATACTTTGGAAACAGTTGCAGTTTGCATGTTTCCTACATTGCACCACCTGCTGTTGAGAGATATTTATATCTTCTTCATCATGAAAACTCTATTCAATGAAAGAAGAAAGGACATCTCTGAATCTCAGGGCTCTATGGAAATGGTAGCATTACCAAAGCTGATTCTTTTCTTTTAGATTGTCATCTACCTGCTTTTGCTTATGAGGCTAATGAAAGGCCTCACATCTATTGGTCCCCCTTGTGGTACTTGAGACTCACAGGTCTAGTTTCACTGGGGTAAAAAAAGCAATGGCACCATTTTGGTTAGCATAGAAATTTCTACATAGATTAGGAGAATGAACAACCATTAATGAAGGCAGCGTGTTGTTCAAAGAAGTGATATTTTTTTGGATAGTGAAAGGAGAAATCCTGTTAAATACCAATGTCAATTAGCATGTTCAAAGTCACCTTGCTACTTAGTGGTAGGTCAGTGCTATAAGACATGGCTTGTCTGACTTCAAAGCTCATGTTTTCCCTCTGTGATCATAACTTACAGCTTAGCCAGATGAATCTTCTTAAAGTTCCCCAGATATCTATGTCCTGATTCCTTTGTTATATTCTACCATCTACTCCTCGACTGAAAGTTCTGTGCTCTCAGGAGCACATCTCACTTGGTCTAGCGTACATTAAACATCTATTTCCAATGTCTTTTTTTTTTTTTTTTTTTAGCAAGAGGAACCTCCAGTTTCTCAATGTCTCAAGGCAGAGACACAAGACATTGTCCTGCTTCTGTTATTTGGAATAGGAAAGGAATAGTAAATGTTGTTAAGAAGGCCAATTGTATGTTTAGTAAACTTTAGACCATGATCTATCTGTACTTTTTGCATCCTAGGTTAAAAAATTAACTCTACCCAGTAGTGGGATTGCTGAATCAGATATTAGTTACAGTTACAATATCTTACATTCCAGTTTGAGGACTTTCGGTACTGATTCCTGTACAGCCTACTAGTATACTAGTTTATATTCCCACCAACATTGTATAAAGAACTTAGCTCTTGTCTTTTTGATAATAGACATTCCAGTTGGAGTGAGGTGATATCTCATTGTGGTTTTGATCTGTATTTCCCTAAGGATTAATGATGTTAAGCTTCACTTCCAAAGGAAATGAAGTCAAGGAGACTTTTATATTCTCAAGTTTACTGTAGCACAATTTATAATAGCTGAGAAAGGAAAACCCTAAACATCCATCAGCACATGAATAAATAAAGAAAATGTGGCACATATACCCAGTGGATACTATTAAGTCATAAAAGGATAAAGCACTGTCATTTATGATAATATGGGTGAAACAGAAATTCATTATGTTATGTTGAAATAAGAATCAAAGAAAGACAAATACTGCATGATCTTATATATGTAATCCAAAAGATGTTGATTTTATAGACGTCAAGAGTAGAATAATGGTTACCAGAAGCTGCAGATTTTAGGGAGACGAAGGGATGGGCAAAGATTGGTCCATGGGTACCAAGTGGTAAATAGAAGAAATAAATTCTGGTGTTCTGTTGCATAGTAGGATGACAATAGATAAAGAGAATGCATTGTATATTTTTAAAAGCTAGAAGAAAGAGTTTTGAGTATTTTCACCACAAAGAAGTGATAAATATTTAAGGAGATAAATATAACTACCCTGATTTAACACTGTAAAACTCATACATGTATCAAAACATCACATGATACCTCATAAATATGTATATCTTATGTATCAATTTAAAAGTTGGTTTAAAAGAGAATAAACAGTAAATTTTATTCTACAGTTGCTGGGCAAAGGATAAAATATTTACTGCAGAAAATGAATATCATGCTCTAATTCCTGCTGTATTCAAGAAAAAAAGGAAAACTATTATTTTAAATTTAGTATTTTTTCAAACTATTGAGGATTATCTAGACATGCACGAATTTAAGAAATATATATATTCACACATATATACACATTTTTAAAATATATAAAAGTTTATAAATACCTACTATAAATCTGGTACAATATCAGCCCCTGTAATTACTAAAATAAATGGAATTAATCTTTTCCTAAAAATATTGAATTCTTGTTGATGAAACAGACATTCATATAGGTAATTATAATACAATGTACAGACTGCTGGATTATAGTATCTCATTCCAGGGCAGATCAGTGCTTCTTGAATCATCTTAAACAACATAAACTATCTTACATTCCAGTTTGAAACCCATGAATCACATACATACCTATTGTCTAATGGAACTGAGGTCTCCTGTGATGGAGACCCTAAATACTCTGCTAAACCTACTTCTTAAGGAATTGTTTGGATATTCCATGTTTTGGTTGTATCAATATATTATTCACAATAATCCTTCCTTGCTCTGAATTAATTACAGACAGTCATTAGATATTATCAGTACATATATATGTGTGTCATGTGTATGTGAACGTAAACGTATGTGATTTTTGATAACTAGATTTTAAAGAATCCAAAAAAATAAGAATCTATGACTTGGGTTTGTTCTAAATTTAGTCTATGTTCTGTCCCACTAGATAACAGGGATAACTATAGATAAAATTGCTCTACAAAGTATTCTGAAAGTGAAAAACAAAAGAAAGTAGAAATGATAAGGGAAGGAAAAGTTAGAAAAGGAAAGGGAAAAGAAGAATGGTACTTGGCTCCAAAGACTGAATGATGTCCATTACAGTTGCCTGTAGTCACAGGTGGCTATTTAAGTTTAAATTTAATAAATTCATTAAATAAAAATTGAGTTCCTCAGCCAAAATATCCACATTTTGAGTCCTTAATATCTATATGTCACTCATAGCTATTGTACTGAAAAATGGACAGCATATCCATTGTCAGAGAAAACTCTATTAGCATTGATCCACATTACACAAGCCAATACTTCTCTTTAGTACTGTGTCCGCAAACTTTGTATAACCTTCAGGTATTTTCAAAGCAGAAGACCTTCTAGGCTATTGTTTCAAGTAGTGTTATAAAGGAAATGGATATGGAAGTTGAGCTTGTGTCAAATTAATAGTCTATTTGTTGTAACTTTTCCCATCCACCTTTTTCACAGCGGAGAACCACATTTTAATAAAGTGGACCTGCAACATAGTCGCATACATACCTTTTCAGGCATAGTCCTGTTTTGGTTGGAAAAAGAAGACCCAATGGCCACAAGAGAATTGCTTGTCAATATTTATCATTTATAATCACCAATTATTTATGAGGGATTTGGTTGTACAGAATTTAATACATCTCAAATCTGAAGTAAGATTGATGGATTTTTTTACATACATACCAAGTTTAATATTCATTTCATTAACATGAGTTACTATGAATACTTAACCCATAAAGAATAATCTGTAAACAAATGGGAGGCAGAAAGTTGCAAGTCTATTTCAGGTGCCAATATGGTTGTGATTGTATAAAAGAAAGATTAAACCTTATGAGAATCTTGAATAATAATATGCATTTAGATAGAAATTCACTAAATCACTATTTTTATTTTATGATATACTCAAAGCTAATACCATGTCTGATAGACTCTATAGAAATCAAAACAGTTAAAAGAGGTTGTTGTATTGATAAGAATGAGCTCAAACTTGGATGATAGCAAATGTCAAAATACTCCCAAAGGATTCTAATCTTGAGAAAATAAGAAGATTTAGATATATGTTAATGAAGTCTCCTTTTTATCCAGGGAGTTGTTATAGACCAACTTAAAGCAAAGCAAACTTTAATCCTAACTTATTTAGATGAGTGTTATTTCAAGGATCACCAGTAAATAAGTGACAAAAGAGTTGAGTGTTCTTTCATTGTGAAAGAGAGAAAATAAATTAAAATATAGTATTTTGAAACACTGAATCTGAATGTTAAGAATATGATCCTACTTGCAGTTATAGTTCTGAAATGTGAGGTAGTTAATAAGGTCATCCTAAATCAAATACAGCTTTTAATGTTGAATGTAACTCTTGTAACTTATAAGTACAATATTATGTGTTAGACAAACTAAAAGGGTAAGCTTGTATACTTTAAGTGCTCGGCTGACTATCTAGATGTTTTAAAGCAACTTTTACCTTGTATTACAGTTCAATGATTTTTATTAAAAAATAATACAGTCTACAGTAAATTTTAAGAGTCATAATAGGTATTCTTTGGGGGCATTATGCAATTTTACTCTGAAGTATTCTGAAGTTTCTGAAGTATTCACTATAATCTAGTCTTCTAAACTTACTCCCTTTCTCTGAATTAGAAATAATGGTGGACTTATTTTTCTTTCTTCCTCTATCTCCTCTTCCTCTCTGTTTTCTTCCTTTCTTTTCATGAAGAATTAGTGAACACCAACTCTGTGCCCAAACTGTGGTAGATGAAAGATCACTGGCTATAAATGAAAAAAAGGTGTTCTTAACCTTCTTTGAACTTAGAATGCACAAAGAGATAAATTAAACACAGATACAATTCTCATGTTAAAGAGGAAAATTAATATCACACTAATTCAATTTATACCTGCCAGAGTAATCCACTAATATTCTCTAAATTGGTCATTGTTTGCTCCCTTTTTTTTTTACTTATGTTTTTCTTTATAGTTCCTAAGCAGCCATTGTAAGTAGAGACACTTAGACATAAAAGATTAGGAGATTTGGACAAATTCAAAATCTGTCAATACTAGTACCTCTGATGATTGAATATGTTGCAATATGTGGTCCAAAATAGCATTGCCATGTCTTGATAGAGAATGGAAATGGGATCTCATTTGCAATCAAGAGAAAATTCAAGCCAATTTACTTTAAAATAAACAAAAAAGTTAAATTACCTCCCCATAAAGATTCTAGAGGGAGGGTGTACTTCCCCCTAGGCTCTTCTGCTTCTTCTCTTGCTGGCATTCCTCATACAGCTGTTGCTGGCTTCAAAACAACACATTACAACCAGAGACGACAGAGACATTTTTAGAAAACTCAGACAATCTGGTAATCCTTGGTAGTATGAATTGGATTGCATGTTTATCCAGAGAATGCAGGGCACAATAACAAAGTAGGGTGGTCCTTAGAAGTAGAAGTACTCTTGACAGAACAAAAAGAAAAAAAAAAAAAAACGGAGGAGATAATAGAAGTGGAGGAGGCAGCCAATATTGATTCCTTTTAGTATACATTACAGTGCATTGAACATCACACACCAATGCAGTATAGTCTAGCCTTGAAGGTGTGGACATAAAGGGCAGTACTTCTACAAAAAACTTGCTCTTCTGGTCCTTATCCTGTAAGAAAATAAAAGAATAGTTATAAATATTATATTATACATATTCTAGGGCATTGTCTGCCATTTGTCTATTTATTTTTTCTTTATGGTTCCTCAGCAGGCATTTTATGCAGAAAAACTCAGTTATAAAATATTAGGAGATTTACCCAAACTGAAAACCAGTTGACGCTAGTGCCTGTAATGATTGAATGCTGTTATATGTGATCCAAAATATCACTGCCATACCTAAATAAAGACTGGAAGTGAATATATACATCTGGTGCCTCACTAACAATAAGTAACCATTGTATATCCATTTCCATAGACTCTGATGTTCTTGTTTGGTTATTAAATAACTGTTTGACTTTGATCAATTTTCTGAATCTCTATGTGTTTCAGTTTCTTTTAATCTCAAAAATTTAAGTTTCTGAGAACCTGCTATGTAACTAAAAATGTTGTAGAGCAAATAAATCACGTTAACACACATAAAGCCACATGAATAAATAATAGACTAATAGGAAGTAGTAATATTATAAAATGATGAATAATACAGAAGCTATAAAACTTGGTTATCAAATATTGGGAAAATATATTTGGCACAGGTCAAATAAAATTGAAGACTACAAGTAGTCAGCAAATTTCCTCTAATATTACTCTTAGAGTATCTGTTTCCCTTAATCTAACTTTAAAAATATTCATTTGGTAGCTGTAGATAAGTAGGGTGGAATTAAATTCAGCACATTTGAAGAGCAAAATATTCTACTCAAGATGCACGAGAGTGATTTTTATCCATATATCAGCAAGAGAAACAGAGGGTCAGTGTTCAGTGATCCAGTAGGGCAGGGAGAGTTGGCTAGTTGAGAACTTGTTCCTAGGTCAGATGCCAAGCAGGTCTATTGTGATGTTTGAAAATGTAGTAATTTGTTTTTGATTCACCCAGCCTTATCTTTTCTGGCATTAAAGTGTTATCTTCATTTCCCTGAAGAAGCAACAGGGAAATGAAATGCAACAAATACTGTTTATTGCTAGAGTCCTAGAGAATGGTTTGGGATTTGAAGAGTCACTGATATTCTTAACAACTCTACTCTCTCCACTGAACAAAGGAGGAGAAAGCACGGTGACTGTTATAAACAACAATTATGATTTTAATATAAAATTGCCTTACTGAAGTGGTTTGAGTTCTTTAAAGAGATAACATACATTTTGACTGAATAAATCCATAGAGATAAACCAGAGTTCTAAAAATTATTAAAGAAAGACCTGCAGAAAGACTAATTTCATGTGCCTCAGATGACAGTCTTAGATTAGATGGTTAATGTTTTTAAATTGATCTTTGACTAGAACCCTGAGGCATAAATCCAATTAAAATTTATATGGATGTATGCATGGAAATCAAATAGATTTTTCTCCTGTATTTTATCAGAATCAGAAACCCTTGTGGAATTTAAATTTTTAAAAATGTACGGGGATGAATAGTTTTAGATTTTCCAATTACGAACTGCTTAAAATAATTTTGTAATAATAGCATTGTTTTTTACATTTGCTGAATGCTAGTACATCTGGTTATAAATAATTCAGTTATATTTAAAAGTATTCTACTAAAAATTCATATAAAGATAATATTATATCCAAATCAGTCCCTTTTAAGTTACTTTCTCTCAGTTTATTGTTTTTTCCTGATCAATGACTTACTTTGCTTTTTTACCCCTCTTAAGTGTGAATATAACACCATTAATTTGTTGTTAAAGAAATAATTTCTTTAATGGATCAAAATTAAGAAATGGCTCAAAAGTGACCTGTCTGGTCTAAATCAATCCGAAAGCAAATCTCATAAATCAGAGTGAGGTATTCAAACAACAGGTTTCTGTTTTCTCTACCATATATTACCATGCATAAACAAACTTGAAAATAATTTATCCTCTCCTCAATTTATGAGTCCAGATTATATTATCTAAAAAAGAGGCCCTTCCTTCTCTAATTAGATTGGCATATTGCACACTATCTCTCCTTACTTTTAGATGGTTCTAAACTTTGAAATTTTTTCCTATAGAAAGCTGACAGTTGCCAACGAATAGTACTCATTTGTTAATTGTGCATTTTCAGTCTGGTACCAAAAGAAGAGCATCCTGCCTCCTTCAAAAGGTAGAAGTTGGCTCTCATAAAGCCCTAACCTCCTCCAACTTGACGCCTGCTTTTTCAAGTCAAGAAGGTTCCATTCATCTTTCTTTTTGTATTTTATGCAGTGGACCCTCTGGGAAAATCTGTTGAAATGAAATTATTTATTTATAGAGTTTTTAGCAGGATTCTTAAATATAATTATTTAATTGCCATCCTGAAATTTTGCAACTGGAACAACAACAACAAAAATAATAGCAATGAACATGACTTTAACCCAATTTGAAATGTTCCCAACTTCATTTATTTATATTGGGTCTTAGAAAATTTGTAATTTATTTCTTCAAATTTTTTTAAAATTTGTTTTTTAACTGATACAAGACAACATGAGAAAATATATATATATTACCATGTTTTGATATATGGTTACATAGTATAATGTTTAAATCACATTAAATGTATTTATCTCCTCAAACATTTATGATTTCTTTGTGGTGAAAGTTTCAAAATCCTTTCTTCTAGGTTTTTGAAGTGTACAGCATGTTTTTATTGTCTATAGTCATCCTACCACACAACAACACGTCTGAACTTCTCACTCCCATCTAGCAGGAAGTTAGCACCCACTGATGGGTCTCTTCCCACCCCTCTTTAATGGATCAAAATGAAGAAATGGCTCAAAAATGATGCGTCAGGTCTAAATCAATCAGAAAGCAAATCTCATAAACCAGAGCGAGGTTTCCCAGCTTCTGTTAACCATTCTAGTCCCAACTTCTGTAAGATCAACTTTTTAGGTTCTATGTATAAGTGAGACCATGTAGTATTTGTCTTTCTGAGCCTGGTTTGTATCACTTAACAAATTAATAATGATCTTCAGTTCTATCCATGTTGACAGAAATGACAGCATTTTGCCCTTCTTATGGATGAATATTCTGATTGTATGGGCATCACATTTTCATTATCCGTTCATCAGTTGATGGATACTTAGGCTATTTCCATGCCTTGGTTATTGTGAATAGTGCAGCAATGAACATAGGAGTGCAGGTGTCCCTTCAACACATTGACTTCATTTCCTCTAGATAAGTATCCAATAGTGGGATTGCTGGGTGACATGGTAGTTCTATTTTAATTTATTTAGAAATCTCTATCTGGTTTTCCATAATGGCCATATGAATTTATATTCCTACCAAGAGTGTGCAGAAATTCCTTTTTCTGAACATATTTGCCAGCACTTGTTATTTTTAGTCTTTTCAATAAGTAGCCATTTGTGCTTGAGCGAGGTGATATCACATTGTGGTTTTGGTTTGTGTTTTTCTAATGATTAGTGATACTGAATATGTTTTCATGTACCCTTTGGTCATTTGTATGGATTATTTTATTTTCTTGGCTTTTAGGGGATTGTTCAAAATTTCTTGCCCATTCCAATGTCCTGAAGTATTTCCCCTGTTTTCTTTGACAGTTATAGTTTCTGATCTTATATTTAAGTCTATAATACATTTTCAGGTTTTTTTGAGGGGTCATAATGGGGTACTGGTGATTGCACCCAGGGCCTGATGCATGCTAAGCAAAGGCTATGCCACTGAGCTATATCTCCAGTCTTCATTTTGAATTGAGTCATGCAACTGGGTCAATTGGTGAGATACAAGGGTCTAGTTTCATTTTTCTGCTATGGTTATCCAGTTTTCCCAGCCCTATGTATCGAAAGGGCTATCCTTTCTCCAGTACATGTTTTTATACCTTTGTTGAAAATCAATTGGCTGTAGACAAATTGATTTTCAGTTGATGGATACTTAGGCTAGACACTCTCTTCTGTCCCATTCACCTATATGTCTGTTTTTATGACAATACCATTCTGTTTTGATTACTTCAACTTTGTAGCCTGTTTTGAAGTCACATAGCACAATGTTCTTTTTTGCCAAAAATGTTTTTGATTGCTCAGGATTTTTTGTGGTTCTATATGAACTTTGGATTTTTTTTCTAGTTTTATGAAGAATACCGTTTTTATTTTAATAGTGATTCCATGGAATCTGTAAATTGCTTTCAGTAATATAAACCTATTAACAATACTGATTTTAAAATACATGAAAATGGGTTGTTTTTCTACTTTTTTAAATGTCCTCTTAAATTTCTTTCATTAATGTTTTATAATTTTCATTGTTGAAAATTTTCAACCATCTGGTTAAATTTATTCTAATTTTTATGGCCATTATACATGGGATTGTTTTATTTCTATTTTAGACAGTTCACTGTTGGCACATAGCAATACTACCTATTTTATTTTATTTTATTTTATTTGAGCTTGCATCCTTTTACTTTACTGAAGTCATTTATTATTTCTACTAGTTTTGTTGAGTATTTTAGAGTTTTCTGTACATAAAATCATGTAATGTGCAAAAAGTGACAATTTAACTACTTAGTATCTAGTTCAAATGCCTTTTATTTCTTTCTTTTGTCTGATATTCCAGCTAGGACTTCTAGAACTATATTGAGTAAAAGTTGTAAAAATGGGCCTCCTTATTTTATTCTAGCTCTTAAAAAGCTTTCACTTTTTCCTCATTTCATATAATGTTAACTGTTGAGTTGTTATAAATGAACTGTATTGTGTTGAGGTTCATTTGTTTCAAGAAATGTCTTAATGTCCTTTAGATTTCTTTGTTGAAACATTCATTCTTCAAATATGAATTGTTTAATTTTCATTTATTTGTAAAATTTCCAAAGTTGTTCTTGTCCTTGATTTCTAGTTTTATTGTAGTGTGGCTAGAAAAGATACTCAATACAATTCAGTTTTTGTTCAGGCTTGTTTTGTAGCCTGATATATAATCTTTCCTGAAAAATATTCCATGTGCTGGGGAGAAAAATGTCACATATTGGATGGAATGTTCTGGAGATGTCTATCAGGGTCACATGGTCTAGGGTGCAATTTGACTGTCATTTCTTTGTTGATTCTCTGTCTGAATGATCTGTCCATTGCTGAAAGGGCAGAGGTGTTAAAATTCCAAACTATTATTGTATTGGAGTTTATCTCTCCCTTTTGGTCTATTATTATTTACTTTATATATTTGGATTCTCTGATATTTGGTTGTATATACTTTATAATTGCAACATCCACTTGCTGATTGACCCCTTATTCACTATATAATTATCACCCTTGTGTCTCTTAAGTGCTTTTGATTTAAAGCCTCTTAGATACCTAAGTATGAAAACTTCTGCTTGCATGGAATATCTTATTCTCTTCCTTCAATTTCAGTCTACCTGTATCCTTAGAGGTGAAAGAAATTTCTTGTAAACACCATATTATTTGGTCTGGGATTTTTTTTAAAAAAACCTATTCAGTCACCCATGTCTTTTTTTAATTTGTTTTAATTAGTTACACATGACAGTACAATGATCTTGACATATCATACATTTGAATCAGATGGGGTATAATTTCTCATTTTTCTAAGTGTACAGGTTTCAGAATCACATTGGTCATGCAGTTCACGTATATACATACAGCAATAATAATTTAATTCACTTACATTTAAGGTAAGTATTGATAGGCAAGTTATTATTACAACCATATTATAACTTGTTTACTAGTTTTGTGTAGTTTTCTTTTCTCTTACAATATTCCTTTGTGGTTAAGTATTTATTTTAATTATATATTTTGATTCCTTGGTTTGCATTTTATAGATTTTTGCTTTCTGGTTATTTTGAGTCTTACAAAAACATCTTTTGATTATAGCAGCTATTTTGAAATATAGGAACCTATCACAATTGTAAAGGTAAGAACAGAAACAAAGAACAAGAGAAAATAAACTAAAATTTCTCCACTTATACTTCATATCCCTCACATTTTGAACATTATTTAGGGGGTAGGTACTAGGGATTGAACCCAGGAGTGCTTAAACACCAAGCTACATCACCAGCCCATTTTATTTGAGACAGGATCTCCAATTTGCTTGGAATCTTGCTAAGTTGCCTAAGCTGGCTTTGAACTTGAGATCCTCCTGTCTCAGCCTCTGAGCCACTGGAATTACAGACATATTCCACTGCACCCAGCCTGCATTCAAAATTTTTGATATACAATTTTTGAATTTTTATATTGCATATCTTTTATCATATTAATGTAGTAATTATTATTTAGTCTTCCTTCTGCAGATATGGTTCATGCACCCTACTTACAGCATTAGAGATTCTAAATTTGTATAATTATTCTCATGAGTGAGTTTTATACCATATGATGTTTTCTCCTTATTCCTTAACATCTCTTTCTTTCAGTGTGAAGAGCTTCCTTTAAAGCAGGTCTTTTATAACAGGTCTGGCGGAGGTACAGTCTCTTGGCATTTATTTGTCCAGGAAAGATTTTTTAATCCCACCATCATTTCTAAAGAATAGTGTTTCTGGGTGTAGTATTCTCAATTTACCTTTGTTGGTTTTGCTTCAGCTTTGTGGAAATCTCATGCCCCTCTTGTATTCTCTCATAGGGTATAAAGTTGAGAAGTCTGCCTCCAGGCAAACTGAGATCCTCCTAAGTATTGTTTCTTTTCTGTTGAAGCCTTGAGAATCTTCTCTTTATCTTTCACCTTTGAGAGGTTGATTATAAGATGTCTTGGAGTAGACTTGGTTGACTTAAATCTGATTTTCCTGTACCTGAATATTTAAATCCTTCTCTGGGTTTTGGAGGTTTTCTGTTATTAATTAAAAAAAAACATCAAGATTTCTATTCTTAGCATTCTTAAGTGTTTTGTGAACCCCAATAATCCAAATACTTGAACTTCTATGCTGGTCCCCAGTTTCTATCACTTTACTTCATTCCTCTTCATTCATTTTTTTTTCTCCTCCAAATGTGCATTTTCAAATATGCTGTCTTCAATCTCACTGATTCTTTATTCTGTTGGATCTATCCTGCTTATGATGCCTTCTGTCATGTTCTTGATTTTGTTGAGTATATTTTTCAGCCCAAGAATTTCTGTTTGATCTCTTTAATTTTTTGTATCTCTTTGTTAAATTTCTCTGCTAGAGGATTGAATCATTTCTTTGTGTTTTCTTTAAACTCATTGACTTTTCTTAAAACTAGTGTTTTGACTTCTCTGAGAATTCTTCCATACTTATTGATATCTGTTCAGTTTCTGGCACCTTATTTTAACTATTAGGTGATGTCATGGTTTCCTTAAAGCTCTTAAAGCTTGTTGGTATGTGACAACTTCTGGATATTGAGAACTAGGTATTTATTTCTTTCTTCCACATCCAGCTTTGTTTGTGCTTGTATTTCTAGAAATTCTAAGCAGACTGCTTAATTTTTCTTATTCTGTGGTTATTTTCACTGTTTTAATATTGGATGGTGCCCATGTTTCCTAGAAGTCTACTATTGTACATTGTCGCTGTTAGTAGTATACTGTTGATGTATTGTTCAGAAAGAACCAGGAAAGTACTTCATAAGAATAGATTGACATCTAAGCCTTCCCTTGCTTCCAGTGCAGGCCAAGATGCCTTATCCCCAGGTGTACTGTAGCTCTCATCCCAGGTTACAATCTTGCTCCCATCTTTGGAAGTAGAATGGAGGGGTGTGTAGTTGATGTAGTTACTGCCTGGCCTGTGATCAAGCACTTTAGGATTATTCCTGACACTGGGAAAAATCACCAGCAATAGCCTAGCATCAAGTTCCCATGTCATACCTATGGTGAATAATGCTGATAAGCTGTGCCATACCAAGCCTATAGTCTTCCAAAACCAGCATAACTATGGGATAGAAACAAGGTCTTCCTTGTTATAGGCTGTCTACTGCTGAGGTAAACTTATGGACCACCACTGCTATAATAAGCCTCTGGAGAGTCTAGCTTCAATAGAAGTCTTATTACTAGGGCAGAATATGTTTCTTTAGCATTGGAGTTGTTTCAGATTCTTCATCTAGAGGTAGGCCTAATAGAGGGACATTAGAATTTTCCTAGTGTTAGGTTTCACCAGCCCACCATTAAGTTCCCTGACAAAGTCTTATGCATATTATTTTTGTCCTATTCATAGTGAATGGGGTATGCTTCACCATATGCTTCTCCAGGTTCAGGTAGTATTGGTGAAGCCAGACTCTTGGCCACCTAAGCTGACTCTAAGATGGATCATGCCTGAATCTAAAAGCTGAAGGACAGGCATTGTCTCAAGTATGCACTGAGGCTCATGCTACAACTGGTGGTAATATAGGCTGAAAAACAAGTCTGTCCCATGGGGTTTTAGGTCTCTGCCTGGTCCTAGGACAGTTTTAGAGTCTATCTGTGAGCACTTGCCTTGTGAGAGCTGTGCCTCCCAACTTTTGGGGATAGGTAGTAGAGAGAAATGAAGAGACTCCCTTGGCCACAAAGGCTGATGCTATATGGAGTTGTCCCTGAGTCTCACAGCTACTAAGGCCCACACAGTCTCAGAAAGAGGTTGGGTATTCCTTGTGCTCACTCCAAGGCTGGAAATAATGCAGGTGAAAACTTCTGACTGTCCTATCAGTACACAGGTCTCTGCCAGATGATGTGGCTGGCCTAGAAGTTCAGTTTGTGAGCTCTAGCCTGCATTAAGGGTCCTTCACATTAGTATATGGAATGCTGTGTCTCACTGTGACTGGCAAGGTACTGGGATCCAAGACAAAGCTCTGCGCTAGCTATAGCGCACCACTACTCAGGAGTAGAGTCTTGCTCCCAGCTCTGCAATCTGAGGTTGAGGGAGGGGTAGTGGAGGCAGTTAGTTGTCTGGTCTACAGAAGTTCCAGCAACTCAGTCTGCAGTTATTGGTCCTGTTGTGGGGGTTCCTGGGCCTTTGACCAGCCATGGGTTTCAACTTGGTAAGCCTAGAATTGGGTTGCAAGTCTAAGTCCTGGACTTATTTCTCTCTCCCTTCACAAAGAGGAACATCTTTCTTCACACAGGGCTGCTTGGAGTTGGGTGAGGGGTGATACAGAGAGCTCTTTCCTTCCTGACTTCTTCAGTAGGTTTTTGTTGTTGTTGTTGTTGTTATGGAGAAAGCAGGCCACTATGGTGTCTTATCTGATTCCTTTTGTTCTTGTGACATTAGTTTGGTGTTCAACTTGTGTCTATGTGTAAAAGATCACCAGAGGACTTTTCTCAGCAGTCACCATGCTCTGCCTCTTACACATAAGTAAGGTTGTTAATTTACATATATTGGTTGTGTTGAAGGTGGATGAAGGTTTTTGCCTAGCATCCTTGTCACCATTAATGTGCATTTGTCATCTGGCTGGGTGTGCTTTCAGAGGTCTTTTGTCATTTGAGTGAGAGGTTTCAACTATGAAGTAACTATAAGATATGTCTTCTTTAATTTCATTAGTTTTATTATACCTGATGCAACATTTTAATATTTACTACATAAAAACAATCTAAAGTTGAACATCAGTCATAAGGGTCATGTGTCGTGTGGTTTGTGGGTCCCTGTCTTTCCCTGGTAAACTTCATTTATTAACTCCCAGAGCAATTGATAGTAGAATATAGATTGATTGCTTGTCTCAAGTTTCTTCTTCAACTTATCTTCTACATTGAGGACAGGCTTATTATTAAGATATACATCTTCTTATGTTTTGACATAGATAGAACTTGAATTAAATTCGAAAAAGTAGAATTCAGAGAATTGTCCAGATTATATAGGACATTTTGCATCAGGTTAAAAAAATGAGAGATCCCATGTAGATAAGAGAAGGAATTCAAAAATTTTAAAACAGGAAAGAAAAATGAAAAAAAAATTGAACCATGAAGATCATTCTGAGTGGCTAACAAAAAAAGTTAAAATTCATAAAGTGTGAACTGGAAGTAAACTCACTTTGCTCTTTGTTCTATTACTGAAAGGCTGCTACAAACAGGGTACAAATTTATTTTCCATTTGGTTATCTATAAAACAGTTATGGGTCTATTGCCTTACAAAAGCAGGTATATGGGTTTAAGTGACATAAAAATAATACCTTCAAAGAAAGGAAAAATAACAAGCCATGGTGAGAGTACAAAGAGCTCAATCTATTAATATTATTATGTAAATATATACACAGGTGGTGGTTTTCAACATTACAGCTTTCAGAAAAAATTAGAATTAAAAATAATGAAAATAAAAAAATGTCCATATTCGTATTCTGATTAAGACATGTGATGTTTAACAGGCATAACCTATTGCTTTGTTGATAGTGATGGGCAAAATGAAAGTTATAGAGTTTATATGAGGGTATAATAGAAAATAACCAAGATAATGAAACATCAACAGTACAGCTTTATAATTGCCATTCAATTATCAATCCCATCAGTTTAATTTAAAGTGATACACAATACAATCACAAAACCAATTCAGGGTTACCATGGAAAATTCAAACCCATGGAGAAAGCCAGCTGCAAGTCACCATTCCAAACATTCAATGATTAACTAAATTTGCTTAAGTTAAAGAACCAACTACTGTATTACACAGACAATTAATAACTACCACAAAATAGCCAAGTGTTTTGACACCATCCTCAATGTCAGTAAATACTTTGATGGCACATCCATATCTATCACAGAGTCACCAGAATGAAAGTGAGTTTTGATATATAGTGTAAATAGAAGTTACAATCAAAAAGTATCAAGTTATTATATTTTAAAGATACTTTATGCATAGGTTTATACACAAATGAAGATGTTTCTAATTCTCTTACTGACAATGAATACCTTTTTAAAAAACAAACACATGGCTAAAGCTAAATAACAGCTGTAGTTCAAATTTCATGATCAGGTCAATGTACCAAATTTCTTTTCATCTACATAATTTTTAAAGATTTGTTTTTCTTAAAGGTGACAGCCTAGGTGTGATCGAGAATTCTCTTCATGCTCTAGACTATGTGGTGTATGTGTGTGTGTGTGTGTGTGTGTGTGTGTATGTGTGTATATGTGTGTGCATGTGGACCTCAAGAAACAGAAGAGCATCATTAGCACATAAATATCTTGAAGTTGGGGAGTTCTATCTGTCTGAATCATTGTTAGTTCCTAAGGCAGACATAGAATAGATTCATACAAGATATTTGTTGAATAAATGAAAATAGAATAACATGTCATATCAAAGAAATATATTTCTGGAGTAAGCAGTTCTGATGGTTCCTCCTAGGGTTGGACCTTAACCATGCTAAAAATAATGTAAAAAGGAAAACTACATTGATCTTTTAACTGTTTACTTTGCTTTTTAATTGTCACATAAAATTGTGCCTATATATGTAATACAGTGTGATAATTCAATACATGAATACAATGACCAAATTAAGGTAGTTAGCATTTCCATTTCCTTGTCATTTCTTTGTTATTTATCCTAGTTATTTATAAAATATATGATAGGTTATTGTGTACTAAAGTCATTCTACTCTGGTATCAATGTTAGAGCTTGTTCCTCTTGTCAAACTATATTTTGGTATCTGCTATACAATCCCTTATATCCTCCTTTCTAATACCCTTCTCAAACTCTAGTCATCATTACTCTTTGAGGTCAACTTTTTTTAGCTTCCACATTTGAGTGAGAACATGTAGTCTTTGTATTTTTGTTTCTGGCTTATTTCACTTAAATAAAATCCTCCAGTATCATATATGTTGAAGCAAATGACAGGATTTCATTCTTATTTATGGTCAAATGATATTCTATAGTATGTATATTCCACATTTTCTTTATCCATTTATCTACTGGTGGATAATATTTATTTTATAATATTTATTTACTTATATATATTTATATTCTGTATTTGTTCTTTTTAGATATTCCTGACAGTAGAGTGTATTTTGACATACTATACATACATTGAGTATAACTTATTTTAATTAGAAATCCATTCTTATGGTTGATATGTAGTATTGCTAGTCATGTATTTATATTTGAACATAGGAAAGTTATGTCTAATTCATTCTACTGTTTTCCTATTCCCATTCCCCTTTGCCTTCAGTTCCCTTTATCTAATCCAATGAATCTCTATTCTTTATTGTTCCCCTTATATTGTGTTAGCATCCACATATCAGAGAAAACATTTGGCCTTTTGTTTTTTGTGACTGGCTTATGTCACTTATAGTCTCAAGATCCATCCATCTACTGGCAATTGCCATAATTTTATTCTTCTTTATGTCTGAATAATATTCCACTCTGTACCTATAACACATTTTCTTTATCTATTCATCTGTTGAAGGACACCTAGGTTGGTTCCATAACTTAGCTATTGTAAATTCAGCTGCTATAAATATTTATGTGGCTGCATCACTGTGGTATGTTGATTTTTTAAGTCCTGTTGGTATATCCAGAGGCATGGGATAACTGAGTCAAATAGTGGTTCCATTCCAAGTTTTCTGAGGAATCTCCATACTGCTTTCTAGAATGATTACATCAATTTGTACTCTGACAAAAAAAAAAAATGTATGAGTGCACCTTTTTCCCCACATCCTCACCAACATTTATTGTTATTTATATTCTTGATAATTGCCATTCTGACTGGAGTAAGATGGAATCTTATAGTTTGTTTGTAATATTTATTTTTTAGGTGTAGATGGACACAACACAATGCCTTTATTTCCTTTTTTTTATATAGTGCTGAGGATCGAACCCAGGTCCTGCCCATGCTAGGTGAGTGCTCTACCGCTGAGCCACAATCCCAGCCCAGAATCTTATAGTTTTAATTTGCATTTCTCTAATTTCTAGAGATGTTGAATTTTTTTTCATATATTTGTTGGCCATTTGTATTTCTTTGGTGAAGTACCTGTTCTGTTTCTTTGGTCATTTAATGATAGGGTCTTTTTTTTTTTTTTTTTTTTTTTTTTTTGGTATGAGTCCTTCCAAGGTCCTGGAGATTAATGCTCTATCTAAGGTGCAGGTGGCAAAGATTTTCTCTCATTCTGCATACTCTTTCTTCATGTTTGTTTCCTTTGCTGTGAAGAAGCTTTTTATTTTGATACTATCCCATTTATTAATTCTTGATTTTACTTCTTGTATTTTAAGAATCTTGTTGAGAAAGTTGATTAACAAACTGACATGATAGAGAGTTGGACCTATTTTCCTTCTAGAAGATATAGGGTTTGGGGTCTAATGTCTAGGTCCTTGATTCACTTTGAGTTGAGTTTTGTGTAAGGTGAGAGATAGGGGTTCAATTTCATGCTACTTCATATGGATTTCCAGTTTTCTCAGCACCATTTGTTGAGAGGCTATCTTTTCTGCAATGTATGTTTATGTCATTTTTGTCTAGTATGAGATAATTGTATTTATGTGGTTTTGTCTCTGTGACACTGGTCTTCATGTTGTCTTTGTGCTAATACCATCCTGTTCTTGTTACTATAGGTCTGTAGTATAATTTAAGGTCTGGTATTGTGATGCCTCCTGCCTTACTTTTTTTTTCCCCCTAAGGATTGTTTTGGCTCTTCTGGGCCTCTTATTTTTCCCAAATGAATTTCATGATTTCTCTTTCTATTTATATAAAGAATGTCATTGAAATTTTAATGGGAATCACATTAAATTTGAATAGCACTTTTGGTAGTATGGCCATTTTGACAATATTAATTCTGCTTATCCAAGAACATGGGAGATTTACCCATCTTCTAAGTTCTTCTTCAATTTCTTTCTTTAGCATTCTGTAGTTTTCATTGTATAGATCTTTCACCTCTTTTGTTAGATTGGTTCCCAAATATTTTTTGAGGCTATTGTGAATGGGATAGTTTTTCTAATTTATCGTCCAGTTGATTCATCATTGGCATAAAGGAATGGAATTTATTTAGGCAAGTTAATTTTATATCCTGCTACTTTGCTAAATTCATTTATGAGTTCAAGAAGCTTTATGCTGGAGTATTTTCTTCTAAATATAGAATCATGTTGTTTGCAATTATAGATAGTCTGACCTCTTTTTTTCCTATTTGTAACCCCTTAATTTCTTTCATTTGTATAATTGCTCTGGCTAGAATTTCCCAGACTATGTTGAATGTAAGTGGTGAAAGAGAGAATCCCTGTCTTGTTCACATTTTTAGAGGGAATGCTTTCAATTTTTCTCCATTTAGAATGATGTTGGCCTTGGGATTAACATACATAGCTTTTATAATGTTAATATATGTGCCTATTATCCCTAGTTTTTCTAGTGTTTTGAGCATGAATGAATTCTGAATTTTGTCAAATGCCTCTTTTTCTTCATCTGTTAATATAATTAGGTGATTTTTGTCTTTAAGTCTATTGGTGAGATGAATTATGTTTATTGATTTCCATATGTTGAACCAACCTTGCATCATTGGGATAAATCCCATTTGATCATGGTGCACTATCTTGTTAATGGTCGTCAATAGTATATTATTCAGTGACGAGGTATTAATCGTAGCTTCTGTTTTTTATTTTAGCATTGATTTCTAATTTCATTCCATTATGATCTGATAAAATGCAAGGAAGTATCTCTATTTTTTGTTCTTACTAAAAGTTGCTTAAGATATGGTCTACTTTAGAGAAGAATCCATGTGCTGCTAAGAAGAAAGTATATTCAGTCATTGAAATATTCCCTATATATCTGTTAGGTCTAAATTATTAATTATATTTTTTAGTTCTATAGCTTTTTTATTTAGTTTTTGTTTAGAGAATCTATCCAGTGATGAGAGAGGCCTGTTAAAGTTACCTAATATTATTGTGTTATAATAGATTTGATTCTTGAAATTGTGAAAGGTTTGTTTGATGTATGTAGATGTTCCATTGTTTGGGACATAAATATTTACAATTATTATGTCTTGTTGATCTGTAATTCCCTTAAGCAGCATGGAATGTCCTTCTTTTTCCCTTCTGATTAACTTTGGCTTAAAGTTCACTCTAATATGAGGATGGAAACTCCTGCTTGTTTATAAGATTCATGAGAATTATATGTTTTTTCCCATTGTTTTACCTTCAGGCTATTGATATCTTTGACTATGAAGTGAGTCTTTTATAGACAGCATAATGTTGAATACAATATGCCAGTCTATGTCTTTTGATTGATGAGTTTAGGTCAATGTTCATTCAATGTTATTATTAAGTTCATTTAATGTTATTATTAAGATATGATTTTTATTTGCTGACATTTTTTTTCTGGTTTTTAATTTGAATAAATTTCTCCACTTATTGACTATTCTTCTATGGTAGTTCCTTCCACTGGTAATTTTCATTTTTGTTTTTCATTTATTCTTCATGAAATTGTTTATTGAGTGTATTTTTTAATGCAGACATTCTGGTTGTAAATTCTCTTAAATTTTGTTTGTCATGGGAGGTTTCTATTTCTTCTGAAGCCTAATTCTGTAGTTTATACTATTTTTGTTTGACATCCATTTTCTTTCCAAGCTCCTAGCTTTAAGGATATGTGTTGAAAAATCAACTGAGATCTGGAGTGGTTTACTTCAAAATGTGACAGGTCACTTTTCTCTGGCAGCCTTTAAAATCCTATTCTTATTCTGTATATTAGACATTTTCATAATAAATAATGTGCTTTGGTGTGGATTTGTTGTAGTTTTGTATATTTGGGGTGCTGTATGCAGCCTATATTTGATTTTCCATTTAATTCCAAAGAATTGAGAAATTTTCAGATATTGTTTCATTGAAAAGAATGCACATTCCTTTAGTTTGTACCCACAAGCCTTCATCTATCCTGATAAATCTTGTTAAGTTTCTCAGGATTGATAAACATGGTCTTTTCATGTTATCACATATTTCTTGAAAGTTCTATTTATGGTCTCTTAACATTTTTTCTCTATGGTCAATTTTATTTTCCAGATTATATGTTATTTCTTCATTGTATGAAACTCTGTCTTCCAAGTGGTAGTCTACCATGATGCTAGAAATAAGAAAAAAGAAATAGATATGAATATGTATGTGTCCAGTTAAAGTTAGAGTTTTAATAGGAAAGAAGAAGAGGTGAGGAATACAAAAGGGTTTGTGGATTCAAGAGATAAATAAGGCAACTGCTTAGGCAATGTAGGATGTGTTTATCAGGGAGGAGAGAAAAAAATAGAAGTAAGAGAATTGAAGGAAGAGTGAAAGAGAGAACAACAGAGTTTGGCTGTTAACAAAAAAAATGAAAGAAATAGAAAGAAAGGGAAATAGGATTGTGAAAGAGATAATACAAAATCAATCCAAAATATACTGACCAAAAGCCTTACCCTCAAAAAACACAGCACAAAAAATAACTACCTTCAAGAAATAAAAAAGCAGAAACAAGTATGCATGCAGACAAATGCATAAATGCCCATCATGTGTCAATCAGTACACATTCAAAAACAAAACAAAAACAAAATTACAGAACAGTCAATGAGAGTATATGCACAGTGTTGGTACTCAAACTGTCTTTCCATTTCTCAGCTTCCCTTCTTGGAGGGGTTGTATGGGGAGCTGTGGAAGATGCTTCTGTCTTCACTTTCAGGGCATAGTTGTAGCTGGATTATATGAGATGAGTTTCTAGAAGTGGAACTCCCAGGGGTAGGGATTAGATCTAGTATTGCCCTAGTTATTTTATTTCATAGGGAGTTATCAGGCATTAATGACTCGATACACCTCTATGACTACCCCACTACTTTCGCCAGGGCACCACTCATGGGAAAGAGGAGACAGTCCTTTGCCAGTTTTGTTGTTTAGGAATACTGCCCTTTCTTGCTTCCTAGGGACTATCTACAAGCACAGAGTTCTGTCACTCCCCCTGTTCAGATTCCCCAGCTGCTGCCTGCTCCTGCGCTGGGCACTGCAGGGTTAAAGGGAATGGGGGAGAGTAGGCTTTCTCTGGCCTCTCAAACCTATATTTCCCCAGGAAAAGATGGTCTCCATACCAGAAATTCTCCATGCCAGAGATTCTCCTGATTTCCTATGTTCAGTTTAGATCTCGAAGCTGGCAGCTGCCAGATTCATGTGTTGGACTCATGGATCAAAGTTCCCGGTCTAAATTGGTGTCACTGCTGTATGGAGGTACCAAAATGTCTCCAGCTTAGGCTCCCCATGCAGAAAAGGCAGACCTGGGTGACTTTGTGCACCAGTTTAATGAGCTAAATAGCCTCTGGATGGACCCAAAGCAGGCTGCCCCTTTGATCCTGGGATTCCCATGGCAAGACTTTCCCAGCACTTTTCAGTCTTTTCTGACCTGGTGTACTAATTTTCCATGCTTCCACCAACTCCAATTCTTTTTCTAATCTTTCTCAGATCTACCCCAAGTTTCCCAGTCTTCAAGGCTCTCTGTTCAATATTTATTATCAGGGGAGTGCTTTTATCACTCACCTCACAGAGAAGTAGTTTTCTTGCTGTTTGTGTCCCAAGTCACAGAGCTGTGAGAAAAGCCATTACAACTAACATGCCATCTTGTCTCTCCTCCCTAATCTCTTTGATAAGCTGATTTCATTTTTTTTTAATCTATGCCCCGAAGTGAGGTACCTAGATTGTATGATAGTTCTATTTTTATATTCTCCAGGTATCTCCACATTATTTTTCATATGGCTGAAATAATTTACATTTCTACTCAGTGTGTAAAAGTTTCTGTTTCTCCACATTCTTTTCAGTATTTGTTACTTTTGCTTTTTTTTTTTTGGTTTAATTTTAAAAGTCTTTCTGACAGTGCTGAGATGATGTCTCATTGTGGTTTTAATTTCCATTTCCATGATGACTAGGGATGTTGGACATCTTTTCATGTTGTCCATTTGTATGTCTTCCTTTGAGAAATTTCTCTTCAGATCAATTGCCATTTTTAATCATATTATTTATTTTTAATTGTTGAATTTTTTAGTTTATTGTATATTCTGATATTAATCTCTTATCGAATGAAAAGTTTTCAAATATTTTCTCCCATTCTGTAGGTTGTCCCTTGACTGTGCTGCTTTGCCATGAATATCGTCTTGGTTGATATAATCCAATTTTTCTATTTTTGCTTTGATTTCCTATGATTTTGGGCTCTTATAAAAAAATCATTGCTTGTATTGATGTCTGCCATTGTGTCCCCCTGTTTTCTTCTAGTAGTTTTGTAGTTTGGGGTCTTAGACTTAGTTCTCTAATCAATTTAAGTTGATTTTTATATGTAGTGAGAAAGGCAGGTCTAATTTAATTTTATTTTTCTATCTATGAATGTCCAGTTTTCCCAGAACCATTTACTGAAGAGTCTGTCCTTCCTCAAATGTATATTTTGGATGCTTTCCATTGATATTTTAAGCAAAATACCCTAGTTTTATACTTTGACAGTTCAATAACATTTATAAATGTAGGCTTTCATAAGTATAATTATAAAAATCAAGTCTCACCTATATTTACACATTTAGTCATTAAAATCCATAGCTTACATTTTTAAAACATCTTTTATAAAAGAAAAAGCAATGGTATGGCAAGGAATGGTAAATTGCCTATTTCATGATCCAGATGTTCACCACTAATTCCTTTTAAGAAATTCTTTCTGTAGAAATAAAATTAAATGGGCTAATATATATTCTTAAAGATAGATATCTGGATGAGTGTCATAGAAAATTCTTCTTTACAACACCATATAAAGCCAAATTTTAGACTTAGTTTCTCAATTGTTTCATCAATATACAAACACTACCCCAATTTTTCTTACTTTTTAGGTGATTAGATATAGATTTTGCTATCATTTCTAACAATTTTGGAAAAGTGTTCATTCATTCACTCACTAATGTAAAAAATAAGTATATACCACCTCTTCTGTACCTTCATTAAGCTAGGTGGTGCATATTTAAGATAAATAAGAAAATATCAGGGTTCAGTTGGAAAAGGCAGGCAAAGAAATAGCATAGGTAGTGTCATAGAATCCTAATTAGAGATACTTGACGCTAACAAAGGATGTTGCAAAACTTGAGTAGTAACCACCTTTAAGAATTGAAGTGGTAAGGCTAACTTGGGACCAATGATTTTAAAAAAATAAAGTTCTGTAATAATTTAGATAATTTTCAGTAGGCAAAAGGTTGCAGAAAGTCACCTTAAAACTAGTTTGAGAGAAAAAAAAATGATTGCTTTGGGAACAGAGTAGATAAGTGCAAGGGAAAAGAGAGGGAGGTAATCTGACAAATTAGTAGCCTATTTTGATAGATAAGTCAAAATGATGAAAGCATGACTTAAATAGAAGCAGTGGAAATGCATGAAAGAAGATTAGCATGATAGATGATAAGCTGATATAATCAACAGTACTTGGTCATTACTGGAGGCTGGTGACAAGGAGGAGTCCCGAAGAATATAAAATGACTTGGGAGACTGAATGAAGAACAATGGCATTCACCAAGGATGCTAGAAAAGGGATTAGGCTGTGGAGGATAAAAAAAAAAATGATACCCACTTTTTGATGCTGCATTTAAGCTGCCAAATCACAAGTAAAGATATTCAGGAAGAAGCTAAATGTTAGGATTGAAATTTATAAATGGTCTGGTTTAAAGATAATTTGGAAATCATCATCATAAATGATAACCAAAGCTACGCAAGGAACACGATTATACTGAAAGACTGATGGAATGTCACCAGTTTTCTGCTTTTCGAGAAAAAGTCAGAAAAATTATGTAAAAATGAAGTTGTAAGAAAGGTAGATGCCACAAATATCAGAACTATGGAAGCAAATGCCTAGGAAATCGACATCAAAAGTAAATGGTTAGGGGATGCAGAGAACCGTTAGGGATATTTGTTTCCAAAGAGGCATGCTGCCTTATTCCTTCCTTCAGCTTCTTTCCTTAATACAAGACAATTTTCAGGGTAAACCAAGGATATCTTTCCCTTACCCTGACTTCAAATTGGGAATGGATTTAAAAGGTCAAGATGTTTAAAAATATCATTGAATTAATTTTTTTGTATTTGCTTAACAATGGAATTCTCCATGCCCTACATAGAGTATATGAGTTAATATTCATACAGCTAGAGTGAAATAGAGAACTAAAATTAAAATACCTTAAACAATAAGTAAATGTATTGATTAACATTGCCAAAAGCCCAATTGTCGGAAAGTTTACCAGTGGTTTAGTGATGATATCGAGGACCATGTAATTTCTATCTGTATACTGGCTTTTTCCCAGACTGATTTCCAAAATGATTCTTCACTGTGGCCAAATGGCTGCTAGTAAGTAGCAAACAAGGTTTCATGTTCTATGCTCACATAAAAAGGGGGCTTTCTGAAATTCTCTCTTAAGAAGGGGGAGTATCAGAAGCCTCAAGTTAACCTCCTTTTGTGTGTCATTAGCCAGCATTGGATTCTGATGGGAATTCTTCTTAGACAAAAGAGATCCACTGTGAGATTCAAAGGGTGAAGTCAGCTTCCCTCAGCCAATTTCTACTGCAGGGTACTTCAGTTCTTGATCCTAAATCACCATACCACTAACAGTTTCAGAGTGATTTATCAACAAAAGCACTTTATGTCAATTTTCGCATTAATGGTTATACCATCTTTTTGTAGGTGACCTAATTTTATCTCTTTTGCAACTGAAGAAGTGAAAGTTTCTGGAGATTGTGCAATTTACTTTTAGTACAACAAATGCAGGACCTCATTCTGGCTTTGTCTGCCTCCAAAGCTATTAACCATGACATTTCATTCCGTCTCAAGGAAAACTCTTTATCTTTCTGCCTCATTTCTCCTTTGGTGATAAAAATATTGTTTCTTTCCAAACAATTGACCAAGGCTTGCTTTGTGACCTCAAATCTTCAGATGTCTGAAAAATCTCCTCTTGCTCATTGTGACCTCCTCCCATCGTAGAGGTCCAGGACACTGCCAAAAAGTCACCTGCGACAACAAAAGAGTGTGAATTCCTAGAATCTATTGCATAGGAACAGGGTGTTTGCAGCAGTTAGGCTGAGAAGCGGTCACAAAAATCATTCTCTTAGCTTCTTTTGTCTAGAAATGTATAGAAAGAGAGAGACTGAAGCTTTCTACTGGAGATCCCTTTGTTTCATCATTTAGAACTAACAGGGTGAATCAGAATTTAAATTTAGACTCATGAAAGGAACTCTTACAGTTTAGCAAAACTTGGGAAGTCCAATCTTTTAAAGGTCATGAGACAGTAGCAAAATATTATGGTTTTCTGCCACTGGTTATTCATTACAAAAAGAGGGGAGGAAATTTTCTTTTATACCTGACCTGGAAAATGTGGATATAGCATTTCTTTTGTAAAATGTGTCTCTTCTTTTAAAAAATAATTCATACTGGATGAAAGGTACCTAAAAAGAAATTACTGACAATGCTATCAAAGCCTTCATTTAAAGATAATTATTACATTCTATTGGGGTAAGCGGTTAAGGTCATTCTTTACATTACATGATATAAAGCCCTTGTATCAAATTTTGAATTAAATATTTCTTAGTTTAATTATTGAATAATTTGGAGAGTGATGAGATGAGAATTTAAATTATTATGCATATATATAATTCATAATTAGGAAGGAAGTAAAACACTAAATAAATGAATATTGGGAGGAAGGTAGATTAATTGCTTTTCTTTCAAGAAATGTATTTGAAGCAAGGCTTGGTGGAGAACACCTGTTATCCCAGCAGTTCAGGAGGCTGAGGCAGGAGGATCAGAGTTCAAAGCCAGCCTCAGCAAAAGCAAGGCACTAAGCAACTCAGTGAGACCCTGTCCCTTAATGAAATACAAAATAGGACTGAGAATGTGGCTCAATGGTTGAGTGCCCCTGTGTTCAATACCCAGTAGCCCCCCCCCAAAAAAAGAGAAATGTATTATAATTATATTATATGTAGTATAAAAATAAATATAATTTATTTTCTAAAAATTATATTTCTTAATTTGCTTTAAAAACATGTGTAGTACATGAAAGGAGCTATCAATAGTGTGAAATATGAATTACCATAAAGTGACATAGGGTGCATGTGTTAGTCAACTTTTCATCTCTGTGAGAAAAGTATCTGACAAGAACAAATTAGAAGAGGAAATGTTATTTGGGACTCATAGTGTCAGAGATCTCAATCCATTGTTGGCTAGCTCTTGCTCTGGGCCTCAGGTATGACAGAATATCATGGTGGAAGGCCTTTCTAGAGGAAAGAAGTTCAGTTCATGGCACCTTGGAAGCAGACAGGAGGAGGAACCAGAGACAAGATATAGTCCTCAAGGTCATGCCCCCGTGACCTACTTGCTCCAGCATTTATGACCTGATAGTTCATTCAAAATATTAATACATTGAGTGGAATGAATTTATTCACTGTTGAAATTACATTTCTCATAAGCCAAGCTTTTCACCTCTGAATTTTGTTACATTGCCTAACACTGGAGCTGTTTGGGGAATATTTTTAGATCTAAACCATAAAAATGCAATACAAAAATAAGTTTTTTATTTAAATAATTAAAATACATGTAAAAAATAATGACTGCCACATAAAAAGTGCTGTCAAAACCAATGGTATTTTGCCATAGTAATGCATACATACCGAAGTTTATAGCAGCACAATTCTCAACAGCCAAATTATAAAACTAGCTTAAGTGTCCAATAAATGCATAGATAAAGAAAATGTGGTATATACACATAATGGAGTTTTATTTAGCTATAAAGAAGAAAGAAATTATGTCATTTGGATTAAAAAATGGATGGAACTAGAGAGCATTATGTTAAGCTCAATAAAACAGACTCAGAAAGTCAAAGGTCATTTTTTTTTTCTTGTATGTGGAAGCCAGAGAGAAAAAGGGGGAAATGGCGTGTGAGTGTGGAGGGGGCAACATCTCATGAAAATGGAAAGGAAACCAGGAGAATAGAAGAAAGGGAAAAAGGGAAAGTTCTGGTGAATTAAGTTGACCAAGTTATGTTATGTGCATGTACAAATATGTCAATGAATCTTGCTGTTATGTATAATTATAATGCACCAATAGAAAGGGGGAATCAATTGCCTTGCTAAAGGCAAAAATATTACATTCAATTGAATAATTACATTGAATTGAATAATTGTGGAAGATTTGATGGAGAGAGAGTCCTTGAGATGAATTCAAGGTTAGATAGAAATTGTACATACAGATTAGAAAATGAGGATTCTTTGTAGAATGATCAGTATAGGAAAGCATGGAGTATGAATAGTTATCAGCAGGTAGAATGGATAGAATATAATTTTTCAGGCTAGTGCTCTTGTTCCTTCATGAGGGAGTAATTTCATCTCATCTAATATTAATATTTTTGTCATCTGTGGTTTAAATGGTGGCCAATCTCAAGTGTGACCTTCTCTCAGACATCCACAAAATGAACTTAGATTTCTTTATCTCCCTCATAAACATGAGGGGGTGCTTAGAACAACATGACGTGGAGCTGAGACCACCTGATAATGAACCTGGACCCAAAGATCTTTTAGGGGGATGAAATGGAATCATGTTGGATCAAGGTGAGCAGAGTGGTGGGAAGGTCTGGCTATAGTGTTTCTGAAAGTCTGCTTATCATTCTTGTGGTAGATTCTGTTAGCTCTTGCTACCCAGTGTTTAGTTAGAAACATTAACCATTAAGGAAAAAGAAAATGTGATGCATTAATGTCATAAGAAAAAATTAGCACTAATTTAAGTGAAATAGTAAATCATTAATGCTTTGATGAAGGGGAATAAAGATGATCAGAGTTCTGAAAGGTAGTTTTTGTTTTTTTTTTTTAGTTTATTGTTTTTTTTGAACTGATGTTCCTGCAAAGAACAGATGCTTGGTAAAGGACTTTATTTTTTGTTAGACATATCATTGGACAAGATGAAATGGATAGAAAAATACTGGTGAGTAGAAGAATGGTTTAGCAGAGGTTGCTTAGACCATCAGTGAAACTCTAGGACTTGCCTAGCTCAGTAGGGAGAGTATATGACTAATAAGTATTTCAAAGGTGGAGCTGACAGGACTAGAACACCGGGAAGTTTTTGGAGTCAAGGAAGAGATCAAAGATGATTCCCAGTTTGTACCATTGAACTTATGAATTTGATGTATAATAAACATACACACATAAGAAAGGCAAGAGGAATATTTTGGAAAAGAAAGAAAGGCTCAGTTTTGAACATGTATTTAAGGTGCCATAGATAGATTTAGATGTTTATTAATAAGTAGTTAGGTAATTCTGGTCTTTGCAGGAGCTAAGTATACAAGATAAATGTTTTGGAGGCATTTGAGTCATGGTGATTGAGAAAGGAGAAACTAAATAGAAGAGAGCCAAAGGTATATATTATGGAAAACATTTAGAAAGCTTTGAAACAAACCTGGAGAGGAAGTTTTTATAGACATTATTTTGATAAGTAATTTCACTTAATGGCAGTTTGGGAAATTATTGAAATTACATAAGTAGAAGGATTAGGACTATACTAAAAGAATTTCCTTCAGGATGAAGAAGGAGAAATCCAAATCCAAGCACAAAAATACAAGTTTACACACACACACACACACACACACACACACACAAAGCCTTTTGCTTTGATGTGTTTACCATTAGCTAAACAGTATCTTAAACTTAGAAGTTGCTCAATAAATATATAAAAACACATGGGTTAAATGCTAACAACTTGTGAAGTACTTCCTCTACCCATCTATTCTTTTTTTCTTTTTAAAATTATATGTATATAAATTGCTTATTAAAAGAATTCCAACAAAATATTTAAAGTAAAAAGGAAGTAGGAGATTACTATGAATGTTTCACATGTATATTTTTAGGCATTTTTATATTCAATATAAAAACAATATACATATGTTCATATTGGATTTTGTTCTATACACTTCATTATACATTATGTAAAATGTATCATCAGTACATGTACATCTATCTTGTTTTCAGTAGCTTTATAAAGCATTTCATAATATGGATGTATAATACCTACTATTGTTGGGCATATAAGTAGTATCTGTGTTCATATTTGTAGATTATAATATATTTCATGTTCTTTTTCAAATATCTTTGTGCACAAGTATGAGTAATTTTTAAAGATAGATCCCTTTAGCCAAAAAACATACCAGTTTCAAATTTTGATAATGAGTGTAAATTTATCTTTCAAACAGGCAGTTGAACATACTTTTATTACAAATATGCAAGCAAATATATAAAGCAACTCAACTACAATTTCTTTGTTCATTCCTGTTTTGATAATAAAATATTTACTTATCCATACATAATTTCTATTTTAAATATTACAAATAACATTTCATAAGTGAAATCTGAAGCAATAAATGAACATTTTCTGCACCAAAAACATTTCTTCTTTCAATCTTCATCTCTTGAGTCCACCAAAATACACGTTCTTTAGAAGAACCAGTGTGATTTCAGTTAAATTGTGCAGTGCAGTTGTGTTAACTCTAACAGAAATATTAAATACATATGTGCCAGGAGATAGACAGACATAATAAGAATATGTAAAGTGGGCTTCATTTGATACAATTGGGAATCTGAGCAGGAGTTTGCATGAAGAGCATTCAAATTGAATTTAATATTAATGTAGTGATGTTCATATTAATATCCCAAATTCAATTCTACTTTAGCTATATTTTTAAGTATATACATCAAGTAAAACACATCTTTGGGCCAGATTCTAGCAGCATGATGATAGTTTTGATATGTCTCCAAATCTTGTCTTTTTGGCCTAGTTTAGTTCTGACTGGATGATGTGTGCTGTATTACTCTGATCAGGAATTTCCTTAACCACTATAAAGAAGGGAGGTTCTAAAGAACTTCTAGGTCTGCAAAAATTAAGAAGGAATATCTCCTAAAAACCTGGCCCTTTTCCTACAAAGCTCATTTATTTATGCATTTATTTATTTAGATACCTGATTGAACCTAGGGGTGCTTAACCATTGAGTCACGTTTCCAGTAGCCCCCACTTTTATGTCATAGTAAAAATTTGTTTTTATATATACAAAATACATATAGATATTTAGGTCATATAAATTCATTAATTATTTATAAAGGCATCCATTATATCATTGCTTAGGATTAAACCAAGCCATATTCCCAGTCCCCTTTTTAAATTTTTTTTTCTTTTTAAAATTTGCTAAACCATTGAGGCTGGCTTTGAACTTGTAGTCCTCCTGCCTTAACCTCCCTAGCCTCTAGGATTATAGGCATGTTCCAACATACCCATCCCCAAAGCTTATTTTTAAAAGTAAGTTTTTGGGCTGGGGATGTGGCTCAAGCGGTAGCACGCTCGCCTGGCATGCGTGCGGCCCGGGTTTGATCCTCAGCACCACATACAAACAAAGATGTTGTGCCCGCCGATAATTAAAAAATAAATATTAAAAAAAAAATTCTCTCTCTACCTCTTTATACCTCTCTCCCTCTTTAAAAAAAAAAAAGTAAGTTTTATTCAGTAAGTTTTTTTCTTCACAGTCTTATAGATTAGAAATTCAGGTAGCCAAGAAAAGTAACCTGTCCCAATTTTATATACAAGTAAAATGCAGAGTAACAGGTTTCACTGTGGATCTAGTGGACACATGCATTCATTCTCTCTCTCTCATACCATAGTTCCCCTGGGTGCCTGAAATGATTTCTACAGTGGAACTCTCTGGAGGAATCCCAGAGTGTATCTTAGGCTTCCGTGCATTGCATGTCTGGTCATCAGGAAATTAAAAGGCCTAAGTGGGACAGGGCTTGTCACCATGAGGCATGTATGACTGACAAGTAACCTTTCAGGGCAATGTATTGCCTTGATTTGGGCACTGTGGTGTTCTGCCATGTATCAGCTAGGAAAAATAAGCTACAAATAGGAAGAATTCAACATTTAAAGTGTGTATTCCTGTGGAAAGTGAGAAATAACCAGGCAGCGACTAGGAATGCAAAGGTGACAGAAGTATATCTGAGAATGTCATAGTCCTTTGAAAGGCCAGTTATGGAACTTTGCAGAAATTATTGGAAATTGGTATTTTTTTGTAGGTTACAAAAAGCAAATAAATTCCAGCTTGCTCAAAATAAAAACAAACTAAAGCACTTAAAGTTAAATTGGAAGAAGTAAATATTTAAATAACTTTAAACATATGTCTACTGCTATTCACATACTCTTAACAACTGTGCCACTTCTCTTTGTTCAAGATTTGCAAGTGATTTTAAAACTGTTGATTCCCAATGTCTGTAAAATGAGCTTGGAAGATATTTCTCAAGCATCTGTCTCATTATTACTTTAATTTTACCAAAACTATAAAATAAAATGATAATAAAAATAATAAAAGTTATTAGGAAAGATTAAAGTATCCTAAACAAAAATGTGTAGCTATTTTTCTTTATCAATTGTAAAATAACTGCTGTATTCTCTAAATATCAAAACCAACCTGCTTTACATATTTTTATTTCATTATATTAAAGTATGAAATAAAATGTAGTTAGATAACCAGCCATCTGCTTCCTGTGACTATAGTGAGCATTTCTATGGTGTAATGTATTATTATATAGTTATGCATTGCTTTTGTTCACCTTCTTTTACTCAACGTGGGTATCCTAATAAGTAATAAATGTTGTATCATAAACCATAGTTCATCCTTTTTTTATTCTGGAGGAGTTTATACCCACTCTATGGATATATTACATTTTTAAATCTGTTCTTCTTTGATGGACAAATGAATTGTTTCCAAGTTTGGACTGATTACAAATAAAGCAGTTAGGAATGTTCACATACAATGTACAGATCTTTTTATTTCTCTTGATACCTGCAAGTGGTGTAGGGAACAGGAACTATGGTAGAGATTATGTATAACTTTTTATATGAAATTTTGTCAAATTATATTCCAAAGTAGTTATAGCACATCCCATTTCTACTTGCAGTATAAGAATTTCTAGTTCATCCCTGTCTTAGTTCATTTGGGTTTCTATGAAAAATACAAACAGGGTGGTTTATAAACAACAGAGATTTCTTCACAATCAAGTCATTGATAGATTTGCTCTTGCCCCCTGATTTGTAGACAGCCATCTTTTCACTGTGTCCTCACATGTTGAAAGTGGGAGGAGATCTCTCTATAGTCCTTTTGATAAGGACACAGACTCTGTTCATCAGAACTCCACCTTCATGACTTAATAACCTCCCAAATGCACCAACTTCAAATGCCCTCACTTTAGGGATTAGGTTTCAACTTGTGGATTTGAGGGCCTGGGCACAAATATTCATCCATAGCAGTCTAGATCCTCAACAACTCTTGGTATGGTCAGTTTTTTTTAGGTTTATGAATATGAGTAAGTTTGCAAGGCTGACTCATCATGATTTGGATTTGCAATCCTTTAATAACTAAGAGTATTGAACATCTGTCCATGCTTGTATTTGTAGTCTGAATATCTCCTTAAGTGATAGCTCTATTCATATTCCAGGCCTATTTTTCAGTTGAGTGTTGAGACAAGTCCCCTTACTTTGGGTTCCAGGCATTGGGTCTGTGCTCTAACTGGAGATGTTACCCAGTACCTGTATCTGTGCCCTCTGATCCTGCCACATTAGTGGCAGGCCTGCCAGACTCTGGGTCATCCATTTCTGGAAAAATGGCACACGTCATCAACATCTCATATCTCATAGAATCCCAGAGGTCCAAAAGCCTTTGTTTCATCCCATTTTTGTTCCCTTAATCCATACTGGCAGGATTTCTGCTTAGGTGGCTTATTGTATCAGTGAGTCACCTACCTAATCTCAATGGCAAATGCTTGTACCACCATGCATAACCCCTATTTCCAGAGCACCTTCCCTGGGTAGGAATTCCCTGGCAGAGAAGTTCCCAAATCATCAATCTCTGGTTCCTTTTTACTTAATAGTTCCCTTTTCAGTGTACCTATTTTGCTAAAAAGCAAAGAGAAACCAGGCTATACCTTCAGCACTTTGCTAGGAAATCTCCTCTGCTAAATGTCCATATTCACTACTGACAAGTTCCACTTTTTACCCAAGAACAGAAAATAATGCAACTAAAATGTTTGTCACTTTATGTCAATAATATATATTTCTATTTTTGAAATATGTAAGTATAATATGTATCATCCTATATATAAATTTCTTTTTCTCTTTTCAACAAATTACATATATTCTTCCTTTTTGATATACCCAGACACACTTAAACATGCATACATGTAAATATATATCGATTTTTGTGGCCTACATGTTATTCTTATATTTGATTTTATATTCTATCTACATCACTTAATAGCTTTGTGATCTTAATACAAGTTGCTTGATTTCTCTGTACTCCAGTTTCCTTATATGAAACAACTAAAGTTAATAAAATTCTTCACCCATGGTTTGGCTGTGAGAATTGGCTTATATTCCATACAAAGCAATTAAGTTAATATTTGATGGGTGGTGAGCACTAAATTAATTGTGACCTATTATTATTGCTTCCTGAATTCCATGCCTGTTCATACTGTTATGGCCAGAACTTGGGTATGAACAATTCTCTGGCACTATTATGGACAAGGTCTTCTTTCTATATATAGTCTCCCTGCTCTTCTTAAGGCCTTATTTATCCACCACTTTAGCCAGTCGCTCAGGTGATCATAACATTTACCTGTGACAATGTGGAAAAGCAATCACATTCTGGATTACACAGTTGTCACTTTTCACTGTCCGACCTACTTCCCTCTTCATCCTCTGCCTGCCTGCCAGGTCCCACTTCACATGGCACCCTCTGAAACTGACAGTGTCTGACACATTGCCCAGAAATGTCTTGCTGTGAAGTAGTTGTGCCACTTCCAGGGGCCCTGATATTCAGCCCTGTAATATGACATCCTAAGATGTCTCCATTTTCAAAGGAGCCGTGATTTTTTTTTTTTTTAGTTCAAAATAAAATTGTTTTCATTTAATTTATCTTGGTTGAAATGAGATTTTAGAGTATTAGAGTGGCAAAGTCCTCCAAGTTGATAAAATTTTGCTCTTTGGTGAGCAAAATAGGGTGAAATTAAAGTTAATAATAATAAATTAAATTCATCAATAAAATGTTGATACATCATGAACTTCACTAAGTTAATTCATGAATTTTCAGTCATATAAATTGTCACTGAAGCAGAATTATATACTTTGATTCACAATCTTATAACTTAACCCACCAATTAGGATATAAATTTTTAAAAATATCTCTACTTCAAGTTTACTACTAAGGTTCAATTGGGTAGACGTGGGATATAATTTGATATGGATTAAACTTTCATTTCTAAGTTTATAGTGGTATTTAAATATGACATAAATTAAAGAGAAAGGAAAATCCAAAGAGTTTTCTCTTCATTGGGTTTGCTGTTCTTATACATTTGGCACATATTTTTTTTAAGAAGAAAATGAGATTTTTCTCTTATTTCTGGAACCAGGTACAAGTCAATTTGAGGTTAAAGATGCAGTATGATTCTTGGGTATTGGGAACATTTTTTAGAAAAGTTTGCTTTTGGGAAGGTAGCTACATAAACGTATCTCCCCTTGCCCCACAGCAGCAGTTAAAAATCCATTCAGAGGTTTTAAGCAAAGTTCACTTGATTGTAGGTCAGTACCCGGTGGATAAATCACAAAATTGCTTCAAATAATGTACATGATTTGCTTTCTCCCTGCTGAGGAGAAGCTCTGAACTGAGAGAGCATGAAGTAAGAATTGTTTCCTCACCCTTAAGGTTAATGCCCTGTCACAGCTGAAGTCACTGTCAAACAAACACAGAGAAAGTAGCTTAAAATGCAACTGTTTTCATCCATCTGCCACAGGCAGTGGAAAACAAATGATTGTGGCTTCCATCTTTGCCAGTGGCAGGGCATTTGTTAAAGTACAAAGATAAGAGAAAAGGAAGGGAAAAGAAATCCCTTGGCAAAGAGCTTGAGTGAAATATGCCACCAGGGGTTCTGGGCCTTTCAAAAATAGTCTTTTGCAATCACTGAGGCCTTTTAGGGTGGCAAAGTGTAATGTTTTGGTGAATGTGTTAGGGTGTAAATGTTCGCCTTTATAGCATTAGGCTATTGACCCCCTGCTGCAGGAATAATCTTTCTCAAGTACCATTTTGATCATGTCATTTATACTCAAGGACCCTTAGGGAAGAGCGCCCTGGTGTCTACCATATTAAATCCAAACTCTTCAGCGTGGCATCCCCAGTGGTCCTCCTCCAACTGATCTTTGCCTCGATTGCACCCGCAAACAGGCCCTGTGCAATCCCTTCAAATAGATCAGCTTGCTTTCCTCTGCACATTTTTTCCTTCGAGAAACTGACTTTAAGATTTTGCTATTTCCCAGCCTTGAATGTGCTTTTTGTTCCCAAAACTGCAGACACCAATCCAATTTCCATTCCATGCCTATTGGGAATTCTTTAAGACTAGCTTTAAAATTGGCTTCACTTACTAACCAGAGTCCTACTTTATTAATTTGGAGTCTGGATCCCTTTATTCAAAAAATTCTTAGTATGGTTTTTAAATATATATTCTGCACTCTAAATTTCATTTCTGTAAGTTCAATGCACCAAACTAAAGTCAAAATATAACACTTGGCAGAATTTTTTATGCTGGATTTCCTAGTGAGTTGATGATCACCCATTCTTTTATTAATTAAGTATTTATTACTTAATTACTCCATTGGAAATATTGCTAAATTCCAAATACAAAAATTGAGGATAAAACTGTTCCAATTTTGAGGAATACTTAAATTCTACTTGATAGAAATCAAAACCAAAGTACTATGAGTGACAGGGAAGCTTTTCTGAAAGAAATAGCCTTATCTTAATCTATGTGTGATTGTACTAGGAATGAACTAGAATTTCTTGTAAGGATGAAACAAGACTGAGAACCTCTATTACAAAGAGAGAGTTGTTTGTGGGAAGATAGATTGTGAATGTGATTCTAATTCTTCGACTCCTCATTAGTACAGTCTTTTCTCTATCATGGGTACATTTGCTGAATGAAGGTTTGTTTTAAAAAATTTAAGTCTCTAAATAGATGTCATATTAGGTGTTTCATGTTTATAGGATTATTTAGAATTTACCTGGTGCTCTCAGAAACTAAATGAATGCATGATCTGTCCACTGACCTCAATATTCTCAAACTTGCCCTAACATTCTGGTCTGTTAGTCACCTCTTCATGACACTCTCTTGCTCCACGGTTGGATACTGCATGTCATCACTTATTTCATTGCCATTGTCCTTTTTTACTTCCTTGTTCTTTATGAATATGAGGAATTTCCATGCTTTAATACTTGCTCATTGCTTTTCTCTCTCTGTATTCTCATCTGCATACGGTCTGCAGAGGAGGGCACTTTTCCTTTTCCTAATATATCCTCAGAAAAGGAGAAACTGTTTTAATCTAACTATTGAGAGGCTGAGACACTGGGTTGCATTTACTATGGATGAGGTCATCTCATTTACTGCTTTCCCCTTTGCTCTGCCCACTACCACCTTTATGGGGTGAACACAAAGCAGGTCCAGACCTACAGGGCGATTGTCTATCAGTTTTCATCTCTACCTCCAAAGAGAATACAAAGAGTTGGATAAGTTAATACAATATCCATTCTTCAGATCTAGCCATCTTGCTTCCCAATGCTCTTATGACCCTTTTATTTTGATTTATCCAGGATAATTTTGCAGCTGGAGGGTCAAGGCTAATTCATTTCCAATTAGAAGTGGTCTTCTCTCTCTTTTCTGCTGTTCTGCAGAGCAGACTTTCTAGGCCAGCTCATCACAGTCTATGACTAGGCAATTTGTAATAGTCAAGCTGCTATTGATATTATTTATTGACAGATATATCATTTTGCATTAAAAAAGTCTTGTATTGAAAAATTAGAATTTCAATATACCGACTTTTCAGTCTGTTGAGTTGGATAGACTTATTTTTTATTAATAGTCTTATTCTATTATTTTTTCTCTTTTGTTTATTTGGTCATCTTCAGACCATCCTTAAAAGCAGGTATCATATGAGTCAAAGAGCATAAATATGTGAAATGCTTGACTTAATGTTAATACCAAATATTTAAACTGATGACCCTATTTTGGAAGCTGTATTTGGGTTCTCTAAAGAAAAACAACAAATAGGGTGCACGTGTGTGTGTGTGTGTGTGTGTGTGTGTGTGTGTGTGTGATCTACCATCTATCTTCTAAATTTGTATCTATCTCTATTTAGAGAAGGGGGAAGGAGAAAAATAGAAAATGATTGATTAAGGTGTTGGTTCATGCAATTACAGAAGCTGGCAAGTCTAAAATCCACAGGGTGGACTGGCCAGGCTGGAAACCCAGGGAACAGCCAGTGTTACAGTTTAGGTTTCAACGTGATCTGTTAGCAGAATTTCTTCTTCTTTGGAGTGAGGGGTGGGTGTCAATTTTTGTTATATTTAGGCTTTCGACTGATTGAATATCATACATCCAAATTGTGGATGGCAATCTGCTTTATTCAAAATCTGTCAATGTAAATAAAAATCTCATCCAAGCACACCCCTTACAGGAAAGCCCAGCATCATATTTGATCAACTATCTGGGCACAGTGACCCAGCCAAGTTGACACATAAAATTAACTAAAACAGAAACCAAAAGCATCCTTCTTTGCCTCACTTGAAACTTCATTAAAAATTAAGGAGGAAACTATGTTCAAGGCTCATTTTTTTTTTGAAATCACATTAATTGAATACATACTCATGAATCATAACCTCAGTTGCAACAGCCTCTAACCTGGGCTCTGTATTGTTCACAACAATGTTCCTAATTCTGGTTAATCAACAAATACATACTATATTGAGTATTCATTAGGTGTCATGCCCTGTTCCAGGTGCTGGCTATTTGTTTGTGATGCTTATATCTTATTAGGTATAATAGATAATAATGAATAAATAAACATAATATAAAGTCAAGTAATAATAACCACTAGGAAGACAAATAAAGCAGAGTATCAGGTAGAGCATAGTGGAGAGAACTATGGTTAGTGGATCAGGGAAGCCTCTTGGTGAATGTTGAGCTTCTATTTTAGCAAGAACCTAAAGAAGTGTTGAGTTAAGTAGGCAGATCCCTAGGGAAAATGTGTTAAGAGAGATTAGGACTTGAGAAAAACTGTTTTCCAATTACTAGTTCAATATTCTTAAACCCTTTAATACAGCAGGCTATAACATAATTGAGAGGGAGAGAATTATTTTTGGAAGAGGAGTTTCTTATAAGCTACTCTGAGTCCCACACTCAGAAGGAAAAGGGATGCTGGTCTATCAGGAAAAGCCTGGGAGAATAGGATGGCTTCTGTAGGATTAACTCAGGAAACTTTTGTGTCTCCTGGATCCCATTTGGAAAATTTCAAAAGGCAGATATGACTTAATTGATGTCAGAAGCTAAGTAAAAGTTACTGCTGCATTATTAGGAAGTTGTGGGAAATAAGGCATAAAACAATTACCATCATATAAAGAAGCAAATTGAGGTGGTTGTATTTGATCCTGTAAAAAGTGGGTGTTATGGTTGAGATATGAAGTATACCCCAAAAGCTCATGTGTGACACAATGCAAAAGTTAAGAGGTAAAATGATTGGATTATAAGAGCCTTAACCTAATCTGCTGATAGAGATTAGCTGGATGGTAACCTCAGGAAGATAGGGTAAGACTGGAGGAGGCAAGTCTTTGGGGACATGCCTCTGAGGTATGTATTTTGGTCCTGGTGAGAGATGATGTTTCTGTGTTTCCTTTTTTTCATATTTGGAGCTGTTTTCCTCTATCATGCCTTCTGTCTTGATGTTTTGCCTATTCTTGGGCCCAAATCAATGGAGCTGGCCATCTATGGACTGAGACCTCTGAAAGTATGAGCCCCAAAGAAATTTTTCCTTCTTTATATTATTCTTGTCAGGTCTTTTCATTGCAGTGGTGGAAAATCTGACTAAAACATGACAAATCCAATACCACTACATATCCACTGATATAGAGTTACTAAACAAAAGAAGCTGATAATTCCTTATTGGCATCAAAAGAAATGCAGATGATAAGGCCATGGTAAAGTGGGGGTTTCTTGAAAAACATACAAAAGTGCTCCATGAGTCAGTTTAAACATTGTCCAGGCTCACCAAAGCCAGTTTATAACCTTAGCCATCTGGTAAAAACTTATTACCCCTTACAGTCCCTCGGTCCCTGCCTATGAATTCTCCACTCTGGAAAAGTAGAAACTGCCATCATGACGATGATGTTGATATGTAGAACATGCAACTGAGAGTTTATTACCAAACATAAATTCAATTGTGAGTTGTTATCAAATCATTTTTTTCTCAAACCATTTTGTTTTAATTCTTATACGTATCTTTACCTGAAATTAAAAACCTCCAAAATTCTTCACAGATATTCCTTGAGCCAGAAGTCATCAAACTTTTGCTCAGAAGGACTAAATAGCAAGTATTCTACAATTTGCAGGCCCAGGGGTCTCTGTTAGAACTGTTCAATGCAGCCATTGTAATATGAAAACCTCAATAGATAATATATAAGTGAATGAGAGGACTCTGTTCCAGTAAGCCTTTATTTTTATTTTTTATATATTTTTTTTAAAAAACAGGGAGTACACTAGATTTCCCCCATGGCTCATAGTTTGCCAATGCTTGCCTTAAGTGGTAGAAACAACTGTACTCCTGAGTTTTTATGAATATTCTCATTATATCTTGAAATACTGTGGAGTCCAATTGCTAGAGCAGCCAAAAGCCTTAGATGCCCAGTTTAGCATTAAATAAACCCATGGTATTACTTAGCTAAATAATACTTTGCTTTCCCTATTTTTCAAGTGTAAGATCCTATAGTTTCTATAATTGTTTCAGTTATTTTGTCTTTTCCTGTAATATTTTACTGACCTGGTGCTGCTTCCTATAATTTTTATTTACTTGACATTTTTTCTACTATCTTTAACTTTATATTTCTTCTCCCTTCCATAAAAATAGATCTTCATTTGAATCAATAAGTTACTGCCAGATCAATGTTCCTGTAGGTACATTATATAGACCATGCTAGCAGGACAGGTAATAGTCAAATAAAGTATCTCTATGCATCTTTATGATGTGGTAAGTAGGATAATGGCTGGAAAAGGTCATTGTGTCCAATAAAATGTTGTCATGCCTGAAGATTGGAAGTTTCATTTCAAATCCTTGGTCACCATGGCTAGACTGTCTAATCAAGAAAATAAATAATAGTGCTATTATTTGTCTTCAAAAATAAGCATAAGAAATATATTTATTTCTGTCATCTGTAACCTTTCTTGTCTTAGTTTTATTGGTTTATTTGCTATGAGGTGTAAGAAACTAATGAGGCATTTGATTAATTGATTTTCAGGATGTAACACAAAGTAGAACTGTGTTCACTTGCCTTCTGTATCCACTGGTTCTGCATCCAAGGATTTAACCAGTTGTGTATTGAAAATATTTTTAATGGCATTTGTAATGAATTTGTACAGTTTGATTCTTGTCATTGTCTCCTAAACAGTGTAGTATACCAAATATGCACATAGTATTTACATTGTACTTCATATTACAAGGAATCTACTGATTATCTAAAGTATACAGGAGATAATATGCAAATACTATGCCATTTTATACGTAGGATTTGAGCATTGTTGGAGTTTGCTATCTGCTAGGAGTTGTATCCCCCACAGATACTGAGAAATGGCTATACTACCTATTCTGGTAGGTGTAAGAGTAAAATGATCTCAGAAGTACATCAATTAGGCTAAGGCAATTAGGAAATCAATCATTGACATAGCATTTAAGCAGATTATTGAAGAGAAAGATTATTTCCTCAGAAAGTAACTTCATAATATGCTAGTCATAACATATCCTTTATTCCAGAGACAGAGCAATAGATAATAAAATGTGTAATGAATTGGGAAGTTATTTATTAATTTGTTGGTTTATTGGAAGGGGCACAACCTGTCAAATTGGAAGTTTTATGGGTTTGTCATTACTGTTGCTGTACTGTGGCTGCCAACATTGGGGTTAGAATGAAATTGCTTTTATTTGATTCTCATGAATAGACATTATGTCTAAAGCCCACATGGAGAGAATTTCAAAAAGGTGTTTTTCTGCCAATATGATGGCAGGCTACTACTCCAAATAATGTTTCCCTCCATAAAACATTTAGAAATACATTGTAAAACATAACATACAATCTTTCATGTGCATAGTTAAGTTCAGGTGAAGGAAAAAGAAAATACATGGGACTAAAATCAAAGAGCCAGACCACCAGAGGGGTGATTTGTAAGTGAGGATGAATCTGCATCAAGGGCCATTACAGATCTCAGAAATCTATAACCAATGTCTCAGTGCATTGTTCACTCAGAGTCTAATACAACTTGGGCTTATGCAAGAAATATAAAAGACTGAGATCTGCACAAAAACTGTGGCCCTTGAAAGACCACAGCCATAGGGAAAAGGAAGACTGGAAAAATATATTTATTACCCTAATGATCTTATCTGGAAATTGAGTCTGTGCTGATCTACAAAAGAGAGAGCAGGAATTTCTTGAAAATTAAAATCTACTAACTACTTTATTGCAAATTTCAGATTGTCTTTGTATTACCTACAGAATGCAGAATAAATTATAGTGGTTGCAAATTGGTAAACTCCGGAGATAATGCAGCAGAAATAAAAGGGAGTAATTTCTCAAAATGTACACATTTATGCCAGGTTTCAAAGCATTTATACAGTTAAAGCCCATGAAATGTGGATTTACTAACCAGAATTGCAGAGAATACAAAGAAACAACCATGGATAAGATTGATCAGAAACAAGAGTGTAATATCAAATAGTTAAGAATGTCAAAGAAAAGAGTATTACACATAATCATATATTCATAAAAAAGAAGAAACTATACATGTAAGCAGGAAAATCCGAAATACCTCAAAGTTTATAGCAATGAAAACTATAACTTTTAAAATTAAAACTCTGTGAATTAATTAAAATGCATGACACACAGTTGAGAATCTTATTAGTGAACTAGAAAAATTAATTCAAGGAAATTATATAGAATGTAATAAAAACAAAACAAAAAAGTAAATGTACCCAACAATTAAGAATAAACATTATTCTCAACTACTCACAGAACAGTGCAGAATTCAATAATTTAGACACCAAAAACAAAAGCAACTTTTTAAAAAGCAACTGGAAATTTAAAAATATACTATTTATTAAGAAGTAATATGAAAATTGGAAATATTTTGAGATATATAATACTACAGATCAGACTTATGAAAAATAATTGAGTTACTATGTAAAATAAAACATACACTTCAAATTTTTTGAAAAAAAAAATTAGACTCAGCATGCAATCTAAGAACATACAAACAAAAGAGCAAAGTAAATCCAAATAAAATGAAGGAACTATATGAGATGTCAAGAGCTTTGTAATATTTTGAACAACCAATAAAAAAAAATGAAGGAACTGGAAAGAAAGATAAAAGCAATTTCAGAGATCAAAGAACCCTAAGTTTGTTTCGTAAAAAAGACTGATATAATAAACAATTTTGACAAAAATGACCCAGGGAAAAATGGTGCTACAAATAAAAAGAGAGAGAATAAACAGATTAAAGCAAATATAAGTAAAAACTCTAGGGCATTACATTTGAAAATATGAAATGGTAAATTTCTTTTGTAAAACTTTAACTTATTTAGGAATGACTCTGAAAGAAACTGAGCATTTGGATGTATTTATGATTATAAGGAAAATCAATCCAAATAATCAGTAGGTGTAAATATACCTCCCCAAAAATATGAATACTAAAATTACTAGGACTATATTGTTTCACAAATGAGTTCTAAACACTTCTAAAATACAAGTAAGTCTAATTGTATAGTTAAGTTAACAAGAAATAATTTTTCCTAGTTCTTCTAATGAGACTTTTATAAATGTAATGAGTTAAGTCAGCCAAGTACATAAGAGAATACATGTACAAATACATATCTAATTTGTACAGGCATATAAAAGTCCTAAGTATGAGCAAATTGACTCTAAAATATGTAAAAGTTAAATGTGTCAAAGGTGAATTTATTCCAGTAATGCAAATTGGTTTAATATCAAGAAAATCTATGAATGTAATGCTCTACATTAATTGATTAAAGCAAATAATCATCTCAATAGTGATGAAAAAACACTTGATAATTTAACAGGCATTAATAATAATTAACAAACTTTAGTACAATAGAAAAGAAAATAGGAATTTCTTAATCTGAGAAAGGAAAAGGGTGATGAATTATCAGCAATTTAATTCTCCCTCGGACTAACAGTTCTGGTGAGCACAAAAATAAAGATAGAAGAGGGAAGGAGAATAAAGAGGCAAATGAATAAAAATTATAGCCATTCATAGATTATTTGTTGTACATATAGAAGTCCCCAAAGAATTCAGAGAGAATATTAGAAAAGTAGGAATATAAGCTAGGTGGCTAGATAAAAGAATAATAAATAAGAGTCTGTGTTTATTCTACATTTGTCAGAAATTATAAATTTTAAACAGTACACTAGAAACAAAAGTATAAAATACCTAAGTAGAAATGTAAATGATGATCAAGATCTGGATGGAAAAAATTGCATTAGAGGTGAAGTAATTAGTAGAGATACACAACACTGATAAGAAAACTCATTATCTTAGTGATGACAGTTATGTCTTAAGTGCAATACAAATCTAAATTCTTTGTGGGTTTTTCATGATTTTGACAAACTACATTAAATTAAAAAAAGGTATTTGGAAGAGCAGATGGCCAATAATAGACAATTTAATCTTGTAAAATAAAAGAAAATAGCAAGAGTTTCCAGTTACTGATATTTATTATTACATACTTTTTATAAGATACCAAGATTTATTAGTAGTAAATTATACCCATTCATCCATGGAAACCTGATGTATGACAGCAGGGCAATGCAAATTATGAAGAAAGGATGAACTATTTGGTAAATTGTGGAATTAGTCAATTTTTTATCACATAAAAAATAAAATAAATTTCATTATGTGTACCACACACACTAATTACAGATTCAATAAAATATGAAAAGCAAAATTTGCAAAAACATTATAATTGTTCTTTTTAGAAAGGCATGAAGAGAAAAAATAGATATATTTTATTGAATTAGAATTAAAATTCTGTGTTTATAAAATGTGATAAACACTAGGTAGATATATGAAAGATACTGCAGTGCCTTTGGCTAACAAAGAATTTGTGCAGACAGTAACATGAAAATCACCTCCAAATTCATAAGCAAACACAAAATTCAGTGGAAATGAGCATAAGAATCCAATAGACAAGTGATGGAGGATAAATCCACAAGTATCACAAAAACGAGAATTTCATAACAACAAATATAAGTCAAGTTAAAATCACAATTATATACAATTTTACCTCAGATTGGCCACAAATTTTCAAAGATTCAAAATATGGATGAACGATAACTGCTGACACTTAGCATGTCTTAAATAGCTTGCTTAAAGAAAGTTGACTAGGTAATATTTGGCAAATTAAGATAATGCCTAAAATGCATATACCTTATAAAATTTCACTCCTAGATATATAGCTTGCACAAAGTAGCATGCATAATATCCATAAAATAATAACCATTAAAAGGTGTACCCACATTTACATAATATTGTATAGAAATGTAAACAACTGAAAGCCACACAGATGAGCATTGATTAACTTCATAAATGTTAGTGAATAAAAATTCCTTAGAGGGGATGTAGCTCATTTGGTAGAGTACATGGCTACCCTGCACAAAGCCCTAGTTCAATCCCCAGCACCAAACAAACAAACAAAAATACCTCCTTAGAGATTACTGCTTAGGGATAGTAGTAAGAAGAATTGAGAATTAGAGATTAAAAATTAATTTGGTGTTTCATTCTGAGCAGAATGACAGCATAAAATAAGAGTGTATCATACAGAGACCTTGAACTCTGCAGTTAAACTGGCTGGTATATGATGTCTATTTTTCTCCTGTCTGAAATTTTTCAGAATAAAATATGCAAAAGAAATAGAAAAGATCTACTAAAATATTTTCATTTTTTTCTACTATCATCAAGTGGCCTACCAGTGTATGCCACCACCTTTTTATTCTTCAAAAGAATCTCAGTTGAATTCCTTCCATAATAATAATAATAATAATCTGCATGCATGATTCATCTGCACCTCTCTACTCTTGCTTTATTACTCATACTATTCCAAAGTCATAATGTTTTTTGAGCAAATGGTGTGAAAGAGAAAATGTAATGTTTGTTTTGCAATAAAATCCAAAAGGCACTGTAAATATTTTTCAGGAATAGGTCTGGGCTTACAGCTCTAGAAGCACTTTGGCTTTTTAGAAAGATACTTTAAAACCCAAAAGCTATTCCATGAAAACAGAATCAGTGGAACCCTGTGTAATTACTTGATGTCACTGAGTTACAAAATGTATTCACAGTGCATCCTGCCCTGTTTAAATCAGTAAGTAAAGAAATAACTTGATTGGTGCAGAAATTTAGATGTGATAAAATTTCCTTTTAAAGTATGTATGTAAAAATGCACTAAAATGTGGAAAAAATAAATATGTATGTAAAAAAAAACAAGCACAAATCATAAAAGTAAGAATGTGACATGTGGACTGAACAGAGGAATTTGGCAGTCATTTTTTTTTTATTGGTAATCTGCAATAGCACTAAATGTTACTGCAGAAAAACACTAATTGATTATTACCAAAAAATCGAGAAAGAACAAACCTTAAATAACATCTTTGATAGAATAGTGATTCCACTAAATATGCAGTAAGGAGTTTTTCTGTAGTTTGTTACTCAGAAGATGCTGATATAACTGCTCCTTTGAAACACAACATTCAAAGGAATTAGAAGACTAGTGTATGAAAAAGTGTCAATACTTGGTCCAACTTGGGACCATAGAGTACAGTCAGTGGGTAATCACTGCAGTGGTACTTACGTAATGCCTGTGCAGAGGCTCGATTTCATAGATTATCAAGCAGATGTGATATGTGGGAAAGTGATAGCTCTTCCTGCTTGAGAATCAGAAGCAAAGGAGGATAAGCATGCATAGCATTGAACAGCAGATGTGGAATAGCTGTAGGGCAACTAAACGGAGCAAACCAGTCAGTTTAGCAATCTTCAATAAGATAGATCACACTGTGGGCAAAGAGGCCAAAATCAAGCTGTGTGTGGAATTTAGGAGGTATGATATAACAGCCTTCACAGATCATAAAAGTAAAGATAGGACATAATCTAGATTCCCATAAACCATATGTAGATGTGACCCAAAGGCATAATCTTAATGGTAGAATTTTGCAATATCCTATGCACTTTGACTTGATGACTACAAATCATTTTAACTTCCTTTTTCAACTATTTTATTTTTAAATTCACATTTATCTTTTTAAATGAAACATAAGTACATAATATTTATGGGGCACCATGTGATGTTTCCATACACATATATATCGTGTAATGTATAAATCAGGGGAAATGTAATCTTTCTCCTCAAACTATTATTTTTTATTGGGGGGGGGGTGCTTTCAAATCCTTTCCTATAGCTTTTGAAGTATACAGGGGGTTATCATTATCTATTGTCACCCTACTATGCAGTAACACACCAGAACTTCTTACTCCTAACTATAACTTAGTACCCTTTGGTCATTCTCTCCTCAACCCTTTCTCTCTCCTTCTCTCCCTAGCCTCTGGTAACATTCTACCCTTGGCTTCTGTGAGATCAAAATTTTATTTTTCACATAGGAATGAGATAATGCTACACATGTCTTTCTCTACTTGATTCTTGTAATATAATGATCTCCATTCCCATCCATGTTTTTATAAATAATAGGATTTCATATGTGTGTATAAACACACATGCACACACACATGTATAATTAATGGTATTCTATTGTGTATATGTACCACATTTTCTCTTTTTTATTAATCAAATTTACTTTTTAACTGGTACATAAAGACATAAAATTTATACATATTGATGAAGCATCATGTGATGCTGTGAAATATACTTTGTATAATGTTTATATCAGGTTAAACATAACTGTTTCTTCAAATATTTTTCATTACTATTTATGAAGACTTTCAAAATTCTTTCCTCTAGTTTTTGAAATATACAGTACATTATTGTCATCTATAGTCACCCTTTTGAGCTATAGGACACAAGAACTTGTTGCTCAAATCTAACTGTAACTTACTACCCTCCATTGAGCTTTCCTTCTACCTCCCTCCCTGATACTCTTCCACAGCCCGTGGTAATCACAATTGTACTCTAACTGACTATGGGATAAACCTGTTTTAGATTCCACACAGGGGTGAGATGCTGCGGTGCATGTCTTTCTGTGCCTGACTTACTTCATTTAACATATGACATGCAGTTCCATCCATGTTGTCCAATATGACAAGATTTCATTCTTCTTTATGGCTGAATAGTATATCATTATGTATATGTACTGCATTTTCTTTATTCACTTATCCACTTATCAGTGGGACCTTAGGTTTAAATTTTGGGGGGCTGGAGTTGTGGCTCAGCAGTGGAGTGCTTACCTAGATTGAGTGGAGCACTGGGTTCGATTGTCTGCACCACATAAAAGTAAAATAAGGGTTATTGTGTTCACCTACAACTAAAACAAATATTTTTTAAAATTTTTAGCTATTACAGACAATGCTACAATGAATATGAGAGTGCAGATATCTATTGGAAATACTGATTTCACTTCCTTTAGATAGATACCAGGCAGTGAGATTACTGGATCATGTGGTATTTCTATTTTAAATTTATTGAGGAACTTCCATCCTGTAGCCCATATAGTGGTACTAATTCACATTTTCAACAGAAAGGTATAAGAACTCCCATTTCTCCATGTCTTGCCAGAATTTGTTATCTTTAGTGTTTTTGATAATAGTCATTCTTAACTTGAGTGAGGTGATATCTCATTATGGCTTTGACTTGTATTTATCTGATGGTTAGTAATATTAAGCACTTTTATTTTGCATATACCTATTGGTCATTTGTGCATCTTCTTTGGGGAAATGTCTATTTAGGTTTACATCTATTTACTAGTTGAATTGTTTGGCTTTGTTTTTTTTTCTATTGAATTGTTTGAATTCCTTATATATTCTAGATATTTGGATATTAACCCCTTGTCAGAAGTATAGTTTTCAAAAACATTCTCCTATTTTATAAGATGTCTCTTCATTGGTTTGTTTGTTTCTTTTTGTGTGTGAGTGCCTTTTAGTTTTATATAGTCTCACTTGTCCATTTGTGCTTTTGTTGCCTGTGCTTTGAGAGCTTGTTCAAAAACTCTTTCCCATAGCATTTTGTCTGTGGTTTCACAGTTTGGGTCTTACAATTAAGTTTTCCATGCATTTTGAGTTGATTTTGCAACCAATGAGAGACTGGGGTTTACCTTTGTTCTTCTGCTAGTAGATACCCAATTTTCCCAACACACTTTTATAAAAAGACTGTCCTTTCTCCCATGCTTGTTCTTAAAACCTTTGTCAAAAATCAGTTGCAAGGGTTTACTCCTAAGCTCTCTATTCTTTCCTGTTAGTCTATGACTCCTTTTATGCCAACACCATACAGTTTTCATTCCTATAGATTTGTAGTATATTTTGAAGTCAGATAGTGTAATGCCTTCTGCTTTGTTCTTTTTTGCTCAAAATGGTTTTAGGTATTCAGTGTTTTTATGTGGTTCCATATATATTTTATGATATTCTAGTTCTGTAAATGATGTCATTGATATTTTGATAGAAATTGCCTGAAACCAGTAAATTGCTTTGGATAGTATGGACATTTTAACACTATAGATTTTTCAAATCCATGCACGTGCATGTTTTTCCATTTGTTTCTGTTCAGTACTATTTCTTTCATCTATGTTTTATAGTTTCCAGTGTAGAAATTGTTTACTGGTTTGATGCAATATTTAATTAAATTTATTTTGTTTTGTAGTTATAATAAATGGTATTGCATTCTGGATTTCTATTTCAGAAAATTTTCTATTGACACATAACAACATTACAGGCTTTTATATGTTGATTTTGCAACTTTGGCATATTAATTTTTAGGTAGAGTTTTGGCGTTTTTTAAAATTTTCTCACTATTTATTTATTTATTAGGTGTTTTTTATATATAAGATTTTCTCCTCTGCAAACAGTAAAATCTGATTTCTTATTTTACATTTGTATGCTTTTATTTTATTTTTTTCTCTTGCCTGATTGCTCTGGCTAGGACGTTTTGAAATATATTTTGAATAAAAGCAGAGAAAGTGAGCATCTTTTTCCATAAGTCAACTTCCAGCTTTCCCCACCCAGTATAATGTTAGCTGTTGGTTCTTATACGTGGTTTTTATTGTGTTGAGGTCTGTTGCTTCTTCCTAATTTCCTTCAGCATTTTTATCATGAGACATTGTTGTATTTTATTAAGTGCTTTTTCTGCATTTTTTGAGATGACCATGTGGTTTTTACCCTTCTGTCTTTTGATAGGTTTTATCACATTTATCAATTTGGGTATGTAGAAGCATCCTTTTATCCCAGGCATGAATAATACTTAATCATAATGAGTAGTTTCTTAAATTTGCTAGTATTTTGTTGAAGATTTTTGTTTCTCTGTTCATCAAGAATATTGTCCTATAACTTAATTAATTTGTGGATTATCCTTGTCTGGTTTTGATATCAGGGTAATACTTGCCTTGTAGAATGAGTTTGGAAGACTTCTCTCCTCCTCATTTTTTTTTTTTTATAATTTGAGAATTTTTATTAGTTCTTGAATGTTTTGTAGAATTCAGCAGTTAAGCCATCTGGTTCTGAGCATTTCTTTTAAAGGAGATGTTATTCTGGTTCAATCTCAATACTCTTTTTCATCTGTTCAGTTTTTCTCTTTCTTTATGATTCAATCTATCAGAATCGAGGAATTTTATAGTTTCCCTCTAGGTTATCAAAGTTCTTAGTGCATAGTTGCTCATAATATCATTTAATGACTCTGCATTTCTGTAGTGTCAGTTGTAATGACTCACTTTTCATCTCTGATTTATTTGAATCTTCTTTTTTCTTTGCCTTGTAAAGTGTTAGTCAATTTTGTTTATTTTTTTTCTAAGAATCTGCTCTTTGTTTTGTTGATCTTTTGCATTTTTTTCAATGTTTCATTTATTTGTGCTGGGATCTTGATTCATTTTTCTGCTAATTTTTGGCTTGGTTCATTTTAGTTTTTATTCCTTAAAGTGCATGGGTAAACTATTTGATATATTTCAGCTTTTTGACATAGTCATTGATTACTACAGACTTCCCTGTTAGTATATTTTTTATTATGTCTCAAAAGTTTGGGTATATTTTGTTTCCAATTTCATTTGTTTCAAAAGATTTGCATGAGTGAATCTGAATGAATAGTGTTTTTTTTCTGTACATTAGAAACAGTCCTTCTAAAATCACAAAGAGAAAATGCAACCTACAATTTGCAGGCTCCTAAAGAAAGGAGCCAGACCGAGAAGAGAAAAATGTCTTGAAATGTGAGAAAATGACATTGGATAATTGTAATGGAGTAAGATTCTTGAGAACTTTGAATTCCTCTATAATGAATCTAGTTTTATCTTACACAAGAAGGAGAGACATTCAAATGTATAAACTGACCTGAGAGAGCAGTATTTTTTAGTAAAATTTATCACTCTTTAGTTTGTAATAGTAGTTGGAATTGTGAGGTTGGGAAGAAGTAAGGGTGATACTGGTGTTAACCTATTATGAAATGAATAAGATCTATGCTCCTGGTGGTTCCAGTGGTGACAGTAAATGGTTAATTATACTCATGTGAATATTTTTATATTTATTCACTCAACTAAAATATATGCTGAATTCTTAGTAAGAATAAGTTTCATTATTTTAGGCACGAGATATATTACAATGATCATGAAGATAGTGTCTCTTCTCAAAGAATGTATGTCCAAGGACTATGAGAAAAAATAAATTGGGACAATAGGATAATAAGTAACTGGGGAGATTAGCTAACTGAGATTGAGCATGTGGTCAGGGAAGGCTTTAGGAAAGGCCGTGTTTGACTTGGATCCTGAATGAAATGTGAATGAGGTAGGGGAAATGAGCCCTGAACAAAGAGCATCCCAGATAAAGAAAATAATAAAAAGTTGCTGCATTAGAAACACTCTTGGTCTGGGAATTCACTACAAAAAATAGTATATTAAAGACTCTTTTAAGTCCATCTTTAAAGAATCATTTAAAAATGTATTTCTTACTGGGGCTGGGATTGTGGCTCAGTGGCAGAGCCACTGGGTTTGATCCTCAGCACTACATTAAATGAATAAATAAAATAAAGGTATTATGCTCATTTACAACTAAAATTTTTTTAAATATATTTTTTTAACTTTGTCAATTTGTTTGATTCCAGGCATTTGTTATTATTGGAGTTGTTTTTCTTTAATCACCTATTGGTTTTATGGTAGACATTTCAAAGTCTCAATAGTTTTGTAAGTTCTATTTATTTTTTGTAAGATGAAATACAAATGTAAATAAAATACCATTCCCTAGGATATTCTCTGGGTTATAATAACTTGTATAATGTAAATGAAATACCAGTTGTTATTATGATAATTCCTTTAGATTGTCTCAGGGATGTGTATTTTTATTTTCACATGTATGAAATTCATACTATTTTAATATTTCTCTGCTGACTCCCTAATCCTACCTCCCCAATCGGTTTCTGTCTTCTGTTCCCTTCTGTGTCTATTACATTTTAAATCTCCTGCTGGAGTAAACACCTTGCAAAGGTTGCATATAGTTTTTTCTCTGGTCAGTAACTGCTTCTACATTAGTTACAGAATAAAGTCAAAATTTTGTTATCTGACATTCAATACTTTTATTAATTATGCTCCAAACTTCCTTTATAAAAAAATTATCTTTTACATTAACCACATTTGAAATTCTCTACCATTGATTGTGATTAGTATTCAGATCCATCTAAAATGGTCCCCCTCCCTCAATATAAATTTAATCTGTGTTATTCATACTTCAAAGCCTATGTTTTTTTAGGATTTTTTATTATTATCATAGTTCTTACTAATTTATGATTTCAGTGCCAATAGTTTTCCATACCACTAATGTGAGATATATGTAAAATACATTAAAATTTATATATTTGTATAATATATATTTATATTTGTATATAGCATAATTTTTCTAGTTATAAGGATGTATTCATGAATGTCAAAAGTACACAACTGTGAGCTTCTGAAGGAAATATTGATTTATTTATTTCTTAGCCCCAAATGAGTTATCAACTCTTAATACTCAACAGATATGTATTTATTTGTTGTTCAAATACCTATAAATTACAATTGATGAATTTGCTGACTTAGATGTGTTTATACCATCATTGTTACAGGTTTGTCTTGCTCCATACATTCCCATGCCCCACTTATTTCTACACATGTTTATAAAATGTGCTCTGTACACATTCTTTCTTTCACTCTTTCTACACATATATCTGTATATATGTATCCATTTGCATGTACATGACAAAATAATACCACCATGGAGATTGTTTCTCTATATTGAATATATCAGATACATATGACAGTGTTGCATTTACAATAAATTTATTACTTCACAAATTGTCATTACTTCTTGTTCCTGAGAATTAAATAAACTAAAAGATGGGAAATATGACCCACCACCTGTTTTTGTAAGTAAGGTTTTATTGGAATACATCCACATTTGCTTGTTTATGTATTCCTTGTGGTTGTTTTGCCACTAAAAGACCAACTTGAGTAATTGCATCATGAAGCATATGGCACACAAAGCCTAAAATACTTACCATGATCCTTTAATCATGTTTGCTCATACCTGATACAAACCAAGAAAATAATGTCATTCTGTTCATTTGCCTTGTTCTTGAGAATCAGGTGTCATAAATTCATTGATATTCTTCTTGTTGATTTCTTCTTTTATTCATTTGTAATAGGACCCTGACACAATTACCGAATGGGACATTGCTTCCAAGTCATTCTTTTGTTGTCAAAGGCTTTCTGTTTGAGGTATACTCCTCTTGAAGGTGTGGAAAATATTTTAAGGTGATCTCAGAAGGTAGAAAAGCTGAGCATAATCCAGAATTACTTTCTTCCAAAGTTCTTTTGATTATGCAAGGCTTAATTAGCAAGCTAAATCATAACACGAAGAATGTGTTTGCTTTGCAAAATCAAATCAGTTGCACAATTTATGTCCCCTGCAGCTGCTCCTTCCCATTTTTATAGAAGCAGATCCATTCCAGCTGTGGATATGAGCTGCTTTGCCTCCGACTCATTGATAGCTAAGATGTTTCAAGCTCAACAATACAAATGCCAACCATCAAAGCTTATAAGCATATTTTTTTGAATTAATCCAGAATTTCAGAACTGAAAAATAAGTAGAATTAATAGGTGTTTAATAAATGTGATGATATAGAACAATACACACCATTATATATTAACATCAATTTCAAAGTTTATTCTGTTAACTTAGGGCTTGAATTGCATTAATATTTTTATGCATCCCAAATCTGACATTTTAAGTTAATGATTTATGACACACTCTAAAAATATAATATTGAACACTATTGTATTCCTTCATACCACAATTTAAAACAACAAAAGTGAGAACTTAATTTTAAAGGGACAAATAGTTTTTCATTAGTAAAATAAATGGATAAATTCCTTTGCTATTCTAAGTAAATTCTCTTGACTTTATTATATTCAACCATTTATATCTGGGAAATATCTAAAGTGTGGATTGTTGCTCGGTCTTTTCTTATTTATCAACATCTATTTTGCTTAATAAATCTCTGGCAATTAGTTGTATTCTCTTTTTAGTTTTATCAACTGCTGTTAGTATTAATATTGGAATATAGCACAAACTGATATTAAGTAATCCTGGAAAGGAAGAAATATAAATTCTTACCAAGCAAAAGCATTTTCTTAGAACTGAATGAAATGAACATAAGTGAAATCACACAGTTGCTTTAGATAATAAAGCCAATGTATCCCTCTCCACAGAATGGGATTCTGAAACTACTCTCATTAAATTTTTCTATGCCTGGGAACTTAGATAAAAGTTGAGATTTTGTCCAAAATTATTGTTTATACTTAAGCATAAGTACATTCTGTATTTCTTTATTTGTTGTACATTTGCTAATTTTGATCCTATATTTTTTCAATGAAAACATATTTCTTTTCTTTACTAGTTGTTCATGGATCTTTATTTTATTTATTTATATATGGTGCTGAGAATTGAACCCAGTGTATCACATTTGCTAGGCAAGCACACTACTACTGAGCCACAATCCCAGCCAGTGGTCTTATATTTTTAAATTTATACTTTTACTCTGGTAAGAGGTATACTTAAGGATATAAAATTGATTCTGAAAAATACAAAGGAATAAAAGAACATATTTTCACTATAATATATGTGTTTATTTGAAAGTCTAATAGATGCAGGGTTTATACATAAGCATAACATTTTTATTTGTGCAAACAGCAAAATACGTTTGAGCCAACGTATCCATTTAAGTTCTTAAGAAAAAATATTCATATGACTTGTCTTATAATGTTATCAGCACCAGACGAGGAAAAGTTCTTGAGCCCCTTCTAGCATCTGAACCATGGCAGGGAGAGCTGTATATATGAATATGAATAATTTGATGAGGATAACTAGGAGTAGGAAAAAAATAATGATACTAATTGATTTTTCCTAAAGTATATTTCTAGAAATACCAGGACCTATAATTGCATCAAAAAATTTTAACAATTATAAGGATCCATGATTAAATCATTTTTGGAAAACATTACATGTTCTTTCCGCTGGACACTAAGTGCTCATTTATATATCAAAAGGATCTGAAAAGTCCTAATTTAGGACTCATACTTTGTTTTATTTTATTTTGTCTTATTTTTTCTCATTATTCATTCTTCAAACTTATTTGGTCATTGAAACAATTTTATTAAGTAACAACTACTGATATCATCTGGGGAAAATGTTCCAGAAAACACATTGTGAAATATGAAAATAGGTCTTTGACAAAAATAGATGAGAACCCATATGGAAGTATGGTATAGAAATCTCATGGGGTATCTGGTCAGTCTCCACAGATGCCTTTTTTAAGGCAGACACCAATTCTAGGTATATTCAGGTATTCTCTGGTTAATAGGTAACCTGCACATAAGACAAGACCCACAGAAAGAACCTGGAAGTGTGACAGTTGACTTTGATCCTTCTTAGAATAGCGTTCTGCACCATGATACTCTCTGAGGATTCCTTCCTGCAGAGAATTCTTGTTGCTAAACGTCACAACCCTTGTTAAATCATAGGCAAGACCCTACAATCATGTCATCTAACAGAGAACCATAAAATATTATCGAGCATGCTGCCCCACTTTGGTAATTCAATTAAACAAACATTTATGGAGTCTTTACCATGTGCCCATTCTTCTGTTAAGGCTGAAGATAGAAAATGGTGAAGAAAATGTCAAAGAAAATGTCCCAAAGGAATAACAAGTTGTTATAAGACATTTCATATAAACAGTTGGCCACAATAAAGATGATAAATACAGTACAATGAAAAAATGAAAGTGGAATAAGAACCCTGCTTTGTGAAGAAGCATGCATTCTGCTTGTGGAAGACAGAGGTAAAAGATGGACACAATTTCCCAGAGTAGGTGACATTTAAGCTGGAGACAAGACAAAAATCACTCTGTTGAAAAGATGGATGAGGAAAACCGGTACCTACTGCAGAGTCAACCCTTTTAAATTAGGTCACAAACTGCCAGGAATAAATCTATCAGGTTCAGCTTCATGTCACCTGTATCCAGCAATGGTCTTGAGTAGTAATGGCTGTAGTGATGGTCAGTCAACAAAATATCCTTGAAAATTTACCATATGCAAGTCATATTTGCTAGGTGCTAGGTATACATTTATGAACAAGACACAAAAGCTCAGGAATCTAATGATATAAAGTAAAAAATACCATGATATTCAAATGGACAATTATAATAAATACTGAAGATAAATGTATTCAAAAGGCTGCATGACCTAGTGAGTCAGTTCACTGTACTTATGGAGAATTTTTACGTACCAGATGTGGCTGGTAGATGTTGAAGTGTGGGAAAGAGCAGAATACTCTGATCATTGCTGTCAGGCATTGGCAGTCATCAATCGACTTTGATAAGGCTCTGTTTTTGTTTGTGCATATATGTGTGTGTGTCAGCGTGCACACACCTGCACATGCACACATACATATATAGGGGTATTATATGCAACTTATTTTTATTTTCTTTGTTAGAAATTCAACAGTGGGTCTGAATTACTTGTAGGCAATTGTATAGTTTTGAGATTTCAAAATGAATTATTATAAATGTTCATGGTGAAATTCATATTATGTATATGAATCCACATTAATACTACCTAGTTTATACCTACAGTTTGCTCACTATTGGAATTTTTCTCAAAATGCTTTTTTTGTTTGGGACACTTTCTGCTATTTCTAGATCCCTTTATTAAGAGATATAGAGATGAGTGTAGGTGGAGAAAAATTTCTCTGTTAGTCTTTTTTCCTTTAAATTTTTGCACATAGGAATTGAGTTGTCAGTTTTCATAACATATCCAATTTTCCACTTCTGTCAGAAGTGAAACATGGATTCATTGTCATGGAATAAATGCAGTACTACAGATAAGTTGAACATATTTAGTTGTACAAATTAAAAATTGAGCATTTATCTAAACTCAGTTATATTGTAGATAAATCTGGAAAAAAATTAAAACATGTACAGATAGACACAACCCTCTTGGGATGAATGCTTTACTTCCCTTAGAAGCAGATGGTTGAAATGAATTTGACAAGTTTAAGTGTATCTTTTTAAAAATTTCCACAATGAACAATAAGTCCCTTAACCCTTGATTTTAACATGATAAATTTGCCCCTCTGCCTAATAAAGATATGATATCTGCCTTGTTGTAGATCTTAGTTTTAAAGGTTATAGAATCATGGTGTGGTAAAGCATAGTTCATGCTATCAGGTCCAGAAGTATTCTGTGCAAATGTTAACAAGAGCACAAAATCATAATCACCTGAGACCACATTCCTCACTGTAAATGGGTGGCTGCTTCACGTGCACACATGCACACGCACACGCACATCTCTGTTCAACCAAAAGTCAGAGGTGATTTCTGAACTTGTTTTACCGTTTCATATTTCTTTAAAGAAAAATGTGACCATTGCTGAATCTGTTAATTAATATAGGAGTCAGATATATCGATGATATTCAAATCTTTTCCACTCTGAGGAGAGAACTTGATACATCTTAATTTGTTTTCTTTATCTTGTAAATTTTCAAAAGCAATGAAGCTAACTTCTACCCTAGATTCAAGGGGGGAGACTAGAGTAAAATAATGATTTATCACTAGATAGATTCATTGAAAGTATCAGAAAGAAATTTGTTAAAATTTGCATGATACTGCATACCGATTTAAATATAGATCTCAACATTCTATGTATTTCACATTATACATATTTGTTCATGTTACTGTTTATTACTGGAATGCAAAAATGGTCATATCTGAAGAGCTGAAGATCACTTTGCCAGCACCAAAAACAAACGTTTGTCCACTTCCTCATCCTTATGTTTTCTGACATTAATTTTCTTGTGTTACTTAATTCTCCAGCTCTTTCTCCTCCCACTTTTCCAGACAATACTCTTATAAGATCCAGGGATTCATCCTGAACACCAGGGCAGTTATTGCTCCTTAAAGCTCCCCTTGTTTTCTGATTGTTACATTTCAAAATTCAAAGTCACCTTTTGGCTTTCTGAGCAACATTTGAGTAACCATTCACAAACACACACACAGAATTATGAAATTTCTCTCTCCTTAAGTCTTCTAACTGGCCCATTCTAGTACTGCTCACCATGATCTCAATCATATTCTTTGAGGAGTGGTCCATAACACCTGTTGAGTACTGGGTCCCTTCAGAGAAAATGGTTCAATAACCATTTAATAACCATGACAGCAAAGAATATTCAGTAATGTCTCTTAGATTTTAGCAAAAGAGTTTGACAAATTTGTCATAATTCTGTCTCAGGAAAAAAAAAATCATAAAGTCCAATCTGGGTCAAGAAGTATCAGTTGGTTTTAAAAATTAGAATTTTGATTCTATAATTACAAATATTCTCATCAAGTAATAATTGGAGTTTTATCCAAACAAACTAAAAAGAAATATACAAATAAATTAAGGTTTTCAGATATGTAAGGTAAGTTAGTATATACAGAATAGAATAGTGGTTGAGACCTGTGGTAGCCAAATGTTTAGAATTTGTGTTGAGATTCTCTTTTCACCCCAGCTCTGTGACTTTGAGCAAGTGATTTTAGCAGTCGAAGCTTGTGTCTCCTCCTCTGTAAATGGGAAAAATAAAATTATCTATCTCAAAGGTCTTTTGATGATTAAATTATATAACATTTTTAAAGTGATTATCTCAATGTCTGGTTTATAATAAAGCATTCAATGCTGTTAGTTGTAAAAACATAGGAGAAGGGGCACCAAAAAGGAAGATAAATATAAAAATGAACAAGAATAAAGTCAGGAAAATTGAAGCATCAAAAACAAAGAGACTTTGGAAATATTCTAAAGAAAAGACAAAGCCCACAGCCTCAGGCCCTGCAGGTCATTTATTTTTTATCTCACCTTCCCAGGGAGGCCTGCCCCGACCACTGATAAAGATTGAAAGTGCCCACCCACCCCCATTCCACTTCCTTTCTTAATTTGTTTCTGTCAAGCACCTACAGGAATTCTTGACCTAAAGTAGGTGCTAATATTTGTTGATTAACTGACTGAATGAATTAATGAATGATAAATCAAATAGAATAAAGATGGAATAAACTCAGGCTTATGGAAGGTGCTACCAAATAAACTAAAAACAGAAGAATAAAAGGTGAACTGATCAGCTTTGCTTTCATCTTCTTTCCATAACAAAGAAAAGTTTCAAAGTGGAAAGTAAAAAGCAAATAAAAAAAAAAATTGTTGTTGTTGTTTTTTTCTCAAGTAGGAGTTAACCCAGTCTATGCTGGAGAAAACAAAGTCTACCATTTTAGAACCCAAAGCAAGCGTGGAGCTCTCCTTGACAGAAGTCACAGCTTCCCAGGCTCTTTTCATCATGTGTCACTCCTGTTGTAACCAAGTAGTACCCAGGTTCACTATAGAGAGGAAAGTGGGGGATGGTACATAGGAGAGCACATCTGTCATCAAATTCCTGGCTAAAATGTACTCACACAGATTGACTATATAACTGCAAGGCTAGTGTAAAACTAATCCTCCAGTGTGCTCATAAAGAGGAAATTAAATCTGACACAGTGCTCAAAGGGTAGATCTGCTTTACCTGGAGTCAAGTCCTAAACCCTCATGATTTGTCATCACAGTTTGAAAGGAACTTGGGTGTTTAATTGTGTAATTATGTAGAACAGTCATATTTGAATTTTGAAAATTAGAAATCATGCCAAAAGAATTAAGGTAGGAAATGTTTCCTCCATTTATTTTTAAACCAGGGTGAAAAAGAGAAGTTTCCAATAAATAAATAAATAAAACCAATCAAACTGGGAAACATACTAATTATCTGTAAACTCGGGGAAAAAAAATAAGTGAAGAATTAGATGGTTTATGAATAGCCCCAAAATGAGTGGTAACAGCTAGGAGCCAATATGGGTTCATTAAGAATTCACCCTAGTTGAAAAAATTATCAAATTAGTTCATGGTACATGAACTAAGTACATGGGTGGAGCTTCAAATTCTTCCAATGGGCTGAAACAGGGAGATAAAACATTGTCCAGTGTTCACATGAACAGGCATCAGGAGTGTTGGTAACCTTTAAAATTAATTTATGTCTAAAATGTGAAAAACATGATAAAGTTAATCTGTCCTTGGACTAAACAGTGATAATATAATATTTAATTCTACAATAATTACTTGTTTATTTACTCTACTAAAACACTGCAGAGCTTGGCAAGTCAAAATATGATTTCACTTAAGTTTTCATACCCAGAGGGCAAAATTCTAACTAAATGAATTTGTTGTCTTCCCCTTAAAACCTATTTCTACTATAATCTCTGGCCCTCTTAATGACCCTTTGATGGATCTAGCCCACAAATAGAAACATGGGGTTTTTCTTGATTTATTCCCATTTCACCTTACATATTTTACTGGTCACTATGTTCTTTGATCACATTCTCTCTCTCCTTGCATTCCTTGCTTTCTTTTATCTTTAGAATTAAATTGACTCTTAAGTAGACTTGCTACTTCCAGTGCCAACCCTCTTTATTTAACCTGCACACTGCTAGAAGTGACATTTTTAAATTATATGATCTGTTTAGGTTATTCACTTTCTTAAATTTCTTCATTTGCTCTCCATTCTTTATAGCATAAATTCTAAATTCCTTACAGATATGTGCAAATGATGGCATAGTACAATATTATTCAAACAGCAGACTATGATCAGTGAGTGGTTGCAAAATAAATCTACTATTTTGTGACTGGCATCTTGTTTAAAAGAAATAATTTAAATAGACTACACTAGAATAGATACATTGCACATGTTAAGAGTAACCGTAATTTTGTAGAACTTGAAATATGCATACACATACACACATATATATATATGAAACATACACTAATTCATATAAAATTGCTTTGAAAGCTACTTGCATTGTAGTTAAGAGCACAGACTCTGGACAATGGCAATCAGGACTCCAAATTGTTTGCCATTTTCATAATTCAGGGTAAATTACTTAATGTTTCTGTACTATGGTTTCCTTAATTATAAAAAAAAACTAAAGATAATAGCTACATTTAAGATTATTCAGAAGATGAATGACATAATACATATAAATTACATAGAAAAGTGCCTGAATCAATATGCACATTCAATAGATTTTTAACTGCAATTTTTAATAGGTTATTTTATTTTATAGCAAGTTCTTTTTCATCTGGCTCCTAGCCTAGCACTGTAGCCTTAGCTCTCGCTTACTCTCCCCTAACTCATATGCTTCACTATACCCTTTTTGAACCACTTTCCATTCTTTGCATGCACCAAGTTTAGCACCTCATAGAGAAATTGAAAACAAAGAGAAATAACATACTTTTCTCAAGTTCACAGACCCAGTTACTCCATGTGCCAAGGGATAATGCTCACAGTCTCCCCCACATGTCATTTGCCTCATTGTCTTTCACTAAGACCATCACCTCACCCTTCACAATGCTGTCATTTCCACTCTTCTTTCTTGTGCTTGTACTTATTGAAACTTTCCAGTGTCATTATATACCCATCTTTCATATTGGATTTTCTGCCTTGTAGTCAAGATGCCCTTCTCTAAAAAGTTTTCCTAGAAAAGTCCTACACATCCTTCTAGATTCTGCTCACAAATGTCCCTAAGTGCAACTCCTATAAGACATATTAATTCCTATTTCCTTGTATTCCAAAAGTACTTTATGATTTCCTCTCCCAGTATGTTATGGGGAACAAACTCATAGAATGCTTTCCACAACAGGTCATGGTCGTCGGATTTTGGAAATCCCGTATACTCTTCCTTTGTTTACTTTGAAAAAAATAACAAAATATATTATTAATTTAAAGGTTCATAGAATACCTGAAAGAAACAAGGGGATTTTTCTTTTGTTTAATCCATTGTTTCCCTTCCCCGATTTTAAGAATAAATGTGGAGCCATATTTTGGCATAATACTTATTAAGAAAACTCATTTGAAAATATTGTACTATTAGCATTTATTTTACTATTTTTTTTACTATATCTTTGCTTTTCACTAGAGTAATATAATGTGGATATGTGTGTGTATGTGTATTATATATAACTATATACATAATGTATATATTTTTTGATTATCTAATGCTGGGACATGCTTTTCATTCCAGAATAACCATAATATATTTGGGAACTAGGAATTTACCCAACATCATTAAAGTGGAAGGAACTTTATTACCTTTTGCTACTTCATTCCTAATTACCTTTTTTAATCTGGACATTTACACATGAGGAAAAATCATAAACATCAAGGAGATTTGTTGCTGTTTGTAGCAAGACCATGACTGTCAGTATCCAATACTTTTGTAAGCATTGTTTTTCCCTGTTATTTAAGTTTTACTGAGCAATAATCAGTCATAAAAATCTTGCTGGCATACAACAAAAGTGTTTTGTTTTCACTCATGTGCTTCCTGTTCACTGAGGTTTAGTCTGTATAGTCTGGCTGTAGCTCAACTTGGCTCTAGGCCATTCCTGGTTGAGGGCCTCTATATTTGTGGAGCCAGCAGGCACCTGAGACATCACATTCCAAACATATTCCAAGGCTTTTTAGTATCAACCCCTCTAGAATCCCACTGATCACTGCATGTCATATGGCCAAACCCAAAGTCAAGAGGCTTAGTAATATACCACATTGTATGCATTGCTTTAAATGAAAGCATTATAGCAAGACCATATATAATATGAATACAAGGTAATTGAGAATAAGGAACATGATATAACCTGCCTCTCTCCTAAACATCTTGGTTGAGCCTTCTTTCCCTTGGTTACCTCTGGATATGTTTCTCTAACCTTTCTGGTAATGTGGGGAACTGCTTGATACCCTCCCACAGACACTGACATGTCAGATAGTATGAACTCACATGAGCATATAGGAGAGTCTTTTGGCACAAAGATGAGGTCTCAAGTGACATCAGAAGGTAATAGCTAACACTCCATCTCAGTATAGCCGAATTCTGGTTCATAAGTCTTCTCCATAATGCTTGTGTTCTCTCATGAAATTTCTGTTTGTGGGAATCAATAATTGTTGTGTAGAATATGATTTTTTAAAGGAATATAACAAAAATGAATAAATATAAATTTTGTTAAGACATAACTGTTTCAGAATTATTGGCAGTCTTTTTAAAAAAAAAAATCCAATTGCTGGTTAGTAGTGCATTTTAACCAAGAATTTCACTAAAATATTCGCTTTCAAAAGCATGAAGTAGATGGTATTTGTAATTTTTAGTAGCGGTTTTTCTCCTGTTTGAAACCAAATTTGAGGATGGAGTTTCCAAATACATTTGAAAATATGATATGATTGAATTCAAACAGAAAATTGTGAGTAATATTTACAGACATGTAATATTCCTCTGGATTACTAAATAAGTACTTGGTATTCAGCAAGCTTTAATATGTAAAAAAATATTTTTTTCATCTGAGGGTTAACAGTGTCTATATTATATATCAGTAGAATGCTAGTTGACAATGAAAGACAGAGACCAAAACCTGCATTGAAGGAGATATGCAATATTATGTGGGAAATACATGCAAGCATGCTGTTAAGTCAGTGTGAATTGTTCTCAGTGTTCTCGCTTATGGTTAGGAGGTTGAGCCTGCAGAGTAATGCACCTCACATCTGTGACTGCTGGAGGAAATTAAATGAAAGCACTACTGTCTGTCCAAAAAGAAAACAGCATTTTAAAATACCTGTAATGCAAGATAATGAGCTGATATGATTACAAACTAACAGACCCCATTAGAGTGCCCAGTGCCACTGGGGTCAGCTACATGCTCCTCTTCTCATGCTGCAGACTCCCCCATCTTGCTAATTTGTCTACTTTTCTTTACTCTCAGTGCGTATTACTTTGTGTGTTTAATTTTGTTGTTAAAAAGAAAAACCAGGGCTGGGGATGTGGCTCAAGTGGTAGCGCGCTCGCCTGTCATGCGTGCGGCCAGGGTTCGATCCTCAGCACCACATACAGACAAAGATGTTGTGTCCGCCAAGAACTAAAAAATAAATATTAAAAAATTCTCTCTCTTTCTCTCTCTCTCTCTCTCTCTCTCTCTCTCTCTCTCTCTCTCTCTTTAAAAAAGAAGAAGAAGAAGAAAAACCAAAAATAAACACAAAAAACCCTCTTTGTGAGTTCTGAATTCTGGTCTAAGTTGATACTGGAAGTCTGAAAAGTTAAAAAAAGAAATCAACACTTGGTGAGCTGTAGGAAAGAATACTTGCAAACTAATAAGGAGATACACTATTGAGAGAAAAGCATTGTCTGCAACAAAACAATGCTGCTTCTCCAAACTATTTTTATCCCCCTTCAGGAATAAGTCTTTGTAGCAGTTATTTTTACCATGGAAGCTCTATCAGTTCAAGTTTGAGTGTAGGTGCATGGAATAGAAAACTCATATACAGCAGGCTAAACAAGGTGTTTATTTTTCTGTCAATAATAAGTCTGAGGAGGAGAACCCCTCAGTTCCATTTATATCTCATTATACAGAACTTAGTCACATGGGTACTGCTGCCTTAAAGGTATTATTTTTCAATGGAAATATTGACACCTTCTAATAAATTAAAAGGTACAAAATATAAATGGATTTACAGTAGACAACTAGCACATTTAGTCATTTTTATCTAATCCAGCAATAATGTTGAATACCAAAGGTCCAAGGTAATGGTAAAACAAGCACAAATTCCAACCATACTTCTAATAATTATATCATTTTTCATATATATATATATATATATATATATATATATATATATTAAAATGGAAATAATTTTGAAAATATAATTAGCAGTGAAATTAATAAAAATTAACATTGTTGTATGTAGGTTTTCTTATTCAATAATTAGAACAAACCTATAAAGTAAATGTTATTATGATTATTACCAGTTTTTACAATGAGCAGATGGAAAAAATAAGAGATTGATTTAAAGATAAATAAATAAAATAGGCTAAGGTGATTCAAAGATTGTGAGGTAGTTGGACAAAATCACTAAGAATACAAAGAAGAATAACAATAAACAGCATTTCAGAAAAAAATCTTAATAATGGAAAATAGGCTACAAAACCTCTCCCAGAATCAAAGCAAAAAACAGATATACAAATGATCTGAAAGAAGCTAATAAATATGGATAGCAAAAATACAGATATAGCCAAAGAATATGAGATCTTCCAAAAGAAGAACTTAAAACATAGGAAGAGATGCAACAATTAAGGATGCAATCAAATAATATTTTCATGACTTGAAAAGCTAATTCAACACTCATTAAAAATGGAATGCAAGTACTAACAATATGTTGTGATCACCTAAATAGGTTATAATACTAAGGCTTCAGCACATTTTAGAAAAAAAAATCAAACCCACATATGTTTAATTTAGTATATAAAACTGTTCTGTAAGTATATGGGAGGAAAGAAGGTTAGCTGCAAAGGAACTAAAATTAGATTGGCTGTAGAGAATGCAGTTTAGTATGCAATTGTAGAAGACAGTGAAGCTGTAGCCATATATTTGGGTGTGGAACAGACTTAAGATAAAGAATAGCTAGCTAGCACCTGTAATCCCAGTGGCTCAGGAGGCTGAGACAGGAGGATACCAAGTTCAAATCAACCTCAGCAAGGGGGGAGGCACTGAGCAACTCAGTGAGACTCTGTCTCTAAATAAAATACAAACTAGGGCTAGGATGTGCCCCTGAGTTCAATCCCTGGTGCCAAAAAAAAAAATAATAGCCTTGAAATAAACCATTGATAAATTTAAGATGTGCAATTTTAAGAAAGAAATAAAGCACTGTGAATACTTTAGTGTACCCCAGGCAACTGAGTGGCAAATGAATTTTAATAAATCAAGAATGTGAAATGCATAGTGTAAAAACCATTCTTTATGAACATAAAAATATCAGTTAATTATAAAAAAATATTGGTTTATAATTGGAGATATGAATGACTATAACCCCAATATTATAAGCTTAAGGAAAATTGAAAAAAATTATTCTTAAAAAATTTACACAGTTAAAATTTATAATTCTTTAGTGATAATTAGGCATGTTATTAAAATTAAATAAAAGACATCCACACAAATTTCAAATTAGAATTATTAATACAGCATATCTGCCAGCCATGTTGGCACATGCCTTTAATCCCAGTGACTCAGGAAGTTGAGGCAGAAGGATGGCAATCAAGTTGTTGGCCAGCCCCAACAACTTACTGAGACCCTCAACAATTTAGTGAGACCCTGTTTCATAATAAAACGTAAAAGGAGTAGGGATGTAGCTCAGTGATAAAGCATCCGTCTGTGTGTGTGTGTGTGTGTGTGTGTGTGTGTGTGTGTGTGTGTTTATAGGGACAAGTCCATCAAAAGTGTAAATAGGTCTATCTTGACCGCAGTGGTGATGACATTTATTCGAGGAAGGCATGGCTGCTTTAATCTCTATAAATTAATTAATTAAAATTATCATAAAACAGTTAAAGAAGAAAAATACTATAATTTAATAAATATAGGAACATAATTTTTCTAGAACTCATTTCAGTTAATCATATTTTTCCCATAGTAGTAACAAAATTAACTTCTATGACTTGATAAAGAATATCTACAAGAACATTTTGGTGAGGTGGTAGAAACTTGTTCTTTGTCTTTGAGACCCTATAAAAGGCTACTGCAGTTACCATGTGCTTAACCAGGTGAGAAAAAGAAATAAAGAGTTTAATCTTTGAAAGAAAGAAAAAAATAGAATTGCTTATAGGTTATGTGATGAAGCAAGAAAATTCAAAGATACATTCTTACAATTATTGAGATTTTAGAAAGTATGCTAGGTAAACATAATCAGTATTTATATATATTATTATTTCTGTATACTGATGGCAAGTTCTATGATAGTTTTTAAAATATTATATTCATAATAAATTAAGAAATAAGGCAACTAGCAAAAATTCTCAAGTAAAATGTATAAAATTTCTACATAGGATATTTTAAAACTTTTTAAAATGTATTGATCTAAATTCTAATTAATTTCAGTAATGTTTTTCTTTTGACAAAGTGATTCTAAAGTAAATTTTGTAATTAAGCTTTGAACTTGAAAATTTTTGCCTCATCAACATTTTTAAAAAATTTTCTTTCAATCTACTCTATCAGATCATTTGAATTCAAGGTAGGATAATTGGCAATGTCATCAGTATCACCTGATTATATATGAAGACAAAAATATAAAAAAGAATATTTTCCAGAAAAGAAAGAAACTTTTATAGTCACAAAGTATTTAGTCTGTAATAATATTTAGAAAATAAATACTTATATGTTCTCCCCCAAATCATAGTATTAAAAACATGTATGATAAAAATTGTAAAAATGATGAAAATACTAAATATTATGAATAATTTTGATAACAGTCTAATAAAAAACAAACAAAAATACATAGGTTATATATTATACAGATTAATAAAGGTAACCTACAAATTGAGAATAAAACTTTTCAAAGTACTCATGAAACATTTATAAAAAATCACTAGGTGTGATACTACATAAAAATATTGATGCATCTCAGAAATTATAATTTTAAAGCATATTTTGTGTACTAAAGGGAAAATACTAGAGATCAATAGCAAACTTTGAAGGCGAAATTTTAACCAGTTTAAAATAATCTCTGTTGTTGTCTAAGGCTAGTGGTAACTGTGGAATAATGAGAAGAAAACTACAAAGAAATTCTTCAGGGTGATGATATTCAGGGCTGCGTGTATTTAGACAAATTCAGCAAACTAAACATTTGAAATGATTAATAAAAATGAACATTTTATTATATATAAATTATAACTCATTTTGACTTTTTAGAAAAGACAAATCTGATGTAACTATTAAGAGAAGGAACAATGAGAACAAAATTATCATTGATTTAGAAAATAATTTGCATGGATACTTTGCATATAATCTTCTGGGATAACCCCATAGTTATTGCCAAAAGTCAATTCCAAATAATCCTGGTCATGGTGGGGGACATAAACATCTCCAGAAACAGGAAACCCCAAGCAAGGGGTGAAAACAATGAAAGCCAGTAGGTGGCAAAGCTCTGACTACACAAGTAGGCAGAGATGTCCAGGAACTGGGGTTTGAGAGAAGTCTGCCCTGGAAGTTCACCATTCTGGAAGTGGAACCTGATTCCATCTCCCTGAATCTAGGGATTACTTCTAAGCCTGAGGATTAGGAAGTTTTTTCTTCTTAAGATTGTGAAAGTTGATTTAAAACACACCCCACACCCCTCTAATCCCCCACCCCCCCCCACACACACACCCTCTATAGAAATGCAAACACAGTCCACCATTAGAGTACCATTTCAATTCTAAGACTAGTAGTAGAGCACCCAGGTGACTGTGACAGTAGCATTATTTGAATGGTCAAGGAATAATTATACCATAAAGAGCTAAAAAGACAAAGAAGACTTTATTCAAGATAATTGCAGTAGGGGAGAGAGTTTGAATCAAATTCCATTGAAACAAAACATGGGAAAGTGCTAGTGGACTTTGGTAGGAGTTGGGTGGGGCCTGGTCAGGGTTTGCTAATTAGTGCTGATGTAAGTTAGGCTCTTACCTTCCTACAAAGCCTGGGGAATAGGGTCCTAACTTTCATATAAAAAGTTTTAAAGAATGCTTCCCTGTCTTTGAGAAAGACATTCCGGGGACAAAAAAAGCTGGCAAGAGGTTGGGTGAATGGGGGAATGCACTAAAAAATGGAAGGCAGGGCCCTACAGTCAGGAAGGAAACTGATGTTTAACCAAGCTCAGGGAATGTTAAGACACTCCTAGTTGACACCACGAATGTTCAGCGTTTCTAGATCATGGTGAGGATAAAAAAGGCAGATCAAATTCAAGTCTGTATTAAGAAATTCTCTTTAAAAGAAAATTTGACAGTCAATATGCCCCTTATTGCCTGTACTTCAGGGCAGACCACTTCCACTGCCCCGCAAGGGGGCAGATGAAACTGATATTATGAGCTGGCCAATAAGAATATTAAATATGCTTCTTTAATATTCTCAAATACATATGTGAAGTAATACATTCACTGAAATTATGAGAGTCTATAGAAATGAAACAAGAATAAGTGCATATGAAAAGAAGCAATTAGGTGGATTGCAGAATAAAAGTATATTCCCTGGAATACATATTCCATTGGGTTCAATTTTAGAGGGTTAGTGAATTGGAGAGCAGTACTATGATAATACCAGAAACCGATTTAACAGATTTGAAAAATAGCTTAAGAAACTCCAACAAATATCTAAAAGGAATTCTGAATAAAAGAATGGAGGAAATTAAGAAGAAGCAATGTTTAAGGGGCTAAAACTGTAAAGTTTTTCAAATTAAAAACACAAATTTCAGATTAAAAGTTTAAGTGTTGAACAGTATCGCTAAAGATACATGCACATCTAATCAGGTTACGCTGAAACCAAGAAATATATATATATATATATATATATATATATATATATATGAATGTTGAAAAACTATCAGAGTGAATTCAGTGAACTTCCAACAAATAAATAAGTTTAGTAAAGGGATATCAAAGAAAAAAACATTTTCTTAAAAGCATAAGAGATAATCTAAGAAAGCTCACTAAAAAAAAAAAGAAAGAAAAGTGTACTAATGGTTATTTTTATGAAAAAAAGTAAAACCAGAATGTAGGAAACAATATTGAGCCTATATGAGTGTATAATTGACCAAATATTTTATAACTTAATTATAAAATAATATTCTATTCTTAAAAATTAGCTACCATTTTAAATCACTATTACCTAAATAATCGTGTTTTTACAATGAGAATATAAAATAATTCGAAATAGTTTACCATAATTTAAAATTAAACTTGACTATTTCCAAAGAGTAACAAAAAAATTAAAAATGCAATCTATAGCTCCTATATCAATAAGGAAAAAGCATGAAGAGAGATGACAAAATTTTATAAAGCTACCAGAAAACAGAAAAAGTAAATGTATACTTAGTTGTAACATAAGTAAGCATTACACTTAGTTATTAAAAGGTTGATATATATTATGAGGTTAAAAATCAATTGCATTTTATTTGTATTTACCCCAATCAATAATTTATGTAAACTATTAAAACTACAGGTAAATTCAACAAAATTGCTAAAGTGAAATTCAAAAATGTATTTATTACGTTGAAAAATATACTTTTCAACATACCAGTAAAAGTCAAACCAGAGCCAGGCACAGTGGCATATGCTGTAATCCTAGCAGCACAGGAGGCTGAGTTAGGAGGATAGCGAGCCTCAGCCTCCTGTGCTGCTAGGGAAAGCTGAGCCAGCCTCAGCAAAAGTGAGGCACTAAGCAACTCAGTAAGACCCTATCTCTAAGTAAAATACAAAATTGGACTGGTAATGTGGCTCAGTGGTTGAGTGCTCCTGAGTTTAGTCCCTGGTTATCACCTCCCACCCCCAAAAAAGTCAAATTAGAAAATAAAATTATAAATACTTTGTTATGCTCTAATTCGGGACCCCCAAAGACCATCAGCGACCCAAGATCGATGTAAGCAGCAAAGAGGTGTTTATTGTGAGCTAGCTGGGTCCTCCGCGCACACACACAGCAACTGGTGACGCTGGGAAGCCCAGAGCCCAGGGTTTGCAGCAGTTTTATACATTTTTTGGACAGGGCAGGGACTTCATATACATCATAGCAAATCATCACACACCACGGGAAAATCAAATAACAACTCTAAAACATGATTAGCACATTCACTGGCGGGAACAAGTTGGGTAGGAGTGATTGGTCAGTACAAAAGGGGTATTTATTTGAACTGATTGGTTAAAGCCAAGAGGGGTGTTCGTGCTGAACTACATGGTTTCCCAACTTGTCATCAACCACCATAAACCACTGACATCCCAGGTATTTCCCTGTCTCATGCTGATTGGTGGCTGCTAGGGGGCTGCTATGGATCCCCACCTAGCCTGACTGAGTCAGGGACACCTGGCGCAGCAGATCTCTCCTGTTATTTGTAGATAAACAACTCAGCAGGGTGGAAATGTGCCTAGGAGTGCTCTGTGGGTCTTTCCAAGGACTAAGGTCATTTCCCTTCTTTGGACAGGCTTTGCTCTGAGATAGAGGCTGGTTTTTCAACTTCTCATGGAATATTAAATTTCTTAGAAATAAATTGAGTGACTTAAGCAAGATTTATGGAATAAGTTATAAAACATTGAGAAGCCTAAAAGATTATTCCATTAAATAAAAATTAAAATGTGTTTATGTGTAAAAACAATTCAATCTCTTGAATATGTCTAATTTTTCCCTATTAATCTATAAGTCCAATACAATTCCAATAAAAGCCCCAGTGACATGTTTCAAGGACTAGGACAAGTTGACTTAAAATGGCATTGATATGTACAAAAGAACAAGAACAGCTAACATAATTTTGAAAATAACAAAATGTGATTTTTTCCCCCAAAAATATCAAAATATGTTATTATAAAGTCATGATAATTAAGACAATTTGTTACAGATAAATATAGTACAGAACAGAAAGTGAGCCTGGACTGGACATACACCTTCACATATATGCAAAGTAAGAACAAGATAGCATCACAAGTAAGTATGGAAAGAATGCACCATTGGAACCAGGCATGGTGATGCACACCTGTAATCCCAGCTACACAGGAGACTGAGGGGAGGATTGAGAGTTTGAGGCCAGCCTGGGCAATTTAGACCTTGTCTCAAAATAAAATCAGTAATAGAAAGGGTTGGGGATATAGTTCAGTGGTAGAGCACTCCTGGGTTCAGTTCTCATTACCACCAGAAAAAGTGGGGGGATCATTCAAAAAATAGTGCTGAGGTAATTGGATAAATGGAAATTTACCAATTTTTTTAAAAAAGACATTAAAATAGATTCTAACTTTGTTGTAAATCTGCTCTCTCTCTCTCTCTCTCTCTCTCTCTCTCACTCACACACACACACACACACACACACACACATAGCACTTCTAGATGGATTAAGTTAGATTAGTTAGATTTCACTACTCCACAATGTAAGTTTACTTCTAAATATCATGTTTTATAAAATAAATAATACAATTATATGTGTTAATTTAAAAATAAGTAAATTCGAGAAAACAGACATGAAAAAATTTTGAGGAACATAGAATATGTTTATGATTACAAGAGAAGTTTTTTTTTCTCTTAGAGAATTCTCCAATAGCACATATTGTTTTCAATACTTTTGTATTACGAAAAAGAAATGTGAATGAAAATTTATGAGAAACGAAAAATGGGGAGAAGATATTTAACAACTAAAAAATAGTTTTAAGAATGAATATAGAACACATACAAATTATAAACATATGCTCATAACCTGAAATAAAAATTTTGAGAAAATAGACAATAAAAAGAACTGACAATTAATATAAGCAAAACATAACTGTCCAAAAATATATATAAAAAAAAACTCTATAAAAAAGAAAAATCATTTCACTCATCAAATTGACAAAGTACAAAATGTCAACAAAATAATTACTGGTAAAAAAAAAAATAGAGAAATGCCCTCATTGCTGATGGGCATCTCCATTGCTAAAGTAATATGGAATAATTAATTGAAAAATGGGGAAATTGAAGAAACACCCTTCTATCTAGCCATTCTTCTTACAGATGTAATCCTGAGAAATTTTTCAACTTATTCATAGGTGGAGACAGAATATTCCTTGTTACAGCATTAATTATAGGACCAAATATTAGAAGCATTCAAAATATTATCATGAGATTGGAGAAGCCAATTTTAGTGTATTTATATAAAATGATATTGAAGCTCAGAAAATTATATCTCAGCATGTGGTGTTTTATTGTGCTGATTACTTTGAACTAAGGAAATGGGCTCAGAAATGAGGTCTATCTGACCTCCTAACCTTTCTCTTACTCTCCTCCCTCCTCTGAGTTAAGATATAAACTATAAAGCCTGTTCCCCAAAGTAGGTCATAGAAACTAGAACTCCTCTCCCCTAAAGATAACTTTAAAATCTAGAAATATTACATTACCCTTCCCCACCTTTCTGGGTAGGAGCTGACCATAAAGACTTTCTCTGGTTTTGTCTGGTGGGAGATCATATAACCTTCATTCCAGAAGATGTCTTGTCCCATATGTGGAAGGAAAGGAATACCATACAGAGAAGCTAAGAAGAGTATGAAAAGACAGGACTTAGTGGAGTTTCTCTCCTATCACCATTAGATAATACACTTTTGAATTACATATCTACAAGACTATTGTTTTTGTCAGCTTTTTTGCCATTGTGACTGAAAGACCTGACAAAGAACAATTTTCAGGGAGGAAAAGTTTATTTGAGTGCTCCCTGTTTCAGAGGTCTCAATCCATGGACAGCAAGCTCCGTTCCTCAGGACTCAAGATGAGACAGAACATCATAGTGGAAGAGTGTGTTGGGGGGAAGCAGCTCACTTGATGATCAGGAAGCTGAAAGACACTCTACTCACTAGATACAAAAGATATACCCCCAAGTCACACCCCCAATGAGCCACCACTTTCAGCCATACCCTACCAGCATTCAGTTACTACTCATTTAATCCCATCAGAAAATTAATTTATTGATTGGGTTAAGGCTCTCATAACCCAATCATTTCTCCTCTAAACTTTCTTGCATTTTCTCACACATGAGCATTTGGGGTCACCTCACATCCAAACCATAACTGCTGTCCATTCCTAACTGAACTTGAGCACAAAAACAGTTTTCCCTGGTTTTGGGGTCTTCATTCCTGAAGGGCTCCTGTGTCATATAAAATTTTGATTGAATACATTAGTATGCTTTTCTCTCCTTGACTTGTCTTTTGGAGCATTGGTTATGACCTTTGTGATGAGGAGGAAAGATTCCATGATTTCACACCTTTCTGGCCCTGAAATCTCAAACAGCGTTTAATGTAAACAAACTCCTTCAATCATACTTGTGGCCTCCAGAACGGTGAGGCAGCAGGCTTCTGTTGTTCAAGTCACTCATTCTATGGTAACTTTTGAAGAAGCCCTAGCACACAGATGCAGTCAGATTCTTTTCACTTCTTGAAAAATTACCTATGGCAAGAATTTAAAAAATTGATAAATGGATATTTTCAGACTTTGTTGTGTTTATTCTCTATGCTTTTCACTGAACTTGAAAATGTTATAATTTTGAAAACTAAAATTTCCGTCTTTTTTTGTTTGTTTAATTTTAAAAGACCCAGGATAGCCAAAGCAATTCTTAGCAAGAAGAGTAAAGCAGGTGGCATCACTATACCAGACCTTAAACTATACTACAGAGCAATAGTAACAAAAACAGAATGGTATTGGCACCAAAGTAAACTTGTAGACCAATGGTACAGAATAGAGGACACAGAGACAAATCCACATAAATATGATTATCTTATATTCGACAAAGGCACCTAAAACATATATTGGAGAAAAAAACTAGCCTCTTCAACAAATAGTGCTGGGAAAACTGGAAATCCATATGCAGCAAAATTAAATTAAGCCCCTATCTCTCACCATGCACAAAACTCAACTCAAAGTGGATCAAGGACCTAGGCACTAGACCAGAGACTCTGTGCTTAACAGAAGAAAAAGTAGGCCCTAATCTCCATCATGTGGGATTAGGCCCCAACTTCCTTAATAAGACTCCTATAGCTCAAGAAATAAAATCAAGAATCAATAAATGGGATGGATTTAAACTAAAAAGCTTCTTCTCAGCAAAAGAAACAATCAGTGATGCGAATAGAGAGCCTACAATTTGGGAGCAAATTTCTACCATATGCACATCAGATAGAGCTCTAGGATATATAATTTCTAGGACATATAAAAAACTAAGAATTCCCATTTTTGAAAGCATTAATAAAATTAAAAAGTTGAATTAAGATATTCAGGTAAGGATACTAGAATATGAGTATTAAAAAGTCAGTTTTTAAAAGAGAAAATTTCTGAAAATTAGTAAATACTAAACTAGTATTTTGAAAAGCAGTGCAATTAAAGAATTATATTTTAATTTTAAGAAGAAAAAACCTGAAAATCTAAGATATTTGTAGTCCGAATGTATATAAGGAAAATGTGGATTATGTCAATATATTTCTAAATTATAATGATATAATTAGCAATGATATATACTATTATATTTAAATATCTTGATAAATAAAATGATTTTTTAAGCTATGAGAGATGTAGAGGATTTTAACATTTGGAAAGTGGTCACATCAATTTGAAAATGTATTCAGTATATTGTTTTATAAAGGTCACTTATATCTCACAATAGATTGAGAGCACTTTCAAAACAAGGATTTGGGGAGTTTTCCTTTTATAATCCTGATTGATAAACAGATAAGTAAATGGCTGAAATGAATAATGCTGGCCAAGTTGTGGTAAAGATTAAGTCTATTACATAGTTGGGGAAAATGTACTTTGGGAAGCTCTTAGGAAAATAATTTTTTTTAAATAAATCCATTTCTTGGAATTCAGTCTAAGGAAATAATCAGAAATCTAAACAAACTTTTTGTTGAATTTGATCACCATCTATAATAGTAGAATCAACCTAAATGATCAACAATTTTAAAAATTACTATGCAAGCCAGGCGTGGTAAGCAGAGCCTGGTGGTGCACGCCTGTATACCCAGCAACATGGAAGGCTGAGGCAGGAGAATCTGGAGTTCAAAGCCAGCCTCAGCAACAGTGAGGCTCTTGGCAATTCAGTAAGACCCTGTCTCTAAGGAAAATACAAATTAGGGCTGGGGATATGGCTCAGTAGTGAAGTGATCCTGAATTCAATCCTGGTACGACAAAAAAAAAAAAAAGAAAAAAAAAGATTATTATTCAAATTATAGTATGGATATTATGCAATCTTTTAAATAAATTCAATCAAGAGATTTTAGTTGTGTAAAAATTGGTTATGATATAGCATGGCTCAGTTTTCCTTAATTAAATCCTGAGAATGATATCAATTATGTGAATAATAGAGAAAGGCAACATATCAAATATGAAGAGTGCATATCTTGGAAGTGGTAGATGAATAGTCCATTTCATTTTCTTTTTGTTGGCATATACTTTCTAAGTGTTCTTGTTAAAGTCATGAGACAGCGTTTTTAAAAGATAACCTTTAGTTTATTTTCATCAGTGTTAACCTTTCTCACTATGAAATGCTTTGATTCAACAACTCTTATTAAATACCTACACTGCACTAGTCAAAATGTCTTAGGAAAATCAAATAAGAACCCTCTGACAATTTGTTTGCAATCTAGTGAACATAAGGCACAAAGCCATAAAAAGTAATTTTAAGTAAGTTTAATCTCTTGCCTGGATTTTTATAGCAAACTCTTAGTGCATTCTACTTTCTACTATACCATATTTCAGTTTATTCTATGCACTATTGCCAGAGTGACCTGTCTAAAGCACAAATTTGATCATGTCTTTTGCTTCCTAAATCTTTTGGCTCCCCTCTGGCCGCTGCACTAATTCCTAGTCATGACTGCACATTAGAATTGCTGCATGAGTTTTTAAAAAGCTGCACTGCCCAGACGTTCCTTCCCACTATGCTCCCCAGAGCTCCCGATTTAATTAGTCTTGGGTGGCACCAAGCCATCTATATTTGAACGCTTCCAGAATTAGGTACCTTAGAAGGACACATAATGATTGTGGCTGCCTTTTCAGTCCCATTTTTTACCATTTCCTCCAAGTGCATGCTGAATTTTAGGCTATTCTTTGAATGTGTCATACTCTTTCACAACTCTGTGTTTAATTATGATTTTCCTTCTCCCTAAAGTGTGCTTTCTTCCCTTGTTACCTAAAATTCTGCTAGTCATCCTTCTACACATTACCTTGCTAAGGAAGCCTTCTCTAAGAACACTAAACACAGATATGCATGGAGAGAAGAGATTAGGTTCTGAGTCAGAGTGAACTACTCCAAAGAAACAGGAGGTATAGAGGATTTTACCATCTCAGTGGTAGAATTTTCACCCTGATAGAGCCCTCTGTTCATTCTTTGGTTAATATCCCTTTACCCTACATTTCTCCTGCACCCATCCTTGAAGGTAAGAATATCTTGCTGATCTTTACATGTTGTAGCTCTTAGTTCAATGACTGGCAGTTTGTAGGTATTCCATAAATATTTCAAATAAATGAAAAAAAATAACCACTATTCAGTGAATGAAAAATGGTGTATATATGGCAAAAAAAAACCAAAATAATGGTAGAATTCAAAAGAGAGGAAGATTGCTGGGAAGTTTCCATTTCCTTATAATATAATGAGAAGTTTTGGGTTCCCACAGACCAGGATACCACTTATTAGCTATGTGAACATGAATAAGACCTTTAATCTTTCTAAGCGCCCTCTTCCCCAAGTGTTAGCAGGAACACCCTCTTCCTCAAGTGTTGGGAGCATAACCATCTTGATTTCACAGGGTTGCCAGGAAATTTTATGATGTGACTGCAAGATATATATAGTAGTCAATAAAATTCAGGTCTTGTCCTCTTTCTTCACTGTTTACACCACTATAATTGGTACTTTATCAACAAAGTAAATGCTCACTAGAGATAGAGACACTATGTTGCTCACCTGTGTTATTTCATAGCATAAAACAGTGCTTAGCATTAACCACATGTTCAGTAGATAGTTTTTCAAATAAAGAAGGAATTATATAAGATTGAAGTTTGGATTGTGTTTGTATATATGAAAATCTAGCAAAAATGGTGAGAGGAAATAATACTGAGAATGAAAAGGGAAAAAGTAAAGTGTGGAGAGGGAAATGATCAAGGAAGACCTAAAAGACAAGTGAACTCTGTGAAATAGATTACTCAAGGAAGAGTTTAATGGAAGAGTCATCAGAAATGGAGGTGAAGTCCCAACTGTAAAACAATGAAAGCATGAGAACTTGGGATTTTTATCCTTTGTATGATGGAGAACCATAGACATATTTTGAGCAGAAGTTAACACATTCTTCAGCTCAAGATTGTTCCAAAACTTACGTAACATGAAACCAAGGTAAAACAGATTCTAAGCATTTACTGAAGAGAATTATAAATATTATTAATCATTAATTAATGGAATAGAGTAGCATCAAAAGAAATAAACATGAATCATTGAATGCAACTAATATGACATGACAGATCAGTAGAATGTGTAGGGAAGGACACAGCATGAAAATAAGTAAAATGAAATGAACTTGAGAACAAGAGGAATTCAGAGGAAAGATAAATTCAGCATTGAACAAGTGGTAGTGATTGCATGTTCAAATAAACTCTCAGCAGGCATTTGGGAAGATGGACTCTGGCCAGACAATTGTCACAGAGGTAATAAATTACCAAGATTAGAGTAGATAAAGACACTGACTCTATGGAAAAAGAAGTTGAAGGCCAAAGATTGTCTTTCAGAAGAACAAACTAGTAGATATAGGAACCAAGGAAAAAGTACACATCCTTTATGTATTTGATCCAATTCTGATGTTTTAGTAGCAAGGTAGATTGCTATAGAGAAAAGTCCTGTTTGAATCCTCTTTAGCCAATCATTTTAGAAAAACTCAATAAATGGTTTCTTGTTATGTGTGCTTTCCATTAGAATAGAGGACTTTGCTTTGATTGTCCATGATTTACTTCCCTAAAACTGTCATGGGAGAAGAGGTGTCTCCTAGGAAAGTTCTCAGGACTTCCCAGAGAGAAGAGGGAACTCAGATCAGGACCAATGATGTCCAGAAAAGAATTTTAGCTCAACCACCTCAAATGCACAGACAGAGATTTATTTAGGAGAGAAGACATTTTCAAGGGAGAATGATCTCAAGAGACACCCTTTTGTGGGTAAAGCAAGGAGTATATACTAAGGGAGAATGTGGCCATCTTAGAGTGAGAGATGTTCTTTGGGGTCCCTGATCTTCTTTTTAAAGGAAATTTGGTAAGAGGTGGGTGTGGAAAGATGTAGAAATGACATCAGTCTGGGGATCTCAAAATGGGTTCTGTTGGTCTGTCAATCTCAGGATCCTTAGACTGACATCATCTTCATTATCTATGATAGGTAGCACTAGAAAGTGACCTAAATTATAGGTTCCTCAAGATATTGTGTGTCTCTTTGCTTAATTGGTTTATTTAGGGGGTTTATTAACAGTGTTTAGGTAGATTTATAGATTTCCCAGGAATTGGGGGATAACAAACCTGGAAGAGAAAGCTTAGGGTTGATAGACTTTGAAAAGTATGTGGAACTTCTGAATTAAAATCTATTTTTTCTTGTGCTTCCTTTATGTTTCTTCTCTATTTATGTCTTCTATCCTACTTCAATACGACTTATTTTATATTCAAGTGGGTGAAAGTTAATAATGATGTTCCTTAAATTTATCTTTTGTAAAATGGTTAGCATTTTATAGCATATAAATTTCACTAAATAATTCTCAGATAATTCTTAGTAAATTTCATTTGTATATAAATGTAATTGAATGCCAACAATGTTATTATTTTAATATAAAATAATTCCAAATTATTAAAAAATACTATTTTCAGCATTTCCCATCTGTGTCTTTGATTTGAATGAACTGGTGAGCATTGTATCTCTTACAAATTAATCTTCAATTAAAAGCTCCTCCTGGGAATGTGGGTGCTGATAATTTTAATCAGGAACCATGAAATGGATTATTTCATTTGGTACTTGAATGTAGTAGAATTTCATGGACACTCAAACATACAGCTTTAAAATTCGAAGTAACCTAAAACAACCAGATACTTTACTTTTAATATCTTTTCTGTGCACATTTTCATGTCAGCCCTGAAAATTAAATGCCTAACTCATTCTTAGTAGAATACTCCATTCTCTTTCTTCTTTCTTCTTTTCTCTAGATTGTATGCTTTTAAAACTGAAATACACTGAAAATTATGTGTAATGTTGATTTTTTTAAATAATAAAGGCAGTGGAAATTTCAAGCTTACAAATATAGACTAAAGAACTCAGAATTAGTTCTGAAATTTTTTAAATAAAATCATGGGAGGAAGAGAGAAATTTTCCTTTGAATTATGCAGTGTGTACATCCCTAGTTGCATGGAAAATTGTCTTAAACTGGAAGCTGCTTTTGAGAAACACAAAGACTCCTGCTTAAATGCCAGGAGACTCTGCCAATCTTTCCACAGCAGTGCTGTTAGCTGACAGACAGATGTTAAACAAAGCTCCTCACTCTGTGATTTCCTGTTAATGTGTTTCATAAACACCTTTCTTCCTAAAACAATAGGCAAAGAAAACCCTGGATACCTTCTTTGCAATTCATTTATGGTAATTCTGCATACTCTAACCCCAGCTCCTTAAAGGTGTTTGTCCTTCAGCTCTTAAACTGTAAGGTGCAATTTAAATCACAGGTCTTTGGCTTCCACACGAGTCACTGGTGAATCAGTCAACCAAAATAATTTCTATCTATGGAGAGAAAGAGTAAAAACATGAATTAAAAACATCTGTACCAAGATTCCACTTGAAAAATGTTTGAGAACTAAGATGAAACTAATTTTCACGAATGGTGTCAATTAAGCCTCTACTTCCATTGTTGTTAAGTGAACAAATAGATGCCCAGAGTCAGAAGCCATTCTCAAAACAGTGTGGACACGAGGTTCATGGAGAGGTCCGTGAAGAATCATGCACTCTTCTTGTATCTTCCACTTCTGCTCACAGATGGTCCCCTCAGGAATGTCCAGTTGACTCATATTTAATAAGCCTCTCTTTTAAAAGTGATGTAACAGAGGATGGAGGAATCATACCCCCTCACACCTTACCTAAAGAGGGTAATGTTCTATATCAAATTCTATTTTTAGCCAAGTGCAAAGGAAAAATGATCTCCCATATTTCACAAGGAAGCCATCTGAATGGACGATGGACAGGATGAAGAAAAATGCACCTTGAGCCTCCTATGGAATGGGCCTAGAGCCCCCTGCACTGGGGCCTGCAAGACAAGCCCTGATGTCATATTTCCCTTTTATACACCCCCAAATGGTTTTCTTAAATTTGCAAAGCAGACATCTCTTAGTTTGCTGCCCCAAATTAAATTTTAAAGATCAATTATATGGCAGAGAATACAAGGGTTCTTGGGTAGCTGATTTTTCAACAGAATAAAAAAAGTCAGCAAAACCATTTATTTTTATTAAAACTTTTACTTCTGCATCTCAGAAATGGTTGACTTCTGGACAAACCTAGAGCTAGGAGGGGCTGAAGCAGTTAAACATTAGAATATGTAGAAGCCTTTCTGTTTTCTCTATTGCATATTATGGGTTTCTTAACAAATACCCTAGATTTCTAATAGAGAAAAAATAGCAATAGGAGAATGAATCTATAGCAAATCTTCTGTAATTAATTCTATAAAATTCTCTGAATGGAGAAGTCTTGGTAGTTTAATTCCATTCCTGAGGGAGAATCAGGATTGGAAAAATAAGACTTCAGCAGAATCAGAGGTAACGGTCCTGTATTCCATAATGTGAAGCAAAATTAAAAGAAGAGACTGGAGTTGAGTTTGAAATAATTGATCCATATCCTTCAGATACCACTGTTGAATATTTATCAAATGTCTTATCATCTCAAAAAGTACATGGACATTTTTATTGAAAAATTTGGATAGTCTCATCACCAAGAGACTCAGACCTAAATAACAGGTATCAATAATAATAATAAGGGCTGGGGTTGTAGCTCAGCAGTAGAGCGCTCACCTCATATGTGCAATACCCTGGATTTGATCCTCAGCACCATGTAAAAATAAATAAGTGAAATAAAGGTATTGTGTCCAACTACAACTAAAAAATAAATATTAAAAAAAATTTTAAGAAGTAATAATAATAGAAATTCTTTCTCCTTTCATTAACTATCCAAAAATCTTAAACAAATGCCTCCTCTCATTGCAGTCATTTCCTCCTTTGCCTCAAATTGTCCTTAGAACTTTGTAACCTAAACTTTTTTTGAGTCACTGTGAGGAGGGCAAGGACCCTGATTTGCAGGAGTTATCAGAGCTTTCCTAACTGCCAATCCAGAACTCACCTTTGAGGAACAGAGCAAGTTTGAAATCCTCCAAAATAGTAAAGATAATCAAGGCAGGTTGGGAAGAACAGCCCTTCCTGTTCAATCCCTTTTATTTTAAATTTGTATTTGTTTTAATTAGTTATACATGACAGTAAAATGACCTTGACATATCATACATTTGAATCAGATGGGATATAATTTCATATTTTTCTGAGCGTACAGCTTGCAGAATCATATTGGTCATGCAGTCACATATATACACACAGTAATAATAATCTCTATTTCATTCTACTATCCTTCCTATCCCCCCATCCCCTCCCATCCTCTCCCATCACTTCTCTCTACCTAATCTAAGGTAATGCTATTCTTTTTTTTCCCTCACATCTTCATACATGTATTTTGTATAACGATGAGGGTCTCCTTCCACCATCCATGCAATTCCCCTTCTCCCTCCTTTTTCCTCCCACCTCTCTTCCCTATCTAGATGTAATCTTCTTCCCATGCTCTTCCTCCCTACCCCATTTTGAGTCACCCCCTTATATCAAAGAAGACTTTCAGCATTTGTTTTTTGGGGATTGGCTAACTCAGCATAAACTGCTCTATTGCCATCCATTTCCCTGCAAATGCCATGATCTCAAGAAAGAATGTAAATACTATGAACCAAAACCTTCAAAATGTATTGGTCATTATTAATAGGGTCATTTGTGTGTCAAAAATCCCAGAGTACATGGGGATGACCTCACTTTTCTCTGATGTAATTGCTTTTAAAAAAGAAGAAGATGAATAAGGAGGAGGAGGAGGAGGAGGAAGAGGAGGAGGAGGAGGAGGGAGGAAAATGAATTGAGGATAAAAGGAATTGTTTTCCTTTGAGAAGGTTGGATATTTCATTGTCTATGTTTCCTCTCCTTTCCCCCATGTCTGTCTGTCTGTCTCTCTTTCTCTCCCTTTCTCTCTCTGTATCTTTCCCTGTCTCATTTTCTGCCTCCCTCTCTCTTTCTCCTCTTTGACTTCTATATGACCTCCAGAAGAACAAATCTTGGATGTTGTCTCAAGAACTTGGGAAAGAATGCTCTATCTAGTTTGAAAACCATCCTTATGCAGTTGTTTGTTTGCTTTTCTGAAAAGACAAGTTCACATAAGCAAGGCCATTTCACCAGGGAACTGCTTTAAAAGTTGAAGACAGGCACAAACCAGAATATAAAACATTCTGTGTACACAATTTTCCCCTCAATTATTATTCCTTTGGGAGACTCAGGTACAAGTGTGGTTGACCTAGAACAAGTTTCAATAGTTTAACTTCTTTATTTTAATTTTAGCTTCTACATGATAATATTTGTACCTGATCCTTGTTTTTAGTTATCTTTATTTTTTTTATATTATTTGTAAACATTTTTTGAGCTAACATTTTATTCTTTCATATGAATAAATAGGGAACTAGACTCTGAGAGAATATAAAATCATCCTAACTATAATGAAATTACAATCTAGATGGGAAGATTAAACATATACATAAATAAATAAAATAATGTTAATAGTAAGTGGTGTGAGACAAGAAAGTAAAACTTAAAGAATTTTACAGTATTTCTGTGGAGAAAGATTTATTTTCAATTACTTATTATAAAATGTTTCATAGAAAGGGTAAACTCTGAGCAGAAACTTAATTAGTAGGACATCAATGAAATTCACATTAATATTACTCCTTGTGATAATGGCAGAGGATCAGGATGAAGAATTGAAAAATGATGGCTATACTAAAATTTTAGTGGGAAATAGTCAAGTTTGTTGGTGAATACATATTAGAACCATAGGAATTATAAATATAAATTTGGAATCAGATTTGAAGAACTTGAATACTAATCTGAGGTCTTTGTACTTTATTCTGAAGGAAAAGAGAGTCTACTCATGAGTTGAGAACAGAGCTTTAATTCAATGAGGCAGAATGGTAGAATGGGTCAGCTGACAGTAGAGAGGTTACTGCTTCTTCCCAGACCAGGTCTGTGCTCTGTCTGTCTTTATTAAGAGTTTCTTGATTTGTCCTCAGATACGTTTTCTTTTTTAAATATTTTTAAGTTTTAAAAATTGTTTTGGTAAATAAATTTTCACTACTACTTCTAGAGTGACCTCAATATAACACAAAATGAACCCAGCTCTATCCACACCCTCCAATGGCAACTCAATACTGAGGGGGTAAGAAAAACCATCTCATGTGACATCCCAGACCTTCCAAGACTGGGAACCTGCCTGTTTCAGTACACTCCTTTTCATCACTCACTGTATAAGGAGTAAACAATATATTTGAAAGGGAATGTAAAAGGGACTTTGAAATGTGAAAACTGATGTAAGTAGATGCAACACAGTTGACTTCATCCAGGTGACTCAGAAAATGGTGGTAATCATTAGAAAGCTAAATCAGAAAGAAGAAAGCTGGATCAGTCAGGAAAGAGAAATGATCACTTTGCATTTCTACTTGTTGGGTGTGTGAAACTTGGAAAGCCACCAGGAACTCAGCTGTAAAGAAAAGGAGATCTAGAAATTTGACATTGATAGTCTTCAGCATAATGATGAACGTACAAGCTACACATATTATTATTTTGGGGGGTTATTTTTATGAAATGTATTTATTTAATCTAATTTGTTATACATAACAGCAGAATGCATTTCAGTTCATAGTACACATATAGAGCAAAACTTTTCATGTCTCTGGTTGTTCACAAAGTAGAGTCACACCCTTTGTGTCTTCATATATGTACTTAGGGTAATGATATCCATCTCATTCTATCATCTTTACTACACCATGATCCCTCCCTTCCCCTCATTCCCATTCGTCCTATCTAAAGTTCCTCCATTCCTCCCATGTCCCCCCATCCCCATTATGGATTAGCATCCACATATCAGAGAAAATATTTGGCCTTTGGTTTTTGGAGATTGGCTTACATCACTTAGCATAATATTCTCCAACTCCAAATATTTACCTGAAAATGCCATGATTTTATTCCCCTTTAATGCTGAGTAATATTTCATTGTGTATCTATACCACAGTTTCTTTATCCATTCATCTATTGAAGAGCATCTAGGTTGGTTCTCTCTCTCTCTCTCTCTCTCTCTCTCTCTCTCTCTCTCTTTCTCATCTCCTCTGTAAACCTTGCTACAGCATTAGGTGGCTGGAGGCAGGAGCTAGGAGAAGCCATACTGGAGCTGGTATTAAAGGTAATACGAGTCTTGTCTCTTTAATTTAAAACTCCCTATCATTTACTCTCGTGGCAGAGCATCTTCTATATCATTGTTTGGAATTGATCTGTTTAACTGGTATATGTCATTCTGACTCTAGAAATATGTTGATGCCTTTAATATTTTCTATTTTACTGGAGTACAAGTTTTCAAAATAATTTCTAATCATCTTCTGTATTTCTGTAGTGTCTGTTGTGATATTTCCTATTTCATCATGGATGTTAGTAATTTGAATTTTCTCTCTCCTTCTTTTCATTAGCATGGCTAAGGATTTGTCAATTTTATTTATTTTTCAAAGAACCAACATTTTTTCTAAATTGTTTCAACTGTTTTGATTTCATTGATTTCAGCTCTGATTTTAATTATTTCCTGTCTCCTACTGCTTTTGGTTTAGATTTGTTCTTTTTTTAGGGCTTTGAGATGTAATGTTAGGTCATTTATTTTTGATTTGTTATTCTTTTAAGGAATAAATTCCATGCAATGAACTTTCTTCTTAGGACTACCTTCATAGTGTCCCAGAGATTTTGATATGTTGCATCAGTGTTTTTATTTACCTCCAAGAATTTTTTAATCTCCTCTTTGATGTGTTTAGCAAGCTATTGTTCATTCAATTGTATATTTTTAGTCTCCAGGTGTGGGAGTAGCTTTTATTTTTTATTTTATCATTGATTTCTAACTTCATTCCATTATGATTTGATAGAATGCAAAGTAGTATCACTATTTTACTTTATTTTATTTTTATTTTTTGTATTTGCTAAGAGTTGCTTTGTGGCATAATGTGTGGTCTATTTTAGAGAAGGATCCATGTGCCCCTGAAAAGAAAATGTATTTAATCATTGATAGGTGAAATATTCTATATATGTCTGTTAAGTCTAAGTTATTGATTATATTTTTGAGTTCTGTAGTTTCTTTGTTTAGCTTTTGTTTGGAAGATCTATCCAGTGGTGAAAGAGGTGTGTTAAAGTTACCCAGAATTATTGTGTGGTGGTCTATTTGACTTGTGAACTTAAGAAGAGTTTGTTTGATGAACATAAATGCTCCATTGTTTGGGGAATATATATTTATAATTGTTGTGTCTTATTGATGTATGGTTCCTTTAAGCAGTATGAAATTTCCTTCTTTAATCTTTTCACTAACTATGGCTTGAAGTCTACTTTATTTGATATGAGGATGGAAACCCTTCTTGTTTTGTCAGTCTATGTGAGTGATGATTTTTCCCAATCTTTCACCTTCAATCTGTGGATGTCTTTTCCTATGAGATGAGTCTCTTGAAGGCAGTATATTGTTGGGTATTTTTTTAAATCTAATCTGCCAGTCCATGTCTTTTTATTGGTGAGTTTAGGTCATTAACATTCAGGGTTATTATTGAGACATGATCTGTATTCTCAGTCATTTTTGTTTATTTGGTATTTAATTTGACTTGGTTTCTCTTTTGATTGGTTTCTCCTTTAGTGAAATACCTCCCTTTGTTGATTTTCATTTCTTCCTCATGGAATATTTTGCTGAGGATGTTCTGTAGTGTAAACTTTCTAGTTGTAAATTCTTTAACTTTTGTTTATCATGGAAGGTTTTTACTTTGCCATCAAATCTAAAACTTATTTTTTTTCCTGGATATATAAGTTTCTTGGTTGGTATCCATTTTCTTTCAGAGCTTGGTATATGTTGTTCTAAGATTTTCTAGCTTTCATGTCTGGGTTGAAGAAGCTGCAGAGATCCTAATTGGCTTCCCCCTGTATGTGATCTGATTTCTTTCTCTTACAGCTTTTAAAATTCTATCCTTATTCTGTATGGTAGGCATTTTCATTGTAATGTGTCTTGGCATAGATCTGTTTTGATTTTGTACATTTAGTGTCCTGTAAAACTCTTTTATTTGATTTTCTAATTCATTCTTTATACTTGGGAAATTTTCTGATATTATTTCATTGAAGAGATTGTTTGTCCCTTTGGTTTGAATCTCTATATCTTCCTCTATGCCAATAAATTTTTGATTTGGTCTTTTGATGCTATCCCATAATTCTTGGATGTTCTGTTCATGGTTTCTTAACATCTTCACTGTGTGGTCAACTTTATCTTTAAGATTGTATATTGTGTCTTCATTATCTGATGTTCTGTCTTCCCAGTGGTCTAGTCTGTTGGTAATGCTTTCTATTGAGATTTTTATTTAATTTATTGTTTCATTCACTTCAAGTATTTCTGATTTTTTTTCCAGAATCTTTCTTTCTTGAAGTAGTCTTTTGCTACCTGTATTTGCTCCCTTATTTCTTTGTTGGAGTGATCAATTTTTGCCTGTATTTGCTCACATAGTTCATTCTTTACTTCATAGATAATTTTATTTATTTTTTTAAAAATTTTTTTAAAATTTTTTTTTATAGATAATTTTAATTGTGTATGTTGTGAAGTCCTTCTCTGACATTTCATCAACTATGCTGTCAATGGATTCTATTATTGTAGGTCTTGATTGGTTTGGGGCACTTTCCTCCCTTGTTTTTTCATATTGTCTTTGTGTCTTCCTTTCTTGCAGTGAGGATTTGAGGTATTACGGTTTCTACCCTATAATCTTATAGTGTCCCTGCAGATTACCTGTACCTTACCTTGGTGGTGGGCTTCTAAAACCCGACCAATGTTCCATGATAAATGCTATTGAAACTAAAGGTGGTGATGGCAATAGTGGAGATAACTCAAGATAGCAGTAGGGGCGTCCCAAGATGGATGCAACCACTTTCAGAGATGAGTCTGAAAGGGTGGGCTTTACAATGGCTTTGGGCTGCCTGTTCCAAGATACAGCTGCCTCCAGACCCTATCTGTTGTACCAAGGTGGAGGTTACTGTGTGGGGAAGTCTACAGTGATGGCTGCAGTGTCCCAAGATGGAGTTGGTGTAGACCTGGGTTCCAGCATGTGCCTTCTGGTGAGCAGGCAGGTCCTGGGCTGGGGCCTGGGTTTTGGCATGGTCTGTAGGTCAGCTGGGCAGTCCTGGGACTAACCTTATCCTTGTCTCTAACATGGATTTGTGGGCAGTCCTAGGATTGGGGCTGGGGTCTGGCATGGGTCTGCCAGTTGGCAAGGTGGTCCTGGGCCAGAGCCTGGGCCTAGGCCTTCAAAGCCACATATATTATTAAGCTTGACAAGGAAATTATATAGAAATAAAGAGTAGCCAAAGATTGACTACTTTATAATGTGGAAGTAAGAGGTTCCAGGAGGAAAAACTCCTGATAGAAGATCTCTCTAATAAACCTCTTTAAACTCAAATACTACATGTGTGTTCATGCACACTGGCACACACAAGCTTCACCTCCAAGAACACACTCACTAACATACACAGACTACTTCATTTTCCACCTCCCTACCCTACTTTGTTGTCCTTAAGAATGTTTTCCACCATCACTAACTTATTCTTAATGTGGATGAGATATGTCTCCCCTCAGGAGAACATGGGCTTTGGCTCATCTCCAGTGTACACTTGCTTCTGAAGCCATGTGTGACTCAGGAAGAGATTTTAATAGACCATCAGGAACATGGCTGAATAAAAAAATAAGACACAAATGCACATGATAGTAAGACATTTTCTAGCTATATTATATATTTAAGCATTTAGAAGTGTATAAAATAAGATTGTGGATGGAAAAATGAGGCAGTGGTGATCTACCTTACCTATCTTGTTGCTCTCTTCCTTCTTTCTGCTCACACACCAGCACTTTCTTGCCAGGGATTCTGTTTCCTCCATATTTCTTTATTACCATCTCAAAAGTAATAATTTTTTGAATGTGTTATTTATTTATTATCCATTTTCTTAATGTCACCAAATATCTAATTGGTTCAAATAAAAAATAAGCATTTTTTAAAAAATCAGGATCATAATAGTTTACACATTTCATATGTTGATATGCCTTTTAAATAGCTTTTAATTTGTAAGTTATCTCTGATTTCTATTCCTCCTTGCTATTTAGGCATTGAAGGAATTGTACTTTTACATAAGTACATCTCAAATTTTAATGTTTCTATGAATCATTTGTGGTTTGTGTTAAAATGCACATTCTAATTCAGAAAAAGTAGGTTGAGGTCTAAGTCTGTATTTCTAACAACCTCTCATGTAAGAACAGAGCAGCAGGACCCCACTTTGAAAAACAAGGTGGTAGGTGTTTCACATTCCAACATTTGCTTCCATCTTCTTGATGCCATTTTATTTGTTCCTCTATAGTTCATGGTATCCTATAAAATGATGGTTAAATCAAGAGTCGTGGATCTTGGCCATGGCTCCACAATAGAATCATCTGAAGAACATCAATATATTCTGGTCAAACTCCAGACAGACTATATAAGATAAAATCCTCGATTCTTTGCTTTTACTTGCCAGCTTTTAAAGCAGTGAGTTATTTTACTAGAATTTTAAAAATAGTTTACTTAATATATGTATTTAAATATATTAAATATTTGTGTCTATTTGTATATCTATACACATATAAAATTGCCACAATTCTTAGTAGGAAGGGAATTGTATATTTTGAAATATGTGATGTGTATCAAGCCATTTAAAAGCAAGGTATATTGTTGTTGAGGTTGTTTTCTCTTTCTTCCACTGCTCCATCTTTTATTTTAAGCTATTTAGGAGCAATAACAACACAAAAGTCATGGTATGGTGAAGATGTGCCAATGTCAGTCATAAGTATGCCTGACTATCTGGCACTCACATCTCTGTCATAAATTGGCCTGGTTCCCCCTTCCTGGGCTTCTTCCCCCTAATCACAAATGTAGTAGTCTTAGCTTCCTCTTCGATATGCCAGGGCAGTGCCAGAGAGGGTGTGGTTGGTTCTCTGCTGCCACTAGTAGAAAAAAGGAAATTCTTTTCCATGTGGCCAGAATTCCCTTCACCTCTCCTTTTTGGATTGAATGCATACTCTTATCATAAAGTAGATTTTTTTTTTGGCTTTAAACAACTCTGCATTAACTCTAAAATTGCACTAAGCTAGAAATTGGTTGGCTTAACTCCTTGCTCACAATAGAAAGAAGAGGTGACATATGGAGAAAAAATAAACTGCAAAATTAAAAAAAATATTCATCTTGCTGCATATAGTTGTTAGTGATAAAATCCCTTGTCTACTTTCATACTTTCTCATTGTAGCTTTACAGAGTACATTTATATCAAAACCCCACATTGAAATTTGCCCTTATAAAAGTAAAGCTAAAAATTTTATGGATGTGTATTATTAAACAAATATGTAGGCCACTGAGAATTTACAACTAATTTGAAAATGTTCAGAAAAAATATATATATACATATATTTGTCTGTAGTGCATTAAGATTTTTATTTACAGTCTGTGTTATAATCAAAGAGGTGAAATTTAAGCAGAGTGTTTCAGATGATATAATCCACTTGAATTTCATAATCAGTTTTGAGTGGGCTTTTTCTTTTTATAATTTACAGTGGGATTTTAGAAACAAAACATATAAGATCAAGGCATTTTGGAAATTTGTATAAAATAGTACTGAATTTTCAAACCCAGAGGCTTAAAAAATGGTGGAAACTGAAAATATTATCTGAAAATAAATTATATGCTCTGGTTGGCTAGAGAGTAATTTTTATTCAACTGCTGCTTTTAATTTATATTCATTATTCTTTCACCATTATATCATGGAATATATTAAAACATAGGTGCTTTATTTCAAGTCTATAACTAGTATTATAATTGTTATGATTAATAACACACTTCATATTATAAAATATATGTGCATAAATGTGTGCCTATAGCCCTACTTGAAGACTCAATCTTTTTTCTTTTTTTAAAAAGTTTTAAAATTTGTTCTAATTATTTATACATGACAACAGAATGCATTTTGACACATTGTACACAAATGGAGCACAGCTTCTCAATCTTCTGGCTATACATGGTGCAGAATCACACCAGTAGTGTAATCAGACATGTATATAGGGTAATAATGTTTGTCTCATTCTACTGTTCTTCCCATTCCCACAGTCCCTCCCCTCCCCTCACTCCGCTCTGCACAATTCAAAGTTCCTTTATTCTTCCATAACCTTCTCCCCCTTATTGTGAATTAGCATCTGCTTATTAGAGAAAACATTTGACCTTGGGTTTGGGGAATTGGCTTATTTCACTTAGCATGAAATTCTCTAATTCCATCCGTTTACCTGAAAATGCCATAATTTCATTCTTCTTTAAGACTGAGTAATATTCTATTGTGTATATTACCACATTTTCTTTATCCATTCATCTGTTGAAGAGCATCTAGGTTGTTTCCATAGTTTGGCTATTGTGAATTGAGCTTCTGTAAACATTGATGTGGCTGAGTCATTGTAGTATGCTATTTTTAAGTCCTTTGGGTATAAACTGCGGAGTGGAATAGCTGGGTCAAATGGTGGTTCTATTTCAAGTTTTCTAAGGAATCTTCATACTACCTTCCAGAGTTGCTGCACATATTTGCAGTCCCACCAGCAATGTATGAGTGTTCCTTTTCCCCCCATATCCTCGCCAACACTTATTATTGTTTATATTCTTAGTAGCTGCCATTCTGACTGGAGTGAGATGAAATCTTAAGAGTAGTTTTGATTTGCATTTCTCTAATTGCTAGAGATGATGAACATTTTTTTCATATAATTTTGTTGGTTAATTATATGTCTTTTGAGAAGTGTCTGTTCAGTTCCTTAGTCCATTTGTTGATTGGGTTATTTGTTGTTTTGGTTTTAAGTTTTTTGTATATCTCCAAGATGAGTGCTTTATCTGAGGTGCGTGTGGTAAAAAATTTCTCCCATCTTTTAGACTCTTCATGTTATTGATTGTTGGAAAGTTAATCTTTATACTCTCCTGAAAGAGAGTATATTATCCTTATTGTGATAATTTTATTGATATAGAAACTGAAGCTAAGAATCTTAGATTTTTATGCACAGATAACATTTCAGAAGCATATCTGTTTAGAGCCAATCATATCTATAACTACTTAGTCATAGATTCAAGGAAAATAATTTGTTAAGGATGTGAATAAACTGAATATCTGTGCATTTAGATATGACATTAAAAATTTCAAGTACCCTTACTGATTTGATATCATTTTATTCTTTCAGTAAATCTGTTGGGTTGAGCTAATACTTCAATACCTAGCCAACAAATGAATAAATAGAGGATTGGTGAAATTTCATAATTCATCCCAAATAACTAATTTACATGGCAGCAAAGCCAGAAAAAGATTCTAGTCGTCTGATTCCCCAAAGTAACTCTTTAATAAAACTGCTTCACTTATAAATATTTATCTACCTTACAGTTTAACAACAAAATTGTGTGTGTCCCCTATATCTATTTTAGGACTTTAAAGTTGTTTACAACTACAGTGGGAGAAATATGCATATGAGAAAGTGGATTTTCTTTAATAGAAGAAAAAAACCAGTACTTTTGCAGTTTGTAATTGCACAAATCTACTAACTTTTTTACATGAATTGCTACTGGCCTTTACCCTACCTCTTGGTTTAATCCTTTAGCTCAATATTAAACCACGAAGCAAATTATAAAATGAACATTTGGTACAAATGAGAATAGACATATTTTGTTTCCAAAGGTAAGGATGTTGACCTGCTTACAAATTGCCCTCTCAGAAACATTCTACATCATTAAGACTTTGACTGTTTTCATTATACTTTCAGAATTTTCTCTCAGATGGATCTTGTACAGAGAAACTGAGCATATTGTGCAGTTGTATCCCCAGGGGTTGGAGAACCATATAACTGTGGAAAGCTCTTCTCTTGAAGTGAGTTAGGCTAAAGTAGAAAGGTTTCCTCTAGGCCCTTATATGAGATGATCCAGGAGAGAAGTCATTTTCAGCCCAATTACCACCAGCCGAGCTGGGCAATCTGTCTTGGTACATCCATCCAAGCGAAGAGTATTTGGATATCTGATGCCCAATAGAAATTGAGGAAGAGGCCTCTGATATTTAAATAGCAAAATATTCAACCGAATCTCACATTAAAATTTAAGGTACTTCTGATAGAAGAAGAAAGAAACTCCTTTGCTTATAGTGACATCAAAGACTCAGTGTGAACCAAATCGGTTTTGATGACTCTGAAAACTTACTGGAAGCTTCAGACAGCCCATCCGCAAGCTAGCCATGTGACTAGCCAGAGGTAACTTCAGAACTGCCAGTTTCCCAACTAGGGAAGCCTTCCAAGAAGCCATATGCTGCTAGAAACGTGTCTGTCATAATTTAGCATCTGAATTTAATGCTTGCTTTCCAGCTAAAGGAAATGGTAAAATGCCTCAGCTTCCTACTGAAAGTCTCTCTTGCATTCAATTAAATCATACTGTTTAATGCCCAGAGGGTACAATCAATGACTAGGTACAGATATAAAATATTATAAGTCACTAGGAAACAAGGACCTTAAACTTCAGGAACAAATAACCTTATAGGAATACAGTGGGCAATGTTATGATATATACTACTGCCCTAAGCCTTCTGAGTCCCTTCCAAGTTTTAATTCTAAAACAGTGAAACCAGGTGTGAGAAAAGTGCTTGAAAAAATCTTGCAAACAGGTACAATATAAATATGTCTAGCCTGCCAGAGCTGTTTGCATGTTAACAGGGACCAAGAAACCTTAAGTCAAAATAATGACACTCTAGGGAATTACCTTCAGGCACCAGTGAACAGGAGGGAGATGAATATTTCAGGGCACTGCTCCCTGTTCAGCTTCTCAGAAGCCATACAATATGGACAGAAGACTACGTTAGCCATGTGCAAGTGTGATCCTCAAATTAGAACTATATTGGTCCAGTAGCTACCAAGCAATGCTTTTTTCCCCCTCCCTCAGTGTAATAAATTAAATGCAACAATAAAAATATGATTAGCACTATATGATAATTACACAGGTATTATTTTACTCAATTTCCTCAACAACAATGAGTTATTTAAAAAAACACCAATTTTTACCCTTCTTTTATCCAGAAAGGAAAAGGCAGATTCAAGGAGTCTAGGTTACTTGCTAATGCATAAGAATTTTTATGAATTAGAATTAACTGCTAGGCTACTGAAGCTGAGTGCTCATTGGTTATGGTCCTGTTTTCCAGAGGCAAGCATGCTGGACACAACACGCACATTTCTATTGAATAGAAAGTGAAAACTGAAGCTGTTGCTACCCAGGAAATTGTTATGAGATGCAGAGAAAGGTAAGTACAAAGAACACTGAGATTACAATGAAATTAAGAAAATTAAAAGAAATTACAAAAAGAATAAAAAAATAAATAATAGGAAATAACAAAAGCATCTCAATACCCTAGTATAGCATGTTTCTTTTGTTAAAAGGGAGAGAAAATTGCTATGGTCTTCATATTTAAAGATGTATCTTGATCTACTCAAAAAAAGAAATTCTTATTCTTGACCAAAATACCTTATAACCTTGTAAGCTGTTGCCCAATGACTATAAAGAGACAGAGACAGAGGGTCAGAGAATGCATTTCTGACTACAAAGTAATTTCTCCATGCATATGTAATTTCTGCCTGAGAGTCAAGCATATGGATTTGATTACATTAACTTCATTAATATTCTCTGATAATGACTTCCAATGAGATAATTTGTATATCCAAATAAGACTGGGAAAAAAATCAGGAGAGGAGTTCAGAACAGCTAGACAAAATACGTAAAACAAAGATTAGGAGTAGAATACTTAGCAGGCTAAATTTAGACAGCTCATACATCTTTCTGTAATTTCTGATATTCTACCTCCCATCTAAGTCTCTACCATATTCTTGAAATGCAAAACAGTATTAGAATTGTGCTATTTTAAACCTCTGTAGCGATATGGCATCATGGAAGAGGGGTTAAGATAATTGAGGTGCCCATGTCATTTTCCCAGTGTGCTTTTAGGAGAGCTCAAGGATGCAGTGTCATTAGGAATTATGGCAGTATGCCTCATGACATTTATCTAGATATGAGAAAAAGATATGCAAGGAAACTGTATCACATTAGCTAAGATGAGATGCTCTAGTTTGCCTTCACACATATCCAAGATTTGGGATAAACTTTAGACCTCCATTAAATGATCGCCTAATTGGTTAACAAAATTATTGACATTGCTCATTTTCTGTTGCTCATGCCAGACTCTTAAGGGAATAATAAGATTCTGTTAAGACAGAAGAATAAAAGGATTTCTGAAGGTTAATGAAACCAAGGGTAGGAGGGAAGGAAGATGTTAGTTCTGGCACACCAGCTGCAGATTTCAAGTACAGAAGCATCTGTCTCCTGTCTGTAGGCTTATTACTATTAAATTTGTCAAAGAAACAGCACCTGACAGAACTGCCCCCCCCCCCCCGCCTCAATGGAAGGACGTTTCTTTGACAAAGTTGAAGGAAGGTTCTTGAGTTAATGAAAGACTCATATTTTGAAAGTACAATTTCCTTTATACTTTCTGACCTTAGGCCTGTGTTTCCCACCTTTAAGTCTGGCTAGAATATCCTCAACAAATCTGAGTGCCCAGAGATGTCCAAGACAATCCCATTAAGAATATTACCTACGAAAGACTGCCAAACAGAGAAGGGTAAAGAAACTAGCATGAACAGTCTAGGATTACCAATGGCTGATAAAAGACAAGCAAGGCCAAAGGAAGAATCTCAACTACAATCCATAGAAAGCCAAAGATGGCCACAGAAGTAGAACTAAGCATTAGACACCAGACATTTGAACATCTGTATGACACAGAAACAAGCTCTTATTGGTACTGGAGCAGATCACACCCCTTTCAACACTGGAATCAGACTGCGGGGACAGATCAGCTGCTTTGAAAGTATTCACCTCCATTATTGACTTGCTAATAAATATCAAGGAAGCAGTATCTAGGTAACAAATAAATACTGAAATATTGGTGTCTTAATATGATAGCTATAGTGGAATTGTTATCTGTCAATGAAAGATGTTAGCTCTACTGTCTCAGAGTAAAAACCTGTTGCTGGAAAGAGCTGTCCAAGCAAGGGGTTTATTGTATAGCATCATGGAATGAAGGGTAAGAGGCATCTGACTTAATTCTGATTGATAGTAGAACTTACCAATTGGTAGAAGTGACTTACATCACTATTGGTTCTAACCTGTAAAAATAGAGACAACCTCACATATGCAGTTCTCTCTATTCTCTCTGTAACAACTGTGCCTATGGGGAATGGAAACCATTCATGGGAGATGGCAAAGTTCTTTGACTTGGCTCTCTGAAAGGCCAAGTGGATAGAAATCCCCATGCCCGTCACCTGCAACATTATAACTTTATGAAATTTACAAACTGCCAATTCTTGACTAACTAGCTATGTCTTTCACCTAATGATTGTTAGATCCATCCTATAACAACTCTTAAGATTCTATTAAGATCCTCTTTCCCAAAAATTATAGGCATAGGTTTGTCTGCCTTCCAAATTATCGTGTGTGACAATTTAACTAAGCATTTTGTCATTTTATCATGTGGAGCGATATCTTTCTGGAAACCAATACCAGATTCCTGTTACATAGCACTGAACTGATAAGCCTTTGCCACCAATTTTAGGTATTGTTTTGTTTTGTTTTATACCACACCACTTCTGTTCCCAATTTTTCTATCAGTACAAGGAGACACAAAAATCTAGCAGATAAGCCCTGAAAAATTAGACCCAACAGAACTCAATTGCTCACCCCATAAATGCAAAGTGGCAGCAGAGAGGGAGAGAATTCCAGTTTACTTAGTCATTCAGAGACCCAGGATGATCAAGTCTTTACTATCTGATGAGGTTTCCAGGTCACCCTGGAAGTCAGTATTCTAATTCATTAGATAGACGGAGTAGGAAGAGAGCACTCTTTTAATGGGCCAGACCTGAAAGCCTCACACAACCAGTTCCACAGGGATGCGAGAGACATTTGTGTGGAAGGGAAGGCTGTCAAACAGTTCCTGGCTGGGCAACTATTGCCCCCAAACAGCAGCATCATCGTCAACACCTAGTCATCTCTGCCATTTTTGGTAGTTATCAGAATGAAAGCACCTGTTACACGCTAGCTTCTTAAAAAGATCTCTGATAATCCTTAGATTAATCATTTAATATATCTTATTCCTTCCCTGTTTCATCAGCATGGACCTGAACTCAGAGTGTGTGGCAAGTTGGCCAACCTTCTAGTGCTATTAACTGTCAGACCTAACTTCTTAACCCAGATTTTCTGAAGGAAAAGCCTATATATGTCTATATCAAATCTGACAATAATTTGAAAGTTCTGATCAATAGGATATCCAAGACTGAAAATAGAAATAAGAAATATAACTCTTACAGATGAAGTAGCAAAAATGCTTTATTTTTCATGCACTTTATATACCTAAAATATTCATGAGAAAAAGGGCATAAACAAAATTTAGTAGCTTACTATATACCAGTAGAAAATTAGCTATCTCATTTTTCTGACTGGAATATAAATGAAAAATGTTTTGGAATGCAATTCCTTTGACCTGATAATTTCTTTCTAGGAAGTTCTCACAAGCAAATCAACAACAACAATAATAATAAAAAAGTATATGAAAAGACTTAAGCACTTGATGTTTATCTAGCTTTATTTATACAAGTGAAAGATGAGAGGCAACATAAATATTTGGCAAAACCAAACAGATAAACACCTCTTGATATAATTTCAAATAACTGTAAAAAACTGATGTTCATATTTATTCTAAATAAAACAGTGTAAAAAATGTTTATGTTACTATGGAAGATTTTAGAAAAGTACACAATATTCTCTCTGATTTTTCTATATATAACAGAAATCAAAAGCAAAACAATGCATCGAAAACTAAGAGGCCCACCAAAGTATTAATTGTGTCTCTTGTTATGAGATAAGAAAATAGTTTCTTTTGTCTTTATTTCTTTAATTGTCTGTGCATTTTTTTCTTCTAATGTCTTGCATGGATGACTTTTATAATGGAAAATATCTGACCTTTTATTTCAATGAGAGAGGCATTGAATTATATTTGTAAGAATGATTAATGCAATTATTGTCTACAATCTGCACTCTAAGTATAACATCTTCATGACCTACTCAATAAATGCACATTTATTAAAGTTTATGCTATGCTAAATGGCTCCTTAAACCCAGTCAAAGTATATACCTCATATATTTCATTTTAAGTGGTTCAGTTACTTTATTCCTGTATATATAATTAAAAGATCTAAGTTTTTAAATTATTATACAATATCACTATTATCATCATCATCCTTACCATTGTCATCAGATCACTTTAGATAATTAACATACCCCAGAAATCTTTATCATATTGTTCCAGACTAGCCCATTGACAAATTTAAAGATTTCTGATGTGCTTTATATTTGGTGAAATAATGTAATTTTTGCTATAGAGTTTCCTCCAAATCCTCATAGGCCAATTCACTGCAGGTAGAGGATAGAATTCCATGTTTCATAAAATACCTATGTAGTTCAAAGAATCCATCAACCTCTAGTCATTTGAAAAATCTTTGTCCAAAATTTATTTACTATGATTTTATAATTTTATAATGAGAAATTACCTAAGAAAGCCTTTATATGAGAATCTATTTTTAAAATGTCTTCTGTGATCTATTTGACCCAATATTTTCAATTTCTATTTCCACCATCACTTTAAATAAATCATTATAGATCAAGTTCCTTATTCACATCTTCTTTTAGTGGAAGCTTTTATTTTTTTTCAAACCTGACATTATCAACAGAAGAACAAGTCATTCTATTTAATAATAATGGAATTAGATTATTTGACTTACTAAAAATTGAATTATGGTCCACCCTACTGTCAAATAACATACAATGGTGTAATTCACTCTTTGACTAAAAGTTCACATTTATTTAGTTTTCTTTTATCCAAACCCAATTCCTTTCAACCTCAGCTCAACTGGCAAATTAGCATAGGATGAAAATCAAGGTCAGCACATATGGCTTCTACCTAAACAATCATTGCCTCAGACATAAAGTCATATACAAAGGAAAATGGCCATTACATTAAATTTAGGAAAATTCCATCATCTAAGGTCATGTCTGTCTATATGGTTCTCTGAAAAATGTTCTGTGACTAAAACCACACAACCTATTTATCATGACTGTTCTCATTGGCAAACCTATAAATCCTGGGGTCTTTGAGTGTTCGATGACTGGTACTCAATAGCATATTCCCACTATTTCTTCATCCACCTTTTTCAAATAGAGCAAATCATCTGTGCACGTGAACACACACACACACACACACACACACACACACACACACACAGTATACTCTTGACCTTAGGTAATATACATTAAACACTTAAGATATACAAACTGTATACTTGTGGAATATGAGACAACAGCATGTCTGATGGAATAGAAGCATTTAAGGATCTATGATGAGCTTGATTGGTCCTTTAGATCTTTTCTGTGTTTATGGATCTTTAGGTCTCTAGTCCAGTCTTTACCTTGTTCAAGGAAAGAGGCCTCAGAGAAGCATAGATGCAAAAAAAAAAAAAAAAAAAAACAAACACTCAAATTAGACTAACTTCTGGTTTCACACCTATGAGAAGAGAAGGCCTCCAGGGGATACTATGGCCAAGGAGAAGAGATAAATACCATTCGGCCCGTCTCTTGCAGTTTCTGAAAATGTTAACAATGCAGTGGCCACCATCAAGGGGTGAATTTTCCGGGCTCATTTAGTTCAATTTTTAATGAAATAACCCTGAAAATAATCTGTTGAAAAAGGGTAAGTTTCCTTTAACAAATAATGCACCAGGGGATAAAGGGTCTACAGAGTTATTTTGGTGCTCTGAGGAGAGCTGCGGTGTGCCTAATGCATTTCTCTCGGGGAGGAAGCCAGAGCTGCATTTTCTGTCAGAATTTCTAACCCACTTAGTACTCTGTCTCTGGGCCTGGCCTTTTATTTGTTTGCCTTGAGCCTGTACCTGATTTGGTTAGAAAAGCAGCCTCAGACAGAGTCTTGTCATTCACAATCTCTTCCTGAGTCTTTTTTTTTTTTTATTTTAGTTAATATTATTAGTCTGCTCCTGACAACCTAGGAAGACTTTGTCAGTTATCATCTTCTTCACATATAAACATTTAAATTCCAAGATAAATACATAAATGACCCTTGGTTGGATTGTATAATATTTAAAACTCGCATGACAAGCTTGCAATTTAAAAGAAATGTTTGGGGAATCCTTTTATAAAGAATCTTGAAATAAAATAAGGAGGAATGTGTGTTGTAATAAGGATGGGACTGTGAGTTAAAGAGTCAGATCTGGGTCCCACTCTCACAAAGACTTGTACAATCTCAGGCAAGTAAATCATTTAATATTTCAACTTCAATTTTATGTTCTTTATACCTGGAGTGTTGAACCAAATATCCTCCATGATCCCACCACTGTTGAATTTTAATAAATGATGTTCCAAGGTCCCACATGAATCATGAACTCCCAGCTTCTACATAGCTTATTAACACAAATGACCCATTATACCCAGAAGTCTCCATTCCATTTATGAACCACTTTTCTGTCCTCATATGTCACCCACCCAAAAGGTGTAGGATCTTCCTTTGAATAGAGACGATTATATTTATATAAAATGAGACATTGGTTGAGTTTTTCAATTTTTTGCTTTAGGTACATTAACTTTTAGAAGGGATATTTTTTTTTCTTTCCCATAGAGTTATTGTAAAGTTAAAAAAGATAATATGCATTCTGGTTCTAATATATATATGTATGAAAAGGATGAGTTTGATTTTAAATATTTAAATAATTAAATAATTAGAATTGGCTGTAGACGATCGGCTATTCTGGTCCCAAACCACATGAGACACTGAAGTGATGTGAAATTTTTACTAATCAAATAATTTACTGGTCTACTTGCTTTTCCCATCTATTCTCCCTCAATCCCAGCAAGACTGTGAATTAAACCGCAGCAGAGGTCATTCTCATAATTGAATTCACTGTAGCATATACAGTATTTGACACAGTATTTACTATATTATAGGGTTTCATGTTTGATGGAAGTCATGGGAGTTTTGATGATGCCCAAGAAGGCATAGGTTTAGAAAATTTTAGTGAGGCCAGTTAGAAGGCTATTAAAGTCATACATTAGAAATGTTTGCAACTTACAAAGCAGTATTAGCAGTGACCTGTGAAGTATATGGTTTTGAGGACCATAAGGTAGACTCAGAAGTACTAGGTGATAAAGTGGCTGTAAGGGGAAGGGAGAGAGGAATCAAGGTTTCTAGCTGGCTTTGAATAAAAGGTGTTATTTACGAAGCAGAGTAGCTATTTTGTACATATTAAGTCTGAGACGACTGTGAACCATCCAAATGTCAAACAGCTGGTTAGATTTGAGGATCTTGAAATCAGAAGCAAAGTGGAAGCTCTAGAAATACAGCATTCAGAATGTAAATTACAAGTAGTCATGGAAGTGAATTTCATTCCTGAGATGAAAAGATACAGAGTGAGTTGTGAACCCAGAAAAAGATCCTGATACTTTCCAACGTTTGTGGTTCTAGTTAAGAAGTAACCAATAACTAGACCAAGATAGAGACTGTAGAGATAAAGGAGCCAAGTATGGAGAGATGGTATTATGAAAGCCACAGGAAGACAGTATTTCCAGTCTAAGAAATTATCAGCTGTATCAAATGCAACTGAATCATGAGAATGATGAGTCCAGAGAAAAATACTCAATATTTATACAATTTTCATGTTACACTATTATAAATAATTTGCAAACTACCGAAAACAAAATGGAAGAAAATAAGAAACTCACTCATAGTTCTGGAGCTCCAAGATAACCCCAAATAACTTGCTGGTGTTTTTTGGCAAACAAATCCATGATATTTTAAATATCACACACAAAGCAATATGGCTCTTTTTCTTAAAAATAATGTTACTATAGCTGTATTTGGGGTAAAATTAAGTCACTTATTGAAAGTCTATTACAGTCTTTTTTAGGCACAGAAGATACTGGTAATGTAAAAATTGATAATGTATGAGTGAAAGAGAGATATAAATAATGGAAAGACAAGTGATTGACTCAGAGAAATCACCATAGAGGGAAAAGTAGCCCTCTAAATCTTTTACCCATTTTTAATTTGGGTTTTCATTTTATTTGTTATTGAGTTATAAGTGAGACAGATATATATATATGTACACAAATGCATAGCACTTTTATAAACCAAATATAGAGTACTTGTATAAATATGCATAATTATATATAACATGTCTAATGTATATGAAAATTTTTATGAGAATTAACTTCTTTTGGCCTTTCAACAATCATATGAATGAAAACTAATTTTTTTAATTGTATGTATACTATTAACTTGTCTGAAGTCACACAGCAAATAAGGAATTTGGCCAGGAATTAAACCCAGATGATTGGATGAAAAGCCCATGTTCCTAGTGACCATGTGATGCTGCATCCTATCATGAACCAGACTTTATTCAGCAGAAACTATGCACAAAGGCAGGGAGATGGAGACCATAATCTAGGGGCAAGGAAGAGCCAGATATTTTCTACACCACTTGTAGGAGTAGGTCTAAGATAAGGGAAGAGATGAGACTGGGAGAGTAGGTTGCAGATAGATTATAAAAGCATTTGTCCCACATTTAGAGATTTGGAATTTGTCCTGGTGCTAATAGGGAGCTATTGAAGAATTTTAAGCATGAGGGAGACATGAATCCTGTGTGGATTTCTAATTCAAAATATCAGTATCATCAATTTTAACTCAGAAACAACTTATTAAGCTTTCTCTGCAGGCACTGCTGGTGGAGGCAGCAATGGTGCTACAACTTGTAGAACTGACGCTTGGCAAGTTCATGGACCCATCTGTGTCTGTGCCATGGAACTTCTCCCCAGCAAACACATGTGTCCATCCAAATAGACATGGCAGACATTGACAAAGTCATGGGCACATTAAACGTCCAGTATAAAACCCATGATGTCTTCTGGGCCCATGATAGTATGTGAGTAGATGACTCCCGTCTCTGACTGAGGTGAACATCACTGTCTCCAAGAACTTTTGATCGGAAGGAATTGTGATTGTGGGGTGTTTGTCATAAGTAAACAGTGAGAAGTCAAGAATAAAAAAGAAATATCTTGTTAACTTTCTCTTCACAGAATTCTACTTTGATTTCTTGTTTTTAGAGGGACAGAGGTATCAACACAATATTAACAGTAATAGTTTAGATGGAAGACGAAACACAAGTCTCACCTCAAGGGGAAGTTAAGAGAATGTTAGGACAAGTACTGTGGCCTTTATGTGGATTTACCTGGTTTCATGCTTTTGTGACTGGTCATTCAGGCATCTGCTTTTATTTCTTCTTGATCAACGAGACCTTATCTTTTAAATGTTAAGTGAATACAACTGAGTAAATAGAGGAATGCAAATTTACTATTGGAGAGAATAACTTTGAGTATATACCAAATATATATGTGGGTAATTTGCTACAAAGTCATTGTACTGCTTTATGCCTACAAACAAATATATTTTCTTTCTTTTTACTTTTTATTTATTTTGTGCTGGTACATGTTAAGCATACATTCTACCACTGAGCTACCTCCCCAGACTCTGACAGACAATATATTTTTTAACTTCATTTTCATCCTTGAAGAATACTCAATGCCAATGATTTTACTAGAATGTACTGTAGAATTTCAAAGAAAGGATGTGATTTCAAATGTCAGTTTCCAGACCCACAAAATATTGTTTATTGACTTGGAAATCTTTCAGTTTTCCATGACACAAGATGTCTGATAGAGCAAATGTTTTGGAGACATGAATGTACTCTACTTTGTAAAATCAACATTTTGGTTTCTCCCAGCCCTCTTTAAAGAAACCTTTTTATAGATTGAAAAATGACTGGATAGAGGTGTCAAACCTTGATATTTCTTTCCTCTTTCTATGTGGGAGTGTCTGAGAAAACCAATATGACCAAAAGATATGAAAATAGACATTAAGTGTGGAGAAGAATTGTTTTCAGAGCACTGGTAATAAGATTTGTTCATGCTGTATTTTAGCAGATGCACATTCAAGGGACGGACCATGTTTTCTTATTTGGGAAATTAGAACATTTTCTTTCTTAGTTAACTATAAACAACCAGTCAGATTTTATGAGCTTCCTTTTATTTTGCAATTGAAATTTGTAGAGGCATGGACTCTGCTATTTTGCTCCCTAGAGACCAAAGGTAATAAGTCTTCATTTGCCGCAAGCAGAATATTAAATTAAGGTAAAAAAAAAAATATGCCCCCACAGTTAGGAAACTTAAGCAGCAGAACAAATAAAAAGGGAAGGAAGTTTTACTCTACTGGGTAAAGCTAGAACTGAACTTGAATTATAGGGCTGAATTCTTCCACTCCCTTCTTATCTGTTTATGAATAACTGTTTAAGATAGAAAAGCCCTAGGCAAAAATATGACCTTCTCTCTTCATTTAGTCATTCCCTTTCATCTTTGTTTGACAGACATACTAGCCCCAAACCCAATATTAGCTGCCTCTTTTTTTTTGGTCCAATTCATAGGATAAAAGTGAATTCGTATTGGTGGAATAAGCCAAGTTTATCACCAAGGAACAATTCTCTATTAACGTAGTGCCTCCATTGGTACATTGCTGAGGCACAGGAATGAGGGAAGTTCTTCTAGGTCTTCCTGAATGCCAATCTGCAGCATGACTTTGCCCCTCAGAGTAAAGTCACCAGAGCTGGACTTCCTGGACTTGAACCCTTGGTGTATTATCTAATTCATTCTGATGTGGCCATAAGACGTATTTAGGTGAAGTACTCTCCATCTTTCTGATTTTAATATTCTATCTCTGAACCTAAAATGACTGTAAAAATAACTACAGTTAGGTTACTGGGAGGATTAAGAGAGCTATTACACGTAAACAATTTACTACTGCTATGGACACAGCAAACATTCAGTGACTGTTAGCTGCCATTTATTTATTTCTGAGTTATCTCAGCTTTCTAAAGGTAAAAGAAATTTGGAGCATCAATTTGGCATGAATCTTCAAGGATCATTGTTATTATTAAGAAAATACGACAAAGATTATATTTATAATTTACAGGTTGAGATATTTGTACTTCTCTTTGCCAAATTTGTAGTTTTTATTAAATTCTCCTTACAAAGATAGTGGTAGATGTAGGAGAGACACTGTACAAAGATGTAAAAAAAAAAAAATGGATTTTTAAGACTTGGCCTCAAGGGCTGGGGTTGTGGCTCAGTGGTAGAGCACTTGCCTAGCATGTGTGAGGCCCTGAGTTTGATTCTAAGCACTGCATATAAATAAAATAAAGGTCCATTGACATCTAGAAAATATTTTTTTTAAAAAAAGACTTGACCTCCAGTCCTTTCTCTGTTACATAAAATCTAGGAGTTTATTAACTATCTTTATGTCTCACATTAGCTCTATGAATTGGAGGTAGCAATTGCTCATTTTGTTGGGTCATGGTGGAATATGGAAGATAGAACATATGAAGTATATTAAAGGATGGAGAAAGAGGTTTATGGAGGTCTATTGGTCCAGATACAGTAAGAGTTATGTATATCTCCCATTTCGACTTCCTGCCAGATAGAGTTCCTACTAAGTAATTTATTAAGTGTTTATATTGGAAGGCAGAAGAAACTTTGAGAGTTGGGACCTAGTAAAATGAAGTTAGATCATTGGGGGTGTGCCCTGGCAGAGGATATTGGGACTCTGATCCCTCCTCTTCCTCCCTTTCTTTGCTTCCAAGCTACCATGATTGTGAGCAGCTTTGCATCACCATTTGATCCCGACCATAATGCAAAAAGTGACAGGGATAAGTGTCCATGAATTGAAACCTCTGAAACTATGAACCAAAATAAATCCTTCTTCCTTTTGTTTTGCTCAAGTATTTTGTCACAGTGATGCAAAGCCGACTACCACAGTTCAAATTTATGAGAAATTACCTCAGAGTTTTCCAAATAGTTATTGATCTCTATGACATTGTATGAAAGATCAAACTGCTCTACATTTTGACACTTAGTATCAATAATTTTTTAATAATTATAGTCATCCTAATGAGTTTAAATTTGTGATTTTAATTTTACTTCTCCAGTTTACTATTGATAATCAGTATCTATTCTTGTCTTATAGAGTACTCAAGTCATCTACGTATTTTTTATTGGGTTGTCACTTTATTATTGAGTTATAAGTAAAATCAATGAATATATATATATATATATATATATATATATATATGTATATTTACATATATACACACACACATACATATATAATATATATAGCAAATATATAGTACATTTATAAGTACACATGATCATATATAATAAACATATATAAAGATATATAATTTTTGTCTGTGCTTTTATTTATTTAACAATATCTTTTGAAGAAAGTATTTTTTTTAAATTTTGATGAAGCCCAATTTGTTCTTATTATTTTTATATATATATATATATATATATATATATATATATATATATATATATATTACTTTTTATTTTAAGAAATATTTATCTACCCTGGATTATGAATGAATTCTCCCATAAATTTTGAATTAATATTTATAGATGGATAGATAGAGATAGAAATCTATAGGTTAGCATTATATAGGATTTAAGGTTCATTTTTATTCCATATGGATATCCAGTTGTTCCAGATAATTTGTTAAAAAATGTCCTTTCTCCATTTAGTGGCTTTGTCATTTTGTCAAAAATCCACTGACTATGTAAGTATTTGTCTATTTCTGGACAAATTTGTTCTGCTGATCTACTTATTGCTTGTTAAATCAAACTATATCATTTTTATTGCTTTATGTAAAATAACTATATTAAATTTGTTCCTCTAAGAGTTATTTGGATATTTGATATCATCTCTATTTAATAATTTCATATGTGTTTTAGAATGAGCTTGTTTCTATCATAAAAACAAAGGTAGAAGAGAAGGAGGATGGGGGAGGGAGTTGGAGAGAAGAAATGAAAGAGGAAGAAAATAGGCTTGCTGGGATTTTTATTGGGATTGATCAGTTTCAGTAACATTGACATCTTAATGTTGAATCATCCAATAAATTAGTTCATTTCTCCATTTCTTTAGTTTCTCTCAGCAATGGCTTTTGTTTTTTTACTGTAGAGATATAAACATTTTATTAAATATATTTTATTTTTTCTTGATACTGTGAATGATAGCACCTTCTAAATTGCATTATTCAATTTTTGCTGGTTTCAAAATTTGGTCAAGTCTTGTAGATTGTCCTTGTGAATGATAACCTGGGTAATATGCTGAGGTGTCCCATTATCTCTTTCTCTCACACACTCTTTCTCTTTTAACCTTCTTTTTTAGTAGATTTTTAAAAAATTCATTATGAATACAGCAATGTTGTGTGTAGAAAATGCATTTCACTTTTTCTTCACTATTTACCTATTCTTTTCTTCTTTCCTCCCTGCCCCCATATCTATTTCTCTCTCTCTCTCTCTCTCTCTCTCTCTCTCTCTCTCTCTCTCTCTCTCTCTCTCTCTTTCTTTCCTTCACTTATCTTAGTGCATGACTTGGTACCTCTAGTATAGTGTTGTTGGAAATGGAAGTGATGGTAAAGGAATAGGTAGCAATGGGAACATGGAGATGAAGAAATGTACCTGACTGATGTCTAACTCTACAGTTGAACCTGCATGTTCACTCTCAACATGTTCTTAAAGAAACAACTTACACTTGGTTATCACAGTCCTGCTCTTACTTTAAATAATAGCCTATAACAAACAGTGTATTGAGTGATGTCTATATAGCACCCCTCTTTTTATAAGAGAAGGACAGATTTCTCTGGCCTAACACTTCCATAAAATTTATAACAAACAAGTTCCAAATAAAAACTAGTCAGTATAAACCAAGATGACTAAAATTGGCTTTAGGGCCTTGGCATATTATTTAATTTTATTGTAATTCTGAATGTTTACCCCTACAAGTTTCACTTAGATATTCATGAGTAAGACAAGTGCAATAGGGATTTAGAAATCTGATACAATCCACCTGTCAATCAAAAGCTAGGAGGTAGTAGTTGAGTAGTACTTTCAGGAAACTGCCTCTCAACCCCAATGAAAACTGAGCTCACAAAGTGAGTTGTCATTCTCTTCAAGTCAACCCACCCTGTCTCCTTTGAGAGTGTCTCTTTCCCCTCTTTTTCATGTTATTATAATAAACTTTGCTATATTTTTTATTATACTTCGCATCTTGCTCAAAACCTTCTCTCACCAGGACACAGTTCTGACAACACAGCACAACATTCCAGTAACAGTGGGAACAGATCAGCATACCTGGTTGCCTTAAAAAAGAAAGCATTTTAACAATTAAGGGTAATGCTAGTTGTAATTTTTTAATGGATGATCTTTATCAGATTGAAGAATTTCCCTTCTATGCCTATTTTGTTGAAATTTTTAGCATGAATTGGTATGAGATTTTATTAAATGCTGTTTTTCCACCTAGTAAAATGACCATAAAATTTTTTAAATGTTTCATAGAATACCCCAGCAAAATTATTTGGGCCTGAAATTATTGTAGGAAGGTTTTAAATTTTAATTAAATTTGCTTAATTGGAATAGAATTTGTATTTGTTCTTAATTTTGGCAACTCATATCTCTCAAGGAGTTTGCCCATTGTGTCTGGGTTTTCAAATTTATTGGCATAAAATGATTAATAAAATCTCTTCATAGTCTTTGTGTGTGTATGGTAGTGAGATTGAATCCAAGAGTGCTCTACCACTGAGCTACATCCCTAGCCCTTTTTATTATTTTATTGTGAGACAGAGTCTCACTAAGTTGTCAACACTAACCTCTAATTTGCAATCCTCTTGCTTCAGGCTTCCAAGTAAAGTAGCTGGGATTACAGGTGTGCACCATCACAACCTATTTTCCCTTTATTAGTCTTTGAGTGCCTATAGAAACCGCAGTAATTCTTTGTATTTAGTCCAGACACTGGCAATTTATATTTTCTATTTGTTTTTGTTGTTGTGCATGGTAACTATAATTGTATTGATTTGGCTTCTCTTTCCCCCAAAACCAGTTTAGTTTCATTGATTTTCTTTCTTTCCTTTTTTTTTGTTTCATATTTTTCTTTTTCTTTTTATTATTTCCTCTATTCTGCTTATGTTGGATTTAATTTGATCTTTTTCTAGCTTCATTAGGTGGAAATTGGATCAATGACTTTAAAACTGTCTTCTCATTCCTAACTTTTCAATAGGAGCTTTGTAGAAGCTCTCTGTATTCTTTGTTGTTCAAGTATGTAACTGCTTTCACCCTGGAATTTAATTTATCAGGGTTTCTTCACAAATATTGCTTTTTAAAATCCCACAGGTAAACATGATTTTGATTTTTATATTTTCTTGCTTTTAGAATGGAGCAAAAAAGTCTTCTGAAAATTTCTACATCTTACCTGGTAGTGGATGTTCCTTTAGTGAATCTTTTTTTTTTCTTTTCTTTTTTTTTTTTAAATTAATTTTTATTGTAGGTTGTTCAAAACATTACATAGTTCTTGATATATCATATTTCACACTTTGATTCAAGTGGGATATGAGCTCCCATTTTTACCCCATATACAGATTGCAGAATCACATCAGTTGCACAACCATTGATTTACATATTGCCATTCTGGTGTCTGTTGTATTCTGCTGCCTTTCCTATCCTCTACTATCTCCCCTCCCCCCTCCCCTCCCCTCTTCTCTCTCTACCCCCTCTACTGTAATTCATTTCTCCCCCTTATATTTTTCCTCCTTTCCCCTCACTTCCTCTTGTATGTAATTTTGTATACCCGTGAGGGTCTCCTTCCATTTACATGCAATTTCCCTTCTCTCTCCCTTTCCCTCCTACCTCTCATCCCTGTTTAATGTTAATCTTCTTCTCATGCTCTTCCTCCCTACTCTGTTCTTAGTTACTCTCCTTATATCAAAGAAGACATTTGGCATTTGTTTTTAAGGGATTGGCTAGCTTCACTTAGCATAATCTGCTCTAATGCCATCCATTTCCCTCCAAATTCTTTGATTTTGTCATTTCTTAATGCAGAGTAATACTCCATTGTGTATAAATGTCACATTTTTTTTATCCATTCGTCTATTGAAGGGCATCTAGGTTGGTTCCACAGTCTTGCTATTGTGAATTGTGCTGCTATGAACATGGATGTAGCAGTGTCCCTATAGTGTGCTCTTTTTAGGTCTTTAGGGAATAGACCGAGTAGGGGAATAGCTGGATCAAATGGTGGTTCAATTCCAAGCTCTCCAAGAAATCTCCATACTGCTTTCCAAATTGGCCGCACCAATTCGCAGTCCCACCAGCAATGTACAAGAGTACCCTTTTCACCACATCCTCGCCAGCACTTGTTGTTGTTTGACTTCCTAATGGCTGCCAATCTTACTGGAGTGAGATGGTATCTTAGGGTGGTTTTGATTTGCATTTCTCTGACTGCTAGAGATGGTAAGCATTTTTTCATATACTTGTTGATTGATTGTATGTCCTCCTCTGAGAAATTTCTGTTCAGGTCCTTGGCCCATTTGTTGATTGGGTTATTTGTTATCTCATTGTCTAATTTTTTTAGTTCTTTGTATATTCTGGATATTAGGGCTCTGTCTGAAGTGTGAGGAGTAAAGATTTGTTCCCAGGACGTAGGCTCCCTATTTACCGCTCTTATTGTTTCTTTTGCTGAGAAAAAACTTTTTAGTTTGAGTAAGTCCCATTTGTTGATTCTAGTTATTAACTGTTGTGCTATGGGTATCCTATTGAGGAATTTGGAGTCCAACCCCACAGTATGTAGATCATAGCCAACTTTTTCTTCTATCAGACGCCATGTCTCTGATTTGATATCAAGTTCCTTGATCCACTTTGAGTTAACTTTTGTGCATGGCGAGAGAAAGGGATTCCCTTTAGTGAATCTTTAGAGTGCATATCCTGAACCTCACTGGAGTTATGTTGATGTCTATTTTATGAAAACAGTTATAATTTCTTAGCATCTTTTCCCATTTCCCTAATTTACTCCTGAAATAAATCTTGACATATTAATTCTGAATGATTTTGGAAAAATCACTCTATAAAATAAGATGGTAACTATTAAAGGTTTTTCTTTTTTATTTTTCTCTTTTTCTTTAGCTTTAATAGAAGGATGATGAATAGAATAGAGTGACTATAATAAGGGAAGGGAAGTACTGGGGAGTGAAATCTACTAAATTATGTTTTTTTCATAAATTAATATACCACAATGACTACAGTAATTTTATTTTAATAACACAAATTAAAAATAATAATAGAAGGGAGATTAGTAGAGTAAAAGAAAAAGATCAGGGGGTGAGAGGAAGTGAAGAAAGGGAAAAGTATTACAGAACAGTATTGATCAAATAATGCTATGTGCCTCACAAATATGGCATAATGAATCTTACTATTATGTATAATTATAATGTACCGATAAAAATATTAAATGTTTATCCTTTCCAGGGAAGAAATAAACCAGTTGCCAGTTTAATTCTTTTCTCTAAAAGAGGTTCTAATTTTTTAACTCTCAAGGTTATGCAGAGTATCTCTTTCACATATTTATTTCTGCCTTTAAAATTTTGTTTTAAGTAATAAAATGTGCTGTAATGTGCTTGTTAAGCATAAAATACTTTAAAAAGGTGAATGAAGGAACATTTTATTCTATCATAAGACTTGTTTATCAGATATTAAATCTTTTTAGGTAGTTTTTTTCTGGTCTTTTCAAAAAATGACAGCTATTACTTCTATTTTAGAACATGTACACTTCAATACTCAGAGAAATTGCCATGGTCCCCAAAGGACCACCTTTATCATTGTGGATTCATCACGTCAGATCACCATACTGTGAGAAGCTAAAGCCATGCCCACTTGATGATTCTATTTCAATAGATTTCTTTTTCTTCTTCTGACTGCCATTTACTCTCTGGTTGCATTAGAAAAAAGCATGGTTAAAGGAGTCCCATTGTGAAGAGAAGCAGGAAAAAGCTCTGCTTCAAGGCAAGAGCTAATTCACTATTCTGTAGGGACTGGTATTCATCTATCCTACAGTGAAAGGTAATCGCTCTATAGGCCCAATGCACTCAGCTAATCTAGGAAGAAGTTAATACCTGGAAACTGGGATTCAACCATGGTTTATGCATAAGTGCAATTACTATGTATAAAATATATCTACTTGATATAAAATGTAGCTAATTTTCTAAAATAACCACTGGGCTCAGTTTTCTCAACATTATATATACATTCAAAACTGTGATAGTTTGTGGGTGAGGTGTTATTGAACATCAATTGGGGTATTATACCAAATGTTAATATCTACGAATAAGAAAGTAAATAATTTCTGGTCTGGAAATCAGCCTTGCATTCCTGATGTCCTTTAAGGGACAGAATTATATAAGTGATGCCATTTGAAAATAACTGAATGATTGCTGTTTACTATTTAATATTCAAACATTCTAATAAAAAGAAATAAGCTTTCCCATGAAAGGTATTCTTGTCAAACATTCCCAAGAGTAAGCACAATTTCTTATTTATATGAGTAGTGTGTGGGTTTAAGGTACAGCCATGCTATGCATATTAAGTTGCACAAATAGGAATTCATGAGCAGGAAAAGAAGCAAATAAGAGACAGCAGGACCATAAAACTCAGAAGCAAAGTCCTGGTATAGGTAAGAAGCAGTATTTTTTACAAGATTAATTGCATCACTTGGGAATGGTATGCCCTCAGAGTTAGTAATGGATAATCATTGCAAAATATAAAAAGTCCTCCAAAATACCCTCTCTTCACTTAATTATGTACTATTTTTTTCAGATGATTACTTTTAGTTAAAACAAAGAAATCATAATGTCAATTTTTTTCAAGATCATGAAGTTTGAAAGTATGAGATTTTCATTTACCAAATGTTCATAATATGGAAATCATGCTATTGTTTTTATCATTTCAACCAGAAAAGTATCAGCTTTCAGTTTTACTTGAGATTTTGTGCTGTATCTAAGAGCAAAACAATTTAGTACATAAAAGTGGTACATTTTCTTCATGATGCATTAAATATAACTGTGTTTATTCATAGATATTTTGGGTTTTATGTAAAGCACATTACCTATTTAGTCACTTGGCATGATGCATACAGGTGTTTGAGTTTTCTTTGGAATCTGGGTATTGTTGTATTCATTGAATTTTTGGTAGTCTTCTTATGCTGAAATAACTTCATTGTTTGTCCAAGCTAGTATGAAGTGCACCATTCCGAGTTTTTCTTCTTAATATAATAGAAGTTATATTAAATCCTAAGAGTTGTATTACATATTGAGCAACTGTTATGAAAATTCTTTATTAGAAAAAGGATGAGTGTGACCTACATGAACTCCTGCATCTCTTCAAGTCACAATGCTCTATGATCATGTGATTGTAGAGGTGGTTTGTTACAATGGATAGAAGTAAGCATAGTATCTTTGCATAAGAAAGTCCTATGCAAAAATTCTCAGAGGCTAGGTTCTACTTGACACCTGTGACATTGACAGATTGAGAAGCAGCAGGAAAAATTGACAGTCTTTTATATGAAGTTGAAACTGAATTGCTTCTTCCCTGTAAAATTTAAAGAATAAACACAATATCAAAAGTATGTACAAGTTTTCTTTATCTGCCAAGGGAGTATAAAACTAGGATAGTTCACTAAATGGTAGCTACTTGACTTATGGGCATATCTTTACTTATTTTTGAGTCCTAGACTGAAACTCTGCAACTTCACAACTGATTAGTGATATCTAATACTAGTTGAGTACTAAATATGCATCAATAATTTTTCTAAATGCTATAATATATGAATTTATGTAATGTTCACAACATTATTTGAGGTATATATTATTATTGTTTTGAACAGTTTATAGAGGACACACAAACCACCCCTTAACTTGCTCAGGGTACTAGATAGTGATCAAACTGAGGATTTAACCTAGAAATTCTGGGTCTATAACTCAGACTTATAATTAATATACTATAAACAAATGTTAAATTGAACCCTGTTAACTACAGTCCTAGATAGCTGGTCTTATTTTTTACTACTAAATTGAATAATATAGAGGAACTTGGTGACTGATGGCAACTGAGTCCTGCAGCCTAGAGAGAAGATTCCCTATGTCCAAGCTTTTCAGAGCTCTTTTTGTTTTCCAGACCCTGAATTATTTGTCTATGTATCAACTATTGATTGTCTGCCATGCGTCTTGGTTTACTCAAGCTACTATGACAAAATACCATAAACTGGATGGCTTAAACAACAGACATTATATTCTTAACCTGCTGGAAGCTGCATGTCTGAGATCAGGTTGTCAGTATGGTCTGGTTCTGGTGCAGGCTTTCTTCTTGGCTTGCAGACTCTTCCCTCATGCTGTGTCCTTCAGAGACAGAGAGAGAGAGAAGGCCCCCTGTCTGTTCCTCTTTTTTGGAGGGCACTAATTCCATCACAGGGACTCCATAACCTCACCTTTTATTACTGAATTTCCAGTGGCCCCGCCTTCTGACACTGTGACATTACAAGCTGGGGCTTCAACATGTGAATTTTAGAGGAAAACAAGCATTTAATCCCTTAACAGCCAGACCCTGCTGTGGATACTGGGTGTGCAGTTGTAAACAAAGGAGAAAAACAGCCTTATTTGCATGTATCTTATAGTCTCATGGGAAGGCAATAAGCAAGATAATGATTAGAATAAATTTTAGTCTATCGGACAGTAATAAGTGCTAAAAAAGAGAAAAGATAGGAAGGTACTTAGGAAATGAAGGTGGGAGATAGGGTGGTCAGGAAGGGATTCTGGGAAGTTGAGTTGACTCATGGACTGAAAGGGCCGTGTTCTGAGAAGAGCCAATGCCAAGGACTTGAGGGAGGCATTGCTGGACTGATCAAGACAACAAGAAAGCAGGGTGGCTGGATGGCTGTGAATTATGAAAAGTCAAGAGATTAGGTTAGAGACCTAAAAGAAGGGCACAGACCATGAAGACCATTACAACATCTAACATGAACACCAGAATTTATTCTGAGCAATATGAAAGCAATTAAAGGGCTTTGAGCAGAGGACTGACGTGATCTGGCTTTCATTTTAACAGAATAATTGTGGCTCCTCTGCTGAAAATAAACTGAAGAGGGGAAGGAGAGCTGAAGCAGAGAGACCAGTTAGGAGGATAACCTGTCAAATTATAAAAAGAGATTAGGCAAATGGGTGCTAATCATGCCTCATATGAATTGATCAAATGTTTTATTTGTTGCACACACACAGAAAAAACTTGAATGTGATTTCAATGCTAACTTCAGAAGACTTTCAAGGAAATTAGCATAGTGCACATTGTATTAATCCTCTTTCTCTTTGAAGGAACAAAGCAACCTCAATTTGGATGTAAAGTATATATAAATTGAAAGTAAACCATGGCAACAAAGCCATCCTTGAAATTTTTAAGGTTATCTGCTCCACAATATAAAATTGAGATCTAGATAAAATATTCCACAATGCAATAAACATGACCTATACTTCTAAATATAATTTTTTAAAAAGTTAAAAGATGGATAGGACCATTGTGAGGAGTACCAAAAAATTCTTAAGCCTGGATATCAACACTGAGAAGTGTTTGTGGACTCGTTTTCATTCCATACAACAAGAAGGGGAATGAAGCTGAGGAAGAGATCTGATCATACAAAATAATTATGATTGCAAATATAAAAGAGAAGAAGATTGCAGCAATAGCTGGATCAGGGAAGAGGCAAGGGAACAATAGGTGGGGGCTTTGGAGTCATGAAACACATTCTGTGTATAAGTTCAATGGCAAAGTCCCATGAGCTACAGATAGTCACATTAAATGGAACTTTTTCCAAGTTTGAGATTAATTCTTGAAAGACTAGAAAATGGGCCTTTCACACTGACCTCACACCTGTTTGATCTGATGTGCCAAGAGGAGTGGGAATGTAACAAACCTACATGAAAAGTTGGCAAGAAGTTGGCACTTAACTGCCCTATTTCCCTTAGTACCTTCCAAACAACTAATGACCTGAACAGTTGGACAAAGGCTACAATCATCCATAACATCAAACAGTCAATTTAAGACACTAAAGCAGCACTATAAAGACAGGAAGAAAAGTCAAAGGGAATCTCTGCACAGTATTTCGGAACATTATTGGCCAAGACAGTGAGACTGTCTACATTTAAGTCAGATTAAAGATAACTGCAGTATTAAATTGATGCAAAAGTTTTTTTTAAAAAAAATGAAAAAAATAAATTGTGTGCAAAGTACAGATAAGTATAGCTTTTTTGTGTTTCGAATTTTAGAAAAAACTGCCTTACTCTTTCATTAAAGGTATAAAAGATAAAATATAAAATATCAAATGAATTTTCAATTGGAAACAGAACTATCAGAGCAGCTAAAAGAAATTAAAATTGATAATTTCAAAAACATTGAAATGAAGAAAAATAAATTATTAGTGTGCCTTCAATGGCATGCTGGACAGATTTGAGGAAAATACAGAGAAAAGAAGCAGAAGTGATCAATGAAGATATCACCCCACATAAAGATAAGGAAGGAAGGGTGGTAAGGGAGACTATACAAGGCCATTGCAATAGAGAAGAAAGATGACAGTCTAAAGTGAACTCTGAAAAAGGAGTAGGAGAGTTTTTCAGCGTGGTTGCATGGACCCATAGATTATCTCTCTTTGCGTCACCCAAAGGAAAAGTGAACTTTCTCATGTCCTCAAGACAGGAGAGAGTTACACAACTTGGAGAAAGGCAAGCTAGGTTCCTACCCACCCAGGGTGACTGGGATAGGCCATCTCCTTTGATGAATACATTTCAAAGGGATGGCTCCCAGCTCCTTCAGAAGGGCACTCCTGGGTAGCAAAACAGGTAAGAACATTTTGTTACAGATTTAAAATCTCAAAGGAGCAAAGAAAGAATTTATAATGATAAGTGTTTGAAAGCCAATGCTCTCAGAAAAGGAAAGGAGAGACTTGTGCAGTTAGGCCATCTGGATTCTGTAATGATTGAGTTGAAAGGGACATCAGGGACAGGAAGGAAGCAGCCTGAAGTTTAGTCAAGCTAAGGGAAGTATTTAGGCCATCTTGGTCAATATAGATGAGAATATATTTGCTATGGAGGCCAGTCAGTGAAGATTCAACTACAGATAAGCATAGAAAATACTTTGAAAGACATGATAAAAAATATTTTCTAAAATCAAAAAAATATGAGTATGGGGCTAGGGTTGTGGCTCAGGGGTAGAGCGTTCACTTAGCATGTGTGAGGCACTGGATTCCATCCTTAGCACTACATAAAAATGAAATAAAGGTATTGTTTCCACCTACAGCTAAAAACTAAATATTAAAAAAATATATATGACTGTTCTAGGAAAACTTAACACTGAGACTTATCTTGAAGAGATAACTAAACTTGGAGGAAAAATAAATCCCACAAGTCAAGGAGGAGAAAAACACATAATACATTTCAAATGGGTAGAAATATTTAGCCAGGTAATTTTCAGACCTCAAAGAACAGAAAGTATGTTTCAATGTCATTATGTGTATTCTCAGAAAAAGGTCAGATTGCAGAGAGCAATTGATGCCAAGTGAAGGCATTGTGTCTCTATTTTATGTCCGTTTTTCTTAAATGGAGATTCTAAAATCAATACATGCTACATCCTCTCCCCAACTTTTAAGATTCATTCACACATTCACAACTCTTCCATACAAACTTTTGTAACGTTTTTGCTACAAAAACTTTTTTGGAAATATGTTTGACTCCAGAAACTTTTTGTGAAGAATAACTTTGAACACTGTCCAAACTATGGTAATGTTTCCTCAAAATGCTGCCTAGGGTCATCAGATCAAAAGATTTATTTAAACAGATGGACATTTGAGAGAAATTAATACACTGTGATTAGATTGGATTAGAAGCCAAGAGAGCTCAGAAACTGGAAAGCCATTGGGATGTTTGGGAATGAGGCAGACAGGAGGATAGTCATAAAGAAAGAAGTGATAAAAAATAGGGAAAGAATGGATAAGAGACCTGACTTCCTCTTGCTCAATTGCCCTGTTCTCTTTTTTCCAACAGGGATTTTAAAGAATTGCCATTATTTTAACACTCCGAATACAGCCTTACAGTGCTGGTATTTGCTATTTAACAAATGAAAAAAAAATTTTTTTTTTTGTTCCTTCTGCAACCATCTCACCTTCTTTGTTTGACTCCACAGGCAGCTTTTCGACAACAGATAGGCAAATTAACTCTCACCTCTGAATAATTTTGGCATTTATTTACTCTATTATTATACAAAAAATTCTGGCCTTAATTTGTGTTTCTTTACATGTTTATTTTTCTACTTATTTGTATTATAAAAGACTCCATGGAAGGAATCTTTTTTTTGTTTGTTTGTTTCTCCCAGCATCATAAAAGACCTAAAGTGCTAGGTAAAAAGTAAGCAATAATTGAAAAGATTTGCATATCATACATTCCTTGACTTCCTATTATTTGATAAAATGACTGTGAATTTTAATAAAATGTTCTCTGGACATTGGAAAGAAATGGAACTGAAAAGAGTTCTTTCTCACAGAAAGAAAAGTTCTCCACCTCCAACAATATAAACTTTAAAGGGAAATGTATGCACAGTTAATTTAGTGAGAAATTATATTTTTTGAAATTTCTGTTACATTCATTGTTTCTCAATGTCTCACAAGATAATTGAGAATATATAGGCAAAACTGTTTGGCTTTAGATTGTTTAGAGATGAAAGATTTATATTCAGGTTTTTTTTTTCTCAAGGCAGGCACTAGTGAATTCAAACCAAACATTAAAGTTATTTACCTTCCCTTTTTATAAAAAAAACAAACAAAAAAAACCAATTTCTATAGAAAAAAAGTACAGATACCAACAACATTGAGTGATGGAGTATAAGCCCTGGAGTCAAAACAGTCAAGAAAATTTACTTTGAATCATAGCCTGAGTGATAAAACCAAGAAAGGGGCAGGCTTGTCTGCTGAAACCAATAAGGAAATATCCTTGCACAGGGCTATACACCTGGTCCCCCTCTGCCCCAGTTGTTCTACAAACCAGTTATGTCTGCTGTTTGCTTGTTTGTTTTTGTATCTTTATTTTACATTTATGTGGTGCTGAGGATGGAACCCAGTGCCTCTTGTATGCTAGGTGAGTACTCTACCATTGAGCCACAACCCCAGCCCCTCATTGTTTCTCCCAACTGTTAGTTAACCTTTGATTTGGTATGAAATAATTGTTTACACAAATGGTGGGTCTGATTTGTATGGTTAAATAATTATTAAATATGTAACCTCAAGGATTCGATTGGTACATACAATAATGTTAGGGGAAAACAAACCATAATTTGGGAAGTGGGAAGCTCTCTGCAATTGATCAAAACAATGAACATGAGCAGAGTTTCTCTCTCTCTCTCTCTCTCTCTCTCTCTCTCTCTCTCTTTCTCTCTCAGATTGAACCCATAGGTATTTTACTACTGAGGTACATCTCCAGCTCATTTCTTATTTTGCGATAGGATCTCACTAAGTATCTTGGGGCCTTACTGAATTGTTGAGGCTGGCCTCAAACTTGTGATCCTCCTGCCTCAGCCTTCCATGTTGCTAGGATTACAGATGTGAGCCACTATGCCTGGCTAGGGTTTCTTATATATTCACTATTTTTCTTCTGAATAGTCTACTTTTAGGTTCAAGGTATTACTTGTGAACTTGTTAGTATTTAAGTCACCCACTTACCTGGTAGGGATATTAAAGGGTAAAGCCATTTTTTAAAAACAAAAGGCATCGTTCACAAAAAAAGTAAATATATGAATGAAATATATTTTATTAATAAATACAGCATATAAGAATTTTCCTCCTTTTCTTTTGTAGATGCTACCTACTTTGCTTTTTAAATGTCATCCATATTTATCAGACTGCATGGTTCTTGACATTTAGGATTTTTCTTTATCAAACAGTAACTGAAACTTTGACAACAGGAACTAATTATCAAGGGACTGAAGAATAACTTATTTTTTTTTCCCCAAGCAGTAAGCTGTATAAAAAGTGTGAATTATAAATCATTTGTGAAACTCTGTAGTTGAGAATTAACATTCATTATCATAATATAGTTAAATCTTTTTAAAAGCACTTATTAGTTCTTGGAAGATACATAGAAAATTTCAAGAATTAAGTTTGATTTATAAGCTAAGTTATTCTTCCTGTCTTCCTTAAACATCTAGGTACATCATATTGGGAAACCATTTTAAAAATCTTCCATAAAACAGAAAGTCTTACTTGAAAAGAAATATTTAATGGAGATAATTATTTCTTCATAAAAAGTGCATTAAAACAAAAGTTAAAATTTCTATCCTTGATCAAATTAATCTTTCAAAATCTTATTCCTAAGTGTATTAGCAACAAGTAACAATTTATAAACTTTAATATATCTACTAGATCTGTTTATAACTTATTTAGCAGCTGCAATTTTTTTTCTGCTCTCGAACCCATTCATTATAATATGTATAATCCAAAATATATTTATAAATCACAATAATTAATGGGAGGAAATATTTACTTGGAAACTTTAAATTAAAATATTTACTTTATAAACTTTAAATTGGACTTGTTAAAAAATTGTGAAGGCTCTGAGATTTGACCCTATTTCAAGGTGACAAGTTAGCAGACTACAGTTTTATAAGTGCTTAGACAAAACATGAGATTCCTGGATCAGAGATTAATAACAATTTATTTCTCACAGTCACAGCAGTAAACAGAGTATTATTACCCTTTTGCTTTGGCTCTCTGAACTTCAGTTCTCATAGTAACACTTAAAGAGAACCAGTTGACACCCATATATGCAGCCAGTTGTATTATAAGAGAGGAGCCCCGAGCTTAGAGAACCTGGATATTTTATAATGAGCAATAAATGTGTCTGATCTTTGATCTTAAAGACAACGTTATTTCTATTTCTATCTCAAGGGTGCTTGGTTTTACAGCCAATGAGACTGGGAAAACAACAGTCAATGCCTCTTATCTCAAAAGACATTCTATTTCTGAATAGAAACATGGGGGATTGTGGAATATTGTCTCTCTGTGGTATTTTCTCATCCATGTATCTCTGTGTACTCTAGTAACACCCCTAATGGATCTTGATCATCTGAATGACACTAAAATTTTTTAAATATCAGTATATCAGTAACTATTGTTTTAGTCAGCTTTTTCACTGTTATGACTAAAAGACCTGACAAGAACAATTTTAAAGAAGGAAAAGTTTATTTGGAGGCTTATGAGTTCAGAGATCTCACTTTGTAGACCAGCTAGCTCCATTCCTTGGAGTTCAACATGAGGCAAAACATCATGGTGGAAGGGTGTGGTGGAGGGAAGGAGCTCACATGATTACCAAAAAGCAGAGAGAGACTCCACTTGCCAGATACAAAATATATACCCCCAAAACACACCCCCTTCAATGACCCACATCCTTCAGCCACACCCTACCTGCCTTCAGTTATCACTCAGTTAGTCCATATTAAAGGATTAATTCACTGGGTTAAGCTTTCATAATCCAATTATTTTACCTCTAAACTTCCTTGCATTGTCTTACAAAGAGCTTTTGTGGGACACCTAATATCTAAACCATAATACCTATCAAATTATGCTAATTCATTCATTCATTTACCATAATTTAGGTAAAATGTCCCCAAATCCTCATATTTCTACATCAGTGGAAAGTTTATGGTTCTAAATTATTCATAAATCAGTCATCTTTCTTTGGATTAATAGTTCTGGTTTCTACTACAAGCCATCTTTCTTAAGAAATCCATTTTTCATTGACAATACTATTTTTAATTTATTTTTATTGGTGTATTTTAATTATACATAATAGTGATATTAATTATGCCATAATGTACATGTACTTAGCATAATTGGCTCAATTTCCTTCCTGAAGATGTTTTTAATACAAATATTTTTGCTGGATGTATTGAGATCCTAAGATTGAAAGTGGTTATCTATAGTTAAAATAATAGAAAAGGAACAATCCAAAATCTACAACCACTTGTCCTCCTATTAATTGACTAAAATTTGTAAAGGGTCTGCTCAAAACCCTGCATAATGATTAAGCTCTCTTAAATGTAAATCTTTAGAAGAATATTTTATTAATTTTAAGATAATGTTGAATCATACCTATAAGTAGTAAACCTAAGAATAATTTAATATAAATAAACATAAGAAGGTGAGAATAAAGGCTAAAATAGATGAAGGATAAAAATAACAGAGCCCAGTATTTTATATTTTGGGGGCACCCACAGAAAGTAAGATTTAAAATTGTACTAGGGATGACATTGTTAGATTTTTGCTTTAGAAATCTTCAGGGTCACCCATTTCTGGTATTATGAATAGATGTGATTCTTACCCTAGGTTTTATGCTCTAATATTCAGTATTTTTCTGCCTCAGTCCTGGCCATGAAAATATGGAATCAACCATTAATCAGTAGAAACCATAAAGCCATCACCAGGGAGTAGTGTTCAAGCCAAGCACACTAAGACTGGATACCAGAGAGGACATCTGGCCTTGGGATGCTTGCTCAGAACTTCTGCCCAACAAGTGCAGTACTTATTGGATGGATTTTAAATGACTCAGATGCTTTCTTATGGAGATTTCCAAAATGAGATACGCACAGATTTAAATAGATGATGTTTCACTCTGAGCGGAATGAAACATGATGAAGTCATTTGGGTTGTTATTTAGTCTGAGTAATGGTAAGACCAATTTTCTCTCTTCTCCTTGCATCTAATATACATTTAAGTCATGAAACTACAAGTGGGATCCAGTGACAATACAGCTGCTGAGATAGATTTCTATCATCGCCCACTTCTCTCTGCTTCATCAGAATAAATTCTTATTACCTAAAATGAACTGGTGTGTATCTTCCTTGCAAGGGGGAAAAGTTTCCCTGACACACAAGCATAGGATTAATTATTACAGAGGTGTTATTGTCTATCATGGGGTAATTCAAGATAATTATCTATAAAATTGCTTGTGCTATATAATGTGAATCTATTATAATTTCCAATCCGTCTTTTGTAGGAATTAGTGGAATCATTACTCACACATAACTAAGGTAAATGATGTCTTTGCTCGCCAAATATAGTCTAGATTTTATCATCAGTTTCTCTTCTGTAGCTACATCAGCTTCTCTAGAAATACATTTAATATAAGTCACCAAGAATGCTGTCCCTAGATCTGAAGCAGCTGGAAACCTCATATTAAATAACCCTTATGGATTGAATTTATGCAGCTCTGGGTAACTCTGTTTTTAGTTTAATCTTAATTGCCCAGAAGGAAAAATAGGCTTTTCTCCCTTCAATATAGTTTTCAAAATATACTGTGAGAGCTGCCTGTTTGACCTCCCCACACTAACAGAGAAGGTGTTTTGGATACTCCATGGAACACTATAAATTTCTGTTTCTCTCTCTAGGAATACTTTGCCTATACTTGCAAAAATGCCACAGCAACTCTCCTTCCTTTAAATATATTTATACCACAATTCACTGTGGGGGAAGAGGGGCAGAATTTATCTATTTTTGAGAAAGGAGTTCAACTTGGAAATACTCCATATGTGCATAAAAGTTCAATTTTCTATACATCACTTTTGTTACAATTCTAGTTTGTATGTCTCTTTACTTCCATAGCTTTAGTTTTATTAATTATTTTAAAATCTCTGGTGTATAGGCTGTATGTATATCTATTAATCTATATACATCTATAGTTATTTATTTTTAAACCCTTCCTATTTTACTTTTTAAAAATTGGTACAATATCATTATTACAAAATAATGGGGTTCATTATGGTATATTAATTCATATACATAACATAATTTGGTCTATGCCATTGCTCAGTACATCTCTTCTCCTCCTTCCTCCTGATCCTAAACTTATTCTACTGTTCTCCCTTCTATTTTCATAAGATGCCTTTTTCCCCCTTTTTATGAGAGAAAATATGACCTTTGACCCCCAGAGCCTGGCTTATCTCATTTAATATGATGTTCTCCAGTTCCATTTATTTTCCTGCAAATGACATAATTTCATTCTTTTTTTATAGCTGAGTATAACTCCATTTTGCATACAAACCACATTTTCTTTATTTATTTATCTGTTGAGGGACACCTAGGCTGGTTCCATAATTTGACTATTGTGAATTTTGCTGTTATAAACATGGGTATGCAAATATCACTATAGCATATGTATGGTTTAAAGTTAATGCAATAGATAAAATTTTAGTTGTAAAAGTGCTCTGTAGATGTTGATAAAAAAAGAAAAAAGTTAGAAAAAATCTAAAAATTCTAGAAATTAGTTTGCTATTTAAGATGAAATAAATGTGTTTTTAAGGTTAGCCATACACTTTAGCTATAAACTTCTAAACCTATGTTTAAACTTCTAAACCTAGGATCAGTTCATGAAAATTATTTTCATATTTTCACCCTTCATATAGTTTTTAATATTTTTCTGTTTATCTCTGTCAAAATTAGAAGTGAAGCAAAGCATTTGGGTCGGAAGTGAATGGACTCTGGGATCAAATTTAAACTCACAATTCAGATCTGTCACTCATTAACTCTGCACATTTGAGGAAGGCCTCTTTGTTTCCTGGACTGTTTTTTCATCAGCAAAGTAGGACTAATATATATCTCAATAAATACTTAGTGATGAAAACCAGAAACTACCTTCATACAAGAATGGAGCTTGTATCAATCCCACTCATATCATGCAGTGTTTTCCCTTTGATGTCTATTGGTCAGTCACTTAATACCCAAGTGAATTTGACTTTATCAAGGCTTTTTTTCCCTCTAACATGTTTAATGTTGTCCATGCTGTAAGTTTTCACAATAATTTGTCTTTCTTCCTTAGTGAATAATCTTCTGTATTATTGATAGATTTGCTGGAAAGTCTTAGGTATTCCATTTAATTAGCTACTCCAGAAAAAAAAAAAGCGTTCAGGAAAAAAGAAATCCCCCATTTTCTTCTGTATTACTAATGTTGAGGATGTTAAAAAGTTCTGAGAATTTAAAAGTTTATGGATATTTTAGATTTTCTTATCCTCTCCTCCCCCATTCTCTCTCAACTTGGAATTGAGCCCAGGGGAGCTTTACAATTGAACTACATCCCCACTCCTTTTTTAATTTTTATTTTGGGATAGGGTCTCTCTAAGTTGCTGAAACTGACCTCTAACTTACAATTCTCCTGCCTCAGCCTCCTGAGTTGCCAAAATTTAAGGTGGACCAGGCATGCACCACCATATCTATCTTACTTTAAATTTTCAAAGAGAATTATTACTTAATGGGAATGTTTTGCATGATTGTGAGTAAATTTGATAAACTCTCTTTAGTTTACTATGTGTAAATTAAGCTAGTAGCTACATAATCATTAAGACTTCTACTAGTTTTATCATTTTAAATTCACAAAATAAATTTTTAATCATATCCCACTAGCAAGTATAAGAAAACAAGACCTTACCATCAACCAACCCACAACCCCATTTTAGAATTAAAGTCAAACAAAATATATAATCATACAACCTTTACAATGCATGGCCCTTGTCCATAAATACCTAATGATTGATTGTTTCTGATTGTTGACAAACCTCTCCCTTGAATCCCTCTTTCTGTGGCTTAAAAACTGTCACTAATCTCTTCAAACTCCACATGATTTGATGACAGAAAAAGATTATAAGCAAGGGGAGGAAAATGAAAGAAAGACACATATATCCACATGACACGAATTTTAAAAAAGAAACTATAAGTAAATAGCAGAAAGATCAGTAGAGTAGAGGGAAGACAACAGGAGAAGGGAAAGAGAGAGTACTGGGAACTAAATTAGAATAAATTATATTCCATGCTTTTATAATTATATTAAAATGAATTCTAATACTAAAAAGAACTAATAAAAAATTAAACAAAAAAGAAAATCCAAAAGTAAAAGTTTGGCCTTTTGTGCAGATGTTGAGCATGGGGTGAGAAATTCGGGTGTTTGGAGGGGTAATAGGTGCTAGAACATCTTTCTTCATTGACTAAGGAGAAGATGCACAAACCTCCCTTTCCATTTCTCCATGCATATGTTAATAAATGTTGATGACATATTGCAAAGGGAATAATACAGAATTATATAGTTGATTCCTGGAGATTTCAAGTCCAGTCAGTATAGGCTTTGTTTAGAAACTCTGCATGGTGATGGTGACTAGATGAGTCTTGAGAAAGAGGACTCCAAGAGAAGGAGAGGAATTGAGTTTGTGACTAATATGTCAGCCAGTCATATGCCTGAAATATGGTCCTTCCCTTGTCTCCAAAATTTTTAATAGAGGTACAGGCATCGGAAATGCTTAATTATTATTGATATTCTAATCATGGCGAATGATGGGAATCATTTTGCAACAATGGCCATCACATGGTCTACTTGAAATTGGGAACAAAGACTGAGGGAAGCTTTGAGGAAATAAGTTTGGATGTTCACAGAAGCAGTGGCAAAGGTTCTTACCAAGATAGGGAAATTCATTGGTTGAGGTACCCTTGCAAATCTCAGATGGCCTTTGAGAACCTCTCCATATCCTGGACATATTCAGTGTGTTTGGTAATTGTAACATTACAATACCATGCCCAGTATTGTAACCCCATAAATATAGTGATGTAATATGTTTTCACGGGGAGATAACACAGAGATTATCCATAGCTGAGGAGGTACTACAACCCACACTAACTGTGGATCCCAGACTATTCCTCTTTCTTTCTTTTTTTTTTAGTTATTTTTTAAAATTTGTATATGACAGTGAAATGCATTGCAATTCATATTACACATTTTTCATATAGAGCATATTTTTTTTTCATATTTCTGGTTGCATACAAAGTATATTCACACCAATTTATGTATTCATACATGTACTTTGGATAATAATGTCCACCACATTCCACCATCATTTCTAACCCTAATAGCAAAGGGAACATTTTTGGTGTGATTGAGAGGTCAAACCCAGTGAAAGTACTGAAGTACTTCAAATTGTTCCTACACCAAGTAAGGTCTCAGTGAAGAATAGGCACTGTTGATATTAGGTAATCTGTGTTCTTTTTAGTGCTCTGATCACCTTACTTTTTGTCAAAGAAAAATCTATGCATCTTACTAAAATATTTTTATTATATGAATAAATAAATTACTGAAAATTTAGGAAATCTTTTGATCATAAAAGTTTTGTCATAGATTCTTTCTTTTTTCTGTTAGGATAAAAGAAACATAAATAAAATTTAAAAATAACCTATTCAAAAACTCAAAAGCCTTCTAAAAAGTAGGGGTTATGTTTTAATTCATCCAGTTTAACAATTTCCTTTTCAAATGAAGAAACTAAGGGTTTAAGAGATTCATTCGTGGCAAGAAAATGACATAAATCTTAGAAAACCAAAGTACATCGACTTCTGGTCCAGTCCTTGTTTACTTTGCCATTTATAAATTGCAGACTCAAAAGGTGTCTGATCACAATTGTCTATTCAGAAGAAAAACAGTGAAACAAATAATGAATGTGCAGGTAGTTTCTGTGTGAGAGGTTTCAAGTGGAAAGTGGAGATTCTAGGATAAGAAAATTTAGTAATAGCCTGTTTCGGCTTCCTTGATCTCCAATTAAGCCTTTTTTTGTTTTTCAGCTTTTCCAAAAAATATTAATGAAGAATCACAGTACATTCTGTACACTTTGGTTCCATGTATGTATGTGTGTGTGTAGGGGGGGGTGGTATTTGTGTGCTGATACAAATGAAATACCTACATAAAATGTACAGCAAATGGTAACAGTTGCCTACTCTAGGAAATAGCATAGTGATGAAGATAAGAAACATCTTAAGTAAATATATAACTCTGTGTTCTGTGTATTTTTATGATGGAGAGTATGTCATACTTTATTATTAAAATAATACACTAACATGAATTTTTAGTTCTATCTTTTATTCCTTGGTTTTGAAAACATTACATTTCTTAACTATCTCAGCCATCCTTAAATTCATACAGAGAGATATTTGTCTTTGGTCTGCCCCAAAGTTGTCTAGACCATCTATCTTCCCTTAAATCAGGACACAAAATCATGTTATTTTTTATTTTATTATTTTATGCTTCCTTATGTTTCAATTGGAATATTTATTTTAAATCCCTTGCCAGGAAGACTTATTAAAACAGAGAGAAGAACACATGGTACTTAGACTATTGTGGATACTGAAGTTTATCATAGTAGTAACAAGCACTACACAGAAATGATTTTCTTTATTTGGATTGCATGTGGTCATAAACAAAGAATTGATCACACAGAAGCCTACTTATATTTCCTATGAGTCCAGAGAGACATTGTAAAGTAGCTACTACAGTAAAAAAGATTTCAGATGCAGTGTATCTTTCATAACATATTGCAGTTTTGTGTTCTCCAAGGAGCCTTTAAATAATAGATTTTCTTTATGGCAGGCTTACCTATGCAATTCTGTTTTGATTACAGTGTTATTTTCCTCCTCTCTTTCAAATCTTTCAAAAGCAGCAACAACTGAGTTCACAAAACAATGTCATTCTTACTTTATTATGTATAGTAGTTTTATAAACAATAAGCTTTTTATCCTCATATTTTATGACTAAGTGATATATTTTCCAAGTAGGATTGATATTCAGTTTGTGGGCACAATTGGCAACCACGCCAGATCTTCCAGAGCTTAGCATATCTGAGTATTTCTGAGCTCATAGAAAAAAAAGCCACAACCCTAATCTACCTCCAAACCTCCACTAGCATATTGGTCATCCTGTCAAAACTGCAGCAAGAACAGGGACTAATGAGGCACATTTTAAAACTGGAGTTCCCAAGCACACTGCTTTAGCTCCTGCTGATTTAACCTTTGTTAAGTATTTTGAATATCAAAGGATACTGGTTAGATTATAAATGTATATTACATAACATTTTTTTTTATAATTGGTGAAAAAGTACAGACAAAAAGCTCATCTACGAAAATCTTTGCATTTAAGTCCAATAACTTAAGCTATGGCTTTATCACCCTGACTTAACTTTGTTTGATCTAGTTCAGGGATATTTTCTAGAATAGTTGTTGGAGGTCCCCACTGTCCGTATGATGATTCCTTGGCATAACTCAGTTTATAATCCAAAGCAGGATTTGAAGTTACACTGTCTGGATTCTGATTTTGGTTTTGTCACTCTGCTAGCTGTGAGATTTTAGGTGACTTCTTATCTATTCTATGCCCTAATGACAATCATATAGGATAATTAGTGCATGGCCCACTTTTTCAATATATATTAGTTATCTCTGTTAGGTTGATTGTCAATATTATTGTTAGTGGGTCAAATTGTCACCATTCAATAGACTGATTACTAGTGATGCATAAATTTAAATCTAATTTTCAGAAAAAAATTATTTCTATGCACTCTAGCCTAGCAGAAGTACCCTCAATGTAGAAGCTATGTTTCATTATACCCCCCAAAATTCTGTTAATAGGCATTCATTATCAAATCACCTTTAATAAAGTCTACTAATATATTCGATTGTAATAATTTAGTTAAAATTTCCCATCCTTGCCCCTCCTTGCTGCTCCACGAAAGAAAAGAATGTATGTGTGAAGTTTTGCATGGTATATACAGAGGAGATGGTAGCAACCAGAATTAACATTTACTATATGCCATATATTTAAGTATATTATCTTAATTCCCCACAGCATTCCTAAATGTAGCTATCATTATTCCCATTTTATAGATAGAAAAAGGATATTAGAAATCTTAAATATCTTCCTAATTTTACAGACTAATAAGTTGCATAAGTGTATTCCAAAATCCATTAATATAATTAAGACATTTGTAAAAGTATTTATTGAATAACTAATAACAAAGAGATTTGAATGGAAAGGTCTATGACAACTCTACTGAAGTGCAGCTTCAAATCTTCAGCTGCACTAAAACATCTAGAAACTGAAGCTGTCTTTTCCATCCCCAAAGTTAATTATTGTATGAAAACAATATGCATATTAGCTGAAGAAAAGTTTTGTCAATATAGGCATATTTTATATTTTCATTTTATGTATACTGCTTATAAAAATCAATCAGTGAGGAAAATAAGAAGTTGTTTTGAGTAAAACAAACATTTCAACTGAGTTTATGGGCCTCAGTGTGTTCAACAGCCTTGGCATCATTTTCCACCTCTTGTTTTGCATGACCAGTAAAATCCTTTGTTGCATCCTTATAAGTTTTACCTATACAGAGTTTTTAAAGTAGGGTTTGTAATCTCAAGTTACTTTTGAATTAAACTGATCCAAGAGCCTGAAAGAGGAACAGAATGATATTTTCACAACCAAGTTAAAATACTAACCACATTTAACATATACAACATTACTGCTATAATTGTTTTTTAAAACAAATATTCATAAGTTGAAAAAACTATTTTAGATTAATGCCACCTAATAGGTCTAATGCTTATTTGATGTGGAAAACTCACTGATTCATTTCATTCTTACCTGGCATACAACTGTCTCTAATACCTATAGTCACCTGCTATAGGTAAAAAAAAGTTTTATTTCCCACAACTTTTCTTTCCTTACTCTGTTCTCTAATTCTCTTCTGCCTCTGTGTTTTGGAACATCTAATGGTTCTCTATTCTATCTAGTGCTCTAATCTATCTTTGTAATAACTTTGACAACCCAGGGATTTCTGATGATGCTGAAAACAATTCATCTTTCTGTGATAGATATAAGATTTAATTAGAAGCAAGAAATTAAGTCCAAGGGGAAAAGATTGAACTCTCAAGGTGGAAATGGAGATTTTTTCCTTCTGATTCTGAGGTTATCTTGTGTTTTCCTTTACTTTCTTAAAAAAATACAGATACAATATAATGAGAGATTAATTGCATAGTATAAATGATTCTACCATTTAATTTGTTTAATTTTTACCTTGCTTCTCAAGAGATGACATGAATTCCTAAATCAATCCAGAATGCAAAGTTTGAGCTGATTCACTGATGTTGCATATCAAAATGATCATTATCTTGTACCTATTCATACCATGGAAGTATGATTTCTTCTCTAGTTTTGTTTGGATGTTTATTATGGACTCTGAATGATCATTACACAAGAAAAAAGTCCACATTCTGAAACTGGGCAGTTTTCTAAATTCGTACCATAAATTGATGTTTCAGAACAACCCATCTCAGAAAAAGATTATTAAGGGAGCTGCAACTATATAATTTCCCCAATGAAACTAGATGGTGCAATCTCTAAAATTTCTGGAATCTTTTGCTGTTTGAAGGTAAACATTCTCTTAGCTTCCGAAGTCCAGCTTTATGCCAAGACAGTAAAGTGCTAAAAATTAAATGCCATTCTCATTTTCAACAATTGAAAAGAAAAACCAGCTCTTATTGAGCAAATTAAACAAAAGATACTTGACATCAGAGCATCACTGAGAAAAATCCCCAAACAAAAGCATGTACAATGTTAGCCAGTAAATCCTTGAAAAGCCCTGACCATAGACAAAAACATACTGTAGTATTTTAATATACTGTGAAAAATTTTTCAACCTACATAAAATGAATTTTAAAAGGGTTTGAACTGTAGGTATCTTTATTCAATTGCTTGTCTGTGAAAACAACATTCAAAAGACTTATGCATCTAGGTAGAACTTAGCTTTCCATAGACCTTCAAAACTGTACAAATCTAGGCTATTCAAGCAGATTGTAATTGACAAAGACCTTTGATTTGGTTTGACTCTGTAGTACAGAGGAGATACTGCTATAGCATGGCTGTTCATCAAACAGGTCCTTTGCCTCGACTAATAACAGTGTGTCCATGGCAATGCAATTAGCACAGAGCCCTTTGAGATCCAGGAGTGAGGAAATAGGCTATAGTGTTGCTTCAACCTTCCTTGTGCTACACAGTCTCTCTCTCTCTCTCTCTCTCTTTCTCTCTCTGTAATCTTGTATCTGAGAATCAATAGGTAAAATTAAATTATCAAAACGATAGCCTCAAAAATGTTATAGTTACACTAGAATCACTCATCAATCCTGACAGGAGCTTCATCTCAAACTGTGTGTTACTCAGCTCAGAGAGAAAGAATACAATTTGGACGAAATTGACTAAGAGGCATGTTATCATCTTACTTCCTAAATTCTCAGTTTGCCCTCATATAAGGTAAATTCATCAGACATTAATTTCTTTTACTTTGATCTTTGCAGGATATAAGAATTGCCCATTATATACATTTTTCATCTTTTGCATCCTTTTAAAATCATCTTTTTCATCTTTTGAGAACATTGTCCATTAATTTGTTCATTGTCCTTAGAGACAGCATTGAATAGAAGAATTTCAGTAAAATACATAATAAGAAAATTTAGATTCCTGTCCTTGCTCTGATACTTACAAGTGCTGTAACCTTTTACAAGGCATTTAATCCCTTTGGACCTTAGTTTTCTCATTTGAAAAATAAGCAAGTTGGACCAGTAATTTTCTAGTTTCAAATCCTCATACGTTTCTGCCTATATTCTCTCGGATAGAGTGTGCTTGGGTGAATTTGTCATTCGTCTTTGTCAGCTCCAAACCTACTAGCCTATACCATTGCTCTGGGATTATTGGGCTGGTACTTTACAAGCAACTTGTCTCTTTCATCACCTGGTTTCCTTTAGACTGTCAGAGGTGCTAGAGGGAGACTGCAAGCCTGAAGGATGATATAAGACTTGTTTCTTCCTATTTGTTTTTTGTTCCATGAACAATGTCTAGCAATCATATGTTGCCCCAGAAATTGGTTTTTGTCTTCAGTTACTTTTAACACCACTTTTTCTTTCAACCCTGCAACATGTTAAATGTTTAACCATTTTCCTGTATTATATTCCTCACTGGATTTACTAATTTTATGTATAGATCTAGTCTGGTACTTGCAGCATGATGCAATAAATACAGCCAAAATGACATGAACCATTTCTATCCTCTTTACCTTGTTCCCTGCTATACCTGTGGCTCGAAACAGACCAACTTCTCAGTGCAAACTCAGGGGGGCTTTTAAAGACAGGTGATATTGACTAAAGTCCTGGCTTTACCACTCAAAAATCCTGTATTACTGGGAAAATCTCTTAGTGCTTCCAATTTTCATCATCTAACCTCTCTCTCTCTCTCTCTCTCTCTCTCTCTCTCTCTCTCACACGCGCACACACACACACACACACACACACACACACACACACACAGTGTTTTAATAGCTCCTGATTACATACAAAAGGTGTCTTCAAGGATTAAGTTTTTTTTTTTTCTCTTGGATACTGTAGTGTAATCAGTATCCAGCAGGTACTCTGACTCACAGTTGATTTTCAAAATTTGTTTTGATGGATGAATGATGAGTAAAGGGTGCATGTAATTTTTTTTAAAAAGCAATTTTTATAATAGCTAGATGTGGTAGATCTTTGACAAATTTTGACTATGCCATTAGTATGACTATTTTTCTGAGTCAGATTCCTCCAAAGCCTGGGAAGTATATGGGTAAGGCCCACATTTTACATATGTCTCTGATTCAATACCTGGCATAGCATCTGTGTGTTTTCAGTGTTTGTCAAAACTAAATGAAGCATATTACTGATAGTGTACAACCACAGTGAGTGCCTCCTCTGCTTTTGGTTATAATCATCAACTTTTAAATTCCTTTGTGTATGTACATGCTAAACTTTTGTAGTTAAGAACTTTGGATTCTTGGTTTCAAAACCCATTTCTATAAATTACTAGCAGTTGGCTTGCCTTCTCCACTATTCTTTCATATGTTAATAAGCAGTATAATAGTTCCTACTTCTTAGAGTATTTTTGAAGTTTAAATAAGTTATTGTATTGAAAGTTTTTAGAGCAATGCCGAATATGGGGTATCATTAATAATGATGGCTATTGTTACAGAAACATTCATTTGGAACAGCTAAAATCTTAATTTTTAAATAAGGAGGCTGAGGTAGGAGGATTCCAAGTTCCATTCCAACCCTGGCAACTTAATGAGATTCCAAAAGTAGAAGAGGGCAGGGGCTGGGAGTGTTGCTCAGTGGTAGAGGATCCTAGAGATCAATTTCCAATACCATATATATTTAAAAAATCATAAATCAATTCTAGAAGAATTATCTTATAATATTAACAATACTTTTTATACCACAAAATGTTCTAATATCTGAAATATTTTATGTCTTGTGAAGATCAAATTTCAAAGTAGTTCTCTAGTATCTGTTGTCTATTTAACACACAATGTTTTAGTCTTCATTACATACTAGGCTCTGTGCTTGATGTTATTATTTAGAAAGGTAAAATAGATTCCTGACTAAAGAAGTTTGGAATTTTTACAAAAAAAAAAAAAAAGACAAAACAGTTCTATGATAACGGAAATAACTATACAGACTTTATTTTATACAAGATACAGGTATGTTTTCTATCATGTAAGTGAAGGAAGGCTGGACAGAAGTCTTTGGCCCGCGTGGAACACAGAAGTTCCATCTCTGTTAAAGGTCTTCTCTCTGAAATAAAGTTCTTTAAGGGACAGCGAAGTTAGCTAGAAGAGCTCAAAGCAAGACTATCCCAAATCAGGACCCTGATTCGTAACCTGAGAGATGGCATAAATATCATTTTGAAGCAATTGCTTGTATGTAATAGCATTCCTCTGGCATGAGCTACCACAAGTTAAGTGTATCACTGGAAGTTTGGAGATGTTTAATAATGAGAAAAAAATATTACTAGTCTTATCTACTATAAATTTGTCTTTGGGAAAATGTTCTTAATTTATCATCCTACATCGCACAAAATGGCATGTTAAAACTCAGAATTTGCAGTTTAGAGAGGAAAATATATGCTTCTATAGACTAAGTTTGAAGGAACAAATTATCTGATCCTTAGTTTCTTCATATAAAAATGGATAAAGAAAATCCATACCACATAGGGTTATGGAAAGGCTTAAATTATCCATGTAAAAAGCTTAGACTAGTGTCTGTCATGGAGTAAGTTCTCAGTAATAATCTTTACTATTCTATTATTTTATTACCATCATCATGATCAGTATTATAACAATATTCTAGACACTCATATATTTTTAATGACTCTAAGAAAAAATATGCTGCCAATATTTTCCTTATTAGGTTATTGTTGTTATACTATTACTGTTGTTCTTGTTTGCTTAACATAAACATTGTAGTTACTCACTGTAGAATATTTGTTAAACTGACTTTATTTGTAGCATGACATTTATGGGTTAGTTTAAGGTGGTCTGAGGTGGTTTGTGTCCAATCTGTAATTCTCTGCATGAAGGACCAAAAGATAGCATCAGCATATAAATAGGTTCTCTGGCCTCCAGCCCTGGAAGTGAGTGCAGAGTGGAAGAGAAACATGGCTTGAAGGGTGCAGACCCAGAGGCAAGTTGTGAAAAATCCTTCCCATCTTACACCTCATTCATGAAAGAACTCAATATAGGTTTTCCTAAATTAGGCAGGGATCCTAAAAATATTGTGACATCTATAGTATCTATATAATATAAAATCTGTAATAGCTTGCAAATCTGTTTCTAAAGTACTGATTTAAAAAGTTCAAACTACTATGATAGAGAAAAAACTAAGAGGGCTAGGGATATAGTTCAGTTGGTAGAGTGCTTGCCTTGCATGCACAAGGCCCTGGGTTCAATTCCCGAGCACTATAGGGGGGTGGGGGGGAAGAGAGAGAGAGAAAAAAAACTTAGACTTTTTAAAACTTGTTTTTGTTTTCTAGTGTCTATATGAAAAGTGAGTTACATAATTACTGTCCTAGGAAAAGTCCATCAAAAAGTCAGAAGCCAAATTTTGTTGGAAAGTGAATTACAGGGGTAGTTTCAGTTAATAGGTACAGATTATTTTCTCAATTTTGTGAGGTTCATAATCTCAATAGGATTTTAATAAATTGTATTTTTTCTTTTTTTCCCTCATTCAGTATATATCTTCACTTTGTGCCTGTTTTTAAATTTTTGTGTTACTAGTTTTTTAAAACCCCTCAAATTCTCTAAGTCCAGTCTTCTTTCCCTAACTTACAATAGAGGCACAGAACCATGTCACACAGCAAGCAAGTGGTAGAGCAAGAGTCCTGTTTCCTTGTGATGAGTGTGATAAGAAATGCCAAGGAGTTAATTTTGAAAAAGAATCTAGGGCAAACAGTTCAAATGTCCAATGTGTTGGCAAATAAGAAAAGAAAAAATAGAAGTGTATATATAAATATAAATGTACACACACACACACACACATATATATATACATATATGTGTGTGTGTGTATGTATATGTATTAGTTGTAGGTGGACACAATACCTTTATTTTATTTTTATGTGGTGCTAAGTATTGAACCCAGTGCCTTGTGCATGCCAGGTAAGCACTCTACCACTGAGCCACAACCTCAACCCCAAAATGAAAGTATTTTTGAAGTCAGAGAGGCATGTGTCTGTGTCATGAGCACATTGAGAGGTAGAAAGGAGACCTGCAGAAGTTTTGAGATTGAGTGAGGAGAATCTCTGACAGTTGGAAAGGAAGTAGAGAAGCAAAGCCAGAGAAAGGGGGAGAGGAGAAGGAATAAGAGAAAGAAGGAGTGAAGAGAGAGAAAGAAAAAGTGAGAGAAAATGAAGCTTTGGGTTTGACTAAACAATCTGTTAGGGTTCCGCCTCCAAAGAATACACGCCTACTTAAAGGTTTGTTTTTGAATAACATTGGTAAGGAACATATGTGAAAAATTTTTATTTGGCTCCCTTGATATTAGCTTATGGTTAAAAAAAATAAGGAAGAAGAAACAGAAAGAAATTTGAACTTAAGAAAGATGAAATAAAAGCAGTACTTTTTCCTAAGTCTATGTAAAATTATATTTACTTATTCACACTTTGTAATATAAAATAAAATAGCAATATTTCAGCCAAATGGAAGTCTTAGGTTAAAGCTCATGACTTTTTGATGAACTTTGTTTACACTGAGGTAAAAAATTAGACTTAAATAAAAAAACTGAACCTAAATATTAATTTTATTGTCAGCACCACCAAAACAAAGGTAATGTGATGACATGAAGTATTTTTATTTACATTGTTTGATTGGTTCTATTTTCACCCAAATTAGTGAATAATAAGATATCTGTGTTAGCCAATGGTTAAACCATGTATCAGAAAGCTTTTCATAATGTTGGTGATCATTCCTTCATTTAAAAAAATTTATTGACCTTTGTGGCTCCAAGCACTATGTTTTGTTTTTTTTTTTTTTTTTCCCCTAAGCAGAGAGTGTTAGGAAAATCAAGCACAACTGCTTCACTTGAAGAACTGATAAAGTAATGAGAAGATGGACATTAATCAAATAATTACCTAAATATATGGATACACTGTAAGATAAATACTATGAAGGAAAATCATTAAGAAAGAATTTCTGAGCATCTGCCCATTTATCTGAAATAGAAGTGATAGAGAGAAAATGAGGGAATTTGTCACAATAAGGTCATTGTGCCTTAGTCTTCTAACAAAGGAGGTCATTTCAGGGTGGAGAATGGATTAAAGAGGGAGAAAAGTGTGAAAAAAGAACGAGTAGTTAACAGGTGAAGTAGAACGGAAGACAGACTGGTATCTTGGGTTAGTGACAATGGGCCAATTGAATGAAATTTAAAAATCCCAGAATTATTAAGCAGATAAAATGTAAAAGATTTTACAATAAATTGAGAATGGGAGGGCCTCTGAAATGGAGGGCAGTATCATGAATGATTCTAGAATAAATGAATCCATTTACTAGGAATGGAAACGACCATGAAGGATGGAATATGTAGGATGCAAAGAGGATAGGCCCCAGGAAGATCATCTATTGAGATTACCCTGGGCCATTCCAAAGACCTATTGTTAACACAGTGTTGTTCCAAGACTCAAAGCTCTCTGCTGGGCTACAATTACCTCTAATGATAAATGGCCATATAGGCATAAATCACTTAGTAGTGAGCAGTATTTCATCATCTTCACAGATAATTGTATAATAGGACCAAGGGAAGTGTAACAGCACAGATTACATTTTGTTCTTTAATTAGATGACTTCTTCTGGCTCATGTAATTGTTAATTTGGTAGGAGAATGGAAACAGAGTATGTAAAAATATACGCCAGTACAAAGTTGGCCTTTGAAAAAAAATCTATGCTAAATGTGTTTTTCTTTACGTTATTCTTAAGAAGCCTTCCTGGAAAATGTAGCCAGTTTACTATAATCAGTTTGTTGATCTCATCTCCTAAAATGATTTACATCAGAGTAAGAAATTTCCATTTTAAAACAAAATAAGCATCTAGTTATTATTCATACTTGGCTGCAAACGGTTTATTTATAAAGACGACCATAGTAAAAGAAACATCCTTGTTTGTCTCAAACTGTATTTTTACATAATTCTCAATTTTTTTCTTTTGATAATTAACACTGTATATGAAGTAGATGAGAATAGTTTGTTCATATTTAATAATGAATGGGTTTCAGCTTCCATCAGAAGACAATACATTCACTAATGTTACCTTGAATATGTTATAGTTCCATAGCTTTCCAAGTTTACTTTCATTCTTTAAACATGGATTCTAAAATGGGTATTGAACACACATCAGATTTTTATTCAATCACCTTATTTCCCCAGGGTTAAAATCATAGTAACGCATGGAATTTTAAAAAATAGGATTATTTCAGATGAGACAATCTGGGATCAGAGAGATGAATCAGGGCTTGTGCAGTCACATAGGAAACTCCTGACCAGATTAGAATTTAAGCTTCAGTCTTGTGGACCCAGATAGTGTTGCTCCTGCCTGACTACACCCTGCTTCACCTCTAACACCAGCTCCCTGGTTATTTCAGTTAACACTTCCTAGGTGCCATATCGACTACTTGATAAAATCTCCTATGATTTGTCCATTCTTCTCTTCCCATCTTTATGGATGAGAAAGCTGAGACATAAGGAAATTTATTATTTACCCCAGTAAAGGGTAGAACTGCATTCTGTGCCAAGCTGTCTGCATTACACAAGGGTACAGTCTGACAATACACAGCAGTGCCCTTTAAGGGGGCTCTCAGAAAAAGCCAAATCTGAAAATGCTACCCCTTTCTAAAGTTTTGTTTTATGTGAAGATAAAAATATATGCTTTTTTCCATTAATGCAAATAATTTAATTTAAATATTTTAAGGAAATTGTTCTTGCCAAAATGTAAGAATTCTCATGAAACTTTAGTCAATAATATCCCATGAATTTGATTTAACACATTTATCTACTCATAGAACGACACTGTCTATATTCTTTAGAGGAATTCTCATTAATATGGCTATTGAGTCAAGTGTCAGCATAGAATTCCCAAACAGCCTTCAAAATTAGAATAATTCAATTCAATAAAGGTTCCAGTTCAGTTAGTTTCCTTCTTTTTCATAGTGAGGAAGCAGTAAAGAACATCCAAAATGCCTTCACGCTCTCATTTCAAGTTTATCATAATAAACTTATTTGAATAAAACCCCACCTTGCTTTTTTTAAAGCCTTCTATTCAAACACTGTTTTTATTGCTGCTGGTGCAAACAGAAAAAAAATATTGAGAGAAGTAAATTAAACACAGGTAATGGTTTATGAGATTTGCTACTATGTTATTCTCCACCTACCTTACAGTTCTACTGGAGCTGTGGAGGGAGGGATGTGCTGAAGGAAGAGTTAGAACTTTGCTGAACTAGGACCTAGGCATATTCACATATGATATCTTATTTATTACAGCTGTGAGATATGCATATACTTTCTTCATTTTACAAATGGAGAAACTAAGGCCCAAAGATGGATGATGCTGTCCAACAATACAGGAATACCTGTACTACAGACAAAGCTTTTCTCAACAATTTTTTTGCCAAATAGTCTGTAAGGATGTAAGTACCTTCTAAAGTTCTCAATATAAAGAGAAGGTGGAAATTTTCATTTAAAGGATCTCAAGTATTTCATAATAAGGTATACAGAAGGGAAAGGTGATTTAGAGAACAGTACGGATGTAAGAGGACAGCTTAGGAAAGATAAAATGAGAGAGAATGAAAAGCAACACAGCATGGGAGGAGTCAGAATAGGGATGGAGAAGAGAAATATATTTTCCAGGAATTATTACAAGGCGTAGAAAAGAGTTAGAGAAGATGTCTGATGTAATCAGTTTTAAGAAAAAAAAATGCCTTCAAAACTCATCACCTTTTCAGTATCTTTTTAAAGCTGAAGCAAGGAGTCATTTTTTTTTCTGATAAGACATTTTTACCTATTTTATTATTTTGCATAAAATCTGTGCCTCTTGGGCCCTTAATTTAACTGGTGTTACATATGAATAACTTCTACTGATAATATAAGTAAAAGTTCCATTCATAGCAGTTCCTCCATAGTACTGTATATCTTTTCCCCTCTTTACTATGTGATAAAGGCAGAGGAAAATATCGAAGACTACCCAGACTTAGAAATGTAATTAATATATTCTTTACATTATAGAATTCAATTATATTAGGTTAGCATTTCAGCTAAATGGAAGAAAGTTGAGTTCTACAATATTTTGAGTGGCTTAATTTAGGCACTAATAACTAAAAAGTGAGGTTATAGCTGCTTCCATATTCCCTGATGGAAAATATTCTTTTCTCATGCCCCAACCCTTTCAGATATCCATCTCTATACAGCTGAGTACTTTTCCTCATTTTTTAATTCTTCCGGTGCTCATCACTTGTGTTTCTTCCAATTGTCCAATTTTCCTTGATTTTGTTCACCTATTCCCTTGACAAAAAGTGATAAATACTTATGATGTACCAGATTTACCACGAACAATGCCTCTTACTCTCACCCTGTTCCCATGCTGCTCCTTGAGCTGGTTCTGTCTTGTGTTTATCTGAAGAGTGAATGTAATTACATGGATTTTGTGTCTCTTCCCTATAACATCACCCCAGGGAAGTGATCCAACAGCTTCAGCCGAGGAAGGTATTTTTAAGCAGAAGATATAAAATAGCTATTAGGAACTTACTTCTTTGCAAGTCAAGCTGCCTCCCCAAGGTTTGAAAGAAGTTTCAAAATTTGAAGAGAGATATGCAGTTTAAAAGAAAAAATGTAGAAGGTTAAAAATTCCTCTTCAAATTATGAATGATACCGGGGATTAGACATATTTGGGTCATGAGGTCTCTGTAATGCCCATGGCCTGCTCCCGGCTACTTCTCACTTGATGAGCCAGGGAGCAAAGTACAAAAACCCTTCTCCTCACCTCTAGAAGGGACCTCAGGGTACTGGCCAGTCAGCTCCTACAGAGAAACACATTTGGAAATTGTTAATAAGTGTCATCTGGAAAGTATAAGTTAAGCCAATTGACTTGAAAAGTTTTTAAATACGTTTATCTCAATTTACCATTGAGAAACACCTAAAGTATCTATCAAACCAAAATTTTAGAATAGATAATTATTTAAGTATTTGATATGCTCTGGGACAGGAACAAAGATTAAATCCTCACAGAACTATTTTTTAAAGCTAAAAATGATTATATATGTAAACTTCAAACATTATGAAAAGAAGAATTTACAGTGCAATATAATTCAAAGAAGGGAAATTCCTAAAGATATCTATGAGAATTTCATATAGAGGAACAAATGCTGCAAACAAGTTTTACTCTTTCTAAAAAGGCAAGGCTATATAAACATTATAAAAATAGTTTTATTAACTCTATTGCATGAAGAAATCTAAAATAATTTTAAGTTATAAATCAATTTATTTGATGAAATATAATATATTTTCCCTGTTCTCCAAAGCACCTATAAACTAGAGTTTCCTAAAGCATAATTCTTATAACATGAATAGAATTATCAATTTAGACCATCAGGTTTAATGGTGAAATCTATAGCAGTACTTACAGAAATGGTAGAAGTGTTTTCAGTACTATCCAATATGGTGGCACTAGGAAACTGCAGCTATTGATCATTTGAAAACTGACTAATAACACTTAAAAAACTGAATTTTTAATTCACTTTAAGCAAGTAAAATATAAATGTAATGCCACAGGTAGATAGTGTCTATTCTATTATAAAGTGCAGTTCCTTAAACAGCTATCTTTTTTTTTTTAATCACAGGGTTTCTTCCATCTGTTTTTTAAAAGAATTTGTTCTAATTAGTTATACATGACAGTAGAATATATTTTGATACATCATACATAAATGGAGTATAACTTCCCATTCTTCTGCTTGTACATGATGTAGAATCACACAGGTTGTGTAATCATATATGTACATAGGGTAATAATGTCTGATTCATTCTACTATCCTTTCTTCCCCATACCCCTCTCCTCTGTCTAATCCAAAGTACCTCTATTTTTCCATAGCCCCCACCCCCTTATTGTGAATTAGCATCCACATATCAGGGAAAACATTTGGCCTTTGGCCTTTTGGTATTGACTGATTTCACTTACCATGATATTCTCTAGCTCCATCTATTTACCTGCAAATGCCATCACATTAGTCTTCTTTAAACCTGAGTAATATTCCATTGTGTATATATACAATATTTTATTTATCCAATCATCTGTTGAAGGACACCTAGGTTGGTTCCGTAGTTTAGCTATTGTGAATTGAGCTGCTATAAATATTGATGTCGCTGCATCACTGTAGCATGCTGATTTTAAGTCCTTTGGGTATAAAAACGAGGAGTGGGATAAGGGGGTCAAATTGTAGTTCCATTCCAAGTTTTCTAAGGAATTTCCATACTGCTTTCCAGAGTGGTTGTACCAATTTGCAGTCCAACCAGCAATGTGTGATTGTAACTTTTCCTCCACATCCTCGCCAATATTTATTATTGCTTGTATTCTTGATTATTGCCATTCTGATTAGAGTGAGGTGAAATCTTAGAGTAATTTTGATTTGCATTTCTCTAATTGCTAGAGATGTTGATCAAATATTTTAAGTTTATGAGTAAAACAAAGATTCCATTTTTTCATTATTTTTCTTATACATTTCAGACAACACAGTAAAACAAGAAAATGACTTGTAAAATGTAAGAATGAAAGAAGACACGTTTAAGAGTGAGATTCTTGTACAAGAATAAACAAATCAACAAGATAAAATCACAAATTTAGAAAAGGATAGGATTACATAATAATATAATAATGATAGAGTTTTCAAAATTAGAGAAGCACTAAGTCACTCAATAAATGGTAGTAGTACAACTGATTATCTATTTTGAAAAAAGAATACAAAATGCATTCCTATATCACATTTTGTTATCATGGATAATGAAAATACCTGTGACTTTGTGATTGAAAACTTTAAGTTAAAGCTTAAAACTGATTTTAAAAATTACCAATTTGAAACAAATTTGTGGGGGTACCAACTGAGTATCAGGAGCTATGCAATGTTCTAAGGATACAAGGGCAGTTGAATAGACCTTACTTCTTCCCTCATGACACTAAAGTTTATCTCAAAATCAGCAATATTATTACCATACTACCCATAGATCTTATTTTAAATATGTAGAATTTTAAAGGAATGATCTAAATGTAAAAAATCCACCTGTTTAATATGAATAAAATCCAACCAGAATGAGAGATCCTTATTAAACCAATTTTGCTCATAATTATGTCCTTTCTTAGAGCTGGGTTTTACACACAGTGAATGTTCAATAAGTCTGAAAAGAAAGAAAGAAAGGAAGGGTGAAAGGATAATGTTCTGATTTTTCTATCAAACCCTGCAATGTTGGAATATAGCATTGATATTAAATTATCTGATTACAATGATAAAACTGATAATAACATAAGAACAGATTTAATTAAATTTCCTTATCCTTGAGCCATGTATAATGCAAATTATCTTTTGACCCACACAAGATTGCTCCAAACATTCAATGAGGTACGTTGGAGGGGGTGAAGAATCTTTTAACATTATCACAAAAGCAAATACATTTCAGAACTCCCTATCAATTTTAATTACCAACTTTATGTCATTCTAGCAGAAGTGATTTGTAAATCGATGGGAATTATGATGCATTTAATATTATTTTCAATTTGAAAGAGTTTTGTGTTCTGCAAAATTGCTGAATTCTGAATATGGAGAAAGAGAATTTAGAGCAAAATTAAGTCTGTTAAGGGTATTGTTCTGAAAGTGATCTGATCAATCCATGGAGACACAGTGATCTAGAGAAGATGTAAGTCAGGATAAGATCAATGTTACCTGAGTCTTAGTGTGTAGGGAAAGAGGGGATGTTCAGTGTCAGAATGCCCTAGATTCCAGTTCTTCCTGTTCCAAGTGCTGACTTTGTGAACCTCAGATTCCCTTTGCATAACTGTCTTGATGGTGATATTTCACTAGAACAGTGTAGCTGGATAATGTGGTATTCATATAAACCACTGGCACTGCCCCTGATGCATACCGATCACTTCAGAAGCACAAATTTCGACATGGGTACCATTTATCCCTGCCCACTCTCACTTTATACTGAATGATTTTTTTCTCCCCATTCTCACTTTATACTACTTACAAAATGACTTTTTCCTGTACTCAGATCACAATTTTGCATTACCACACGAGAAGAATTTCAATGTGCTACAAATTTTACCTGTCACACTGAAAACAACAATATCTGTTACCATAGAAATATCATATTTGTAATTATATTAGGCTTTTCATAAATTCTTTTCTCATAGTAATTTCTTCCTGTTCTTGAAATTCTACCCAGTGAAAGCAGGATGATCTTTGAAGTCCAGTTATGGATAAATTATTAAACAACAACAACAACAAAATTATACCGAGTTTGATAGAATTTTTTCATTCTAAACAGATACCTATCCATGTATCCTAGGTCCTCTGCCTTTCCACAAAATCAGTAAACCGCATCAATTCATAAATGCTATTTCTCTGTAAACGTGTCTATACTGAATTCTTTTAAAGAAGTTCCGTATTGACTTTGACTAACTCTTGCGCTATTCCTGTCATGGTGCTAGATTGATTACTGGGAAAAGTAGGTTGGGACAAAAAAATGAAAGATGAATTATGAGTAGGAGGAAATTTTGACCCAATTTTTACTTACAACTTATGTGCTAAAAATGGAATTAAAAATATAAAATGTCAAGCATTTATTTTAAAAAATATATTATATGGAATAAATAGAACCTGATGTGATAGCTCCTCATTGAAATGTACAGAAAGCAAACTTAACTATTAAGAGTGGTACTGGGTGGTCCCTTACAGATCTTGTCTCTCTCTCTCTAAGGAGAAAGGAGGACAGAGTAGGATATCTCTGTCTTTCATTTTGAGATGTTCTGTTTCATTTTAGTCTAGATTCAGTTTTGTTTTAAGATTAATAATATAGCCTAACTTCATAGTGCATTTCTTCCAAACTGGTGTACTGAAACAACACTGCAGTATTGATTCATTCTACATGGTTGATAGTGTGATTGTATAATTAGAAGAACTGTGAAGAAAGCTTTCACACTTCTGCCCTCGTTGAAGAAATAAACAGCTCCATGGGATGAATCTTTAAAACATTAAAGATTAAAAAAATAAGTGTTATGTTTGTGATTCATACAGCCCATAATAATTTGGGTTACATTTATCATTTAGTTATGCAGAATGATACTTGAGTGAGCAATGCTTCCTGGAGAAAGGCAGGCTTAGATATCTCTTGGCTTATACAGGTAATTGCAAAAGTTAACGATGAAGGTTTAAGACAGTTGTTTGCAAGATATAGTGTGTGTATGTGAATCACCTAAATCTCACTCTATAAAGTTCTCTTTTAATAGTCAGGATTTGAGCCTAGGAATCTGCATTCTGAGCATATCTTCAGATTTTTTTTTTTTTTTTACTGTTGATCTTAAGAGCATGTTTTAAGAAACACTGGAGCAGAACACAGCCTTTCTGTGAACCAAGGCAAAGGAAAGATGTGCATCTACAATTCATTTATTTGAGTGTAAATCTTTGTCTTTACTTCATTGGTTATAGCTTTTAAATCTTCCAAGGAGGAATTTGCAAAAGAAAGAAATAGTAAATTAAACTGCAGATTTTTGTTCTTTTTCTTTCATTCTATTTTTTTTATTATTATTGAAAAAATCTTGGGACGGAGTTCACTAGGTACATAGCATTTTTAATCACAGCAAACAGGAGACTTGAGATCTTGGTCAGAAATCTAGATAAAAATAATTTGATGAAAATAAAATAAAAATATAATGTGTGTGGTCCTGGGTATTCAAGTTTCAACATGTGAAGTGTTTCAAAGTCACCACTCTAGTCCTCATAAAAATAAGAGGCTGGGCACACAGAAAAGTGGTAACTTCTCTTGGAACCTTGAGAGAAAGAGGTTGCAGGGTAAACCAACACCCTGAAAGCTGGAGAGACAGAGGCATATGGGGAGCCACATTTGGTTTATTTGGAGCAGAAAACTGGAGCCATAAATAGGTAGGAACACTTAAATAGCAGATGAGATGAACTGCTGGAGACCGAGTGTAGACCAACATGAGCATGAGAAACCCCTGGGACTACAATCTCTCAGTTCCTTCAATACATTGTAAGAGACTCAGGAGCCTCAGTAGGTTCTCATACAGGAAATCTTTTTTGATTCCCTTCTGTCTCTGGCAGGGAGAGGGGATAGTGATTGTGAAGTAGAATTATGGAATACAAACTGCCTGTCTTAACAATGATTTGTGAGCTATAGCTCAGCTGAAGAAGGACCTTCCTTTCACTCTAGTCTCCAGTACCCACTTGGTCTCATCTGAGGGGCATGGAGAACAATGGTCAAAAAGAATCTGGGCTTCAAGGAAATAGGATGGAACACTTCAGTAGGGGATGGGATTTGGGGGTGAGAGGTGGAAGCCACCCAATGTGGAAACACTTGTGAAGGTTACAGACCACTAAAATGTTCATATATAACAATAAGATTACAGAAATCTCCTTTTCCCCTACAACTCACTACCATATTAATAGAGCTCTAGTATACTGGTAGTAAATCATAGGTAACGGCACAGTACAAAAGTCTCTCTGAAGAGGAGTTATTTCAGGAAGGTCAAAGTTAAGAAGTGAGACAAAAACAAGGACCCTAATAGAATTTTAAGACTCTGGCACTGTACTATAGCAAACATTAAATGTACTCATCTCCTAACAAGATTACCCCAAATTATTTGAAAGGTCCATTTGCCTCAGTTAGTGTTGCTAATACAGCATGTCCAACTCTTATTTTTAAATCTTCCTCCCTCCCTCCCTCCCTTCCTTCCTTCCTTCCTTCCTTCCTTGGCTTTCTTGTATTCTTTTTCTTACTTGTGTGTGTGTGTGTGTGTGTGTGTGTGTGTATGCGCGCGCGCATGCGTGCGCAGGGTAGGTGTGGTGCTAGGACTCACACATATCCAATTTGCAACAAAAAAATAACAAGGCACATCAAGAGGCACGGGAAAAATATGAACAAAGCAATCACCTGAACAAAGCAATCATATGAACCAGCAATCACACATGACACAGACACTAGACTCTTAAAATGTTAAGCGTTCCAGTGGAAGAAACATGCAACACACAAGAACACATGGGTAATGGAAACACAGAGATGGAAAATGCTAAGAAAGAATCAAAAGGAAATGTCAGAAATAAAAAGCACAGCAACAGAAATGAAGAATGCCTTCAATGAACACATTTGTAAACTGGATATGGTCAAAGGAAAACCTCAGTGGGCTTAAAGATAAACCAGTAGAAATTTATGAAACTGATATGTAATGAGAAAAAAATGAAAATACAAAAGAAGAACATTCAGGAACTATGGGACAGTGTTAAAAAATTAGAATACACATGCTAATAGAGTAAATGGAGTAAAAAGAGATCAAGGAGAAAAGGAAAAATTGGATTTATTTTGGCCAAGAACTTTCCCAAACTAATGAGAAACAAATCACAGATCAAGGAAGCTCAAAGAATAATGAGAAGGATAAAGTTAAAAAACCACCTATCCATATTATTTCAAACTTCAGGAAACTGAGCACAAGGAGAAAGTCTTCAATGAACTCTGGAAGAAAAATACCTTGCCTCTAGAAGAAAAAGATGAGTTACAGTGAATTTCTGTCCAGAGCCATTCCAAATAAAAGAGAGTATAGTGAAATATTTAAAGGCACTAAAAGAAGAAAGTGCACTAACCTAGTATCTTATATCAAGCAAAACCGTCCTTCCAAGGTAAAAGAGAAATGCTTTCTCACACAACAGAGAGAATTTAATGACTTGTACCGTAAGAAATATTAAAAGCAGTTCTCCCAGGCAAAAGGAAAATGAGATAGGTGAGAAACTTGTATCCATATAAAGATGGAAGGAGCAACAGAGACAACACACCTAAACAAAAAAGTAAATATTTTTATTCATAATGTAATCCCCTTACTCTTAATGTGTTCTTAATGTTTCTGAAGGGTAGCTATGTAACTAAACAATTGTAATATTATATTGGATGGGCACATCATATGAATACGTGATTAAAAGCAGTAACCTGGAGGTGGGGAAAGAAGAATTGGGAATAGAATATTCTGAGTGCCAGTTCTATATATGAAGTGTACAATGAGATTGAAGGTAGTGTTAGGTTAGTTAAAATATACTTAGAAAATTCTAGGATGCCATTAGAAAAACTTCTAGAGAATCATAGTTAATGTGTAAATATGGAGATGAAATGGACTCATGTAAATGCTTAACTAAAACCAGACAAAGTAGAAAAAGGGAGGATATAAAGAAAAATAAAATCATGGTTAATGTAATTCAACTAAATCAATAACCATTTAAAATGTGAATGATCTCAATGCAATAAGCAGGGATTTTACAAATAGATAAAAATACAAGGCCCAATTATATGCCATCTACCTGAAATCTACATTAAATATAAATATTCACGTTAAATAAAAGGAAAAAAATTTATCTTAATACTAATCAAAATAAAGCTGGAGTAATTATTCAAATTTCACAAAGACGAACAAGGAAAATTATCAGAGATAAAGAATGGCATTATATAAAGATAAGCCAATTCTCTAAGAAGACATAAAAATCCTAAACACCTATGCACCTAACCCCAGAACATCAAAATTTGGGAGAAAAAAAAAACTGACATAATTGATGTTAGTGAAAACAGTTGAGTATATATCTCCAAAAATTCTCTCCTTCATAAAAGTAACAACAATCAAAAAAAAAAAAAAAACAAAAAACTAAGTTTTTCAAAGTCAACATCTCCAGAACTCTGAAAAAGAAAAAAAGAAAAAAAGCCAAATCTTGGTAATAACACTGAGCTTGATTTAATTTTAAATTCATATGACCTCATCTTTTCTCTCCAGCTATGCAGTAGCCTTAAAAATCAACAGCCCAAATTCCCAGTGCAACTTGGAAGGCAGCTAAGGGTGCAGAATTTATCTACAGATTTTTCAAAGTCACATTCCAAAAAAATTGTCATTTTTTAATCTATCTGGTGGCTCCTTGGAAGAACCCAATTGCAAGGCTATTTGTATTTGACCTGACAAAAAACATACTCAGTGCAGAAAGCTTTTTTTCTCCAGAGGTGTTTTGGTGAAAATATTGTAGCAAACATTTTATACTCATAACTGTCTGAAGTGGTCACTAATGTTTAGGGAAAAGAATAGACTAACTGGAAAACTTTCCTTTCAGGAAAATCTGGGGAATGATATGCCCACAGAGATTTTGAAAATCTCCCACATATTCCCTAGGAATCTAGAAATCCATGTCCATGCTTTTTACAGACTGAGGGTCTTGCTGAAAAGGTCCTAAATACGCATCTTCAGCTGACACTCAGCCCAGAATTAGAAACAGGAAGTGAAGGTCAAGACAGAAAAGTCAGCTGCTTGACTGAAGGTTGAAAACCTACCTCCACATGTGGAGTCCTCAGCAAAGACTGGGATATTTATTGGTTTTAGGCATTTAATAAAATATCTTTCCAGTACTAACTTTCCACTAAGCTAATCAAATAGAGGTTTCCATGACCACTGACAATAAAGAATAGACATTTTATAGGATTAGTTCAGGATATCATTAAAACAAATAACCATAATGAGCAGCAACAGCAAACCCTGTGGAGGGAGGAAAAACTGATTTCCAGAGTTTTCATGCTATATTTTTTTTAGATAAAGCGTTCAACACAAAAATTATGATATCACAGTAACAAGAGAAAATAACTCATACATATAAAAAATTAACAATAAATAGAAACAGCTTCTGAGAAGCCTAGATATTTGACTGACTAGACAAAAACTCTAAGGTAACTATTTTAATGTTAAAGAGCTAACAGAAGCCATGCCTAATGAAACTGAGGAAAGTGTGTGCTGTGTTATGGTTTGGATCTAGAGTGTGTCCAGATACCATATATTGAAAGCCCAATGTAGCAATGTGTAGAGGTGGGACTTTGGGGAAGTGATTGTATCATGAGTACTATGACATCCTCAGTGGATTACTCCATTGAGGGATTAATAGTTTGGTGGCATTATTGGGAGGCAGTGAAAACTGTAGGACAGGAGGCTAAGTTGGAGAAAGTGGGTCACTGGGGGGGATGTCCTGGAAGGGTAAATTTTGTGCTAGGTCTCTTCCCATCTCTCCTCTCCTCTCCTCTCCTCTCCTCCTCTCTTTTCTTCCCCCCACCCCCTCTCTTTCTCTCCCTCCCTCCCCTTCTTGGATTGCATGAGATAAGCAAAAGTTTTCTTCTGCCATGCCTTTCTGCCATGATGTCCTACCTCATCCAAGGCCCAAAGCAATGGAGTCAGTTGTCCATGGACGAAAACGTCTGCAATTGTGAGCCAAAACAGATTTTTCCTCCTTTAAGTTGTTCATGCCAGGTATTCTGGTCACATCAAAAAAAAGTTGATTAACACAGTGCAGAAATGATGTCTCATCAAATAGAGGGTATGAAAAAAGAGATAAAAATTACAGAGATAAACCAAAATAAAAATTCTGGAGTTCAAAAGTATCATAGTTAAAATGAAAAAAAAATATATTAGAGGAGCTTAATATCACATTTGAGCAGAGAGAAGTAAAAACCCACAAGTTGAAAGTTAAGTGACAGCGTCAATTTGAGAAATAGAAACAAAAAAGAATGAGGAAAAATTAACAAACCCTAAGAGAACTGTGGAACATACCATCAATCATCCCAACATATGTTTGATGGGTATTCTATGAGGATAAGAAAGAACTGGGCATAAGGAAGACTTGTATAAATAATGATCAAGGTGAGAAAGATGACAGACGTGAACTAGGAGGCAAGTCCCAATCTCCTCACAAGACAAAAAGAAGGCAGCAGAGGAAAAGCAGAATTGAGTGGTGGGTGACAAAATAAATGCTCTAAGACTCAATATTGCAAAGTTTGAGACCTGGAGAGACTTGAAGATAGATTATCAGAGTCGAGGATCAACTCTGAGTCCCTTGATCATGCCAGGGCAGGCTGGGAGAGACAACAGAGAGAGAAATAAGAGGGGAGCAGAAAACCTCTGAAGCTCACTTACTTAAAAACATTTGGAAGGAAAGAAAAATTTTAAAGCTTGACAGTAATAGTAGGGTCCCTAAAACAGTGCAAATAGCTTAAAACCAAATCATGAAAAGAAAACTGAGCCAGGGGACTGCATCATCTTGTGGAACCCTCAACCAAAAATTCACCCCCTTAGATCAACACAGCATCTTCCCACACCCAAACAACTGCAAATTAAGCCTGAAGAAAATCCCCTGCAATGGAGTCCCTTAAGAATTCAGCCAGAAAAAAACTCCTAGAAGGACTACTATTAACCAAATATCACTGAAAGCCCCTTTCCCTGTCCCTCACTGTGAACAAAGGGGTGTGATGGCAGTTAAGTAGGGTGAGGAACTGTGACTAATCATGCTCAGTGCAACCCAGGCAAGGGTAGAAAACTCTGTGCAGGATCTGCTCACTAGACTCAGACAGAGATGGTAATAAAGCAGCTTTGGCCCCCCAAAGGAAAGTGGATTCACAAGATCTTTACCATTGACACTGTAGGGAGGCATTCTGGGAAGCTGAGATACCATTTCTGGAATCATGGGGCCATCACAGGGGGAAGCTACCTGAATATCCAGGGGCCAAGAACTGTTTCCTGGATTAGCAGCTGCAGACAGGAGGATGCTAGGCTAAGTTCCCTGAATACCCTAGGAAACTTAAGCTAAAGGCACCACAAAGATAGCCAGAGGAAGATCAGTTAAGGTGGAAAATTACCAGAGTCAAGACATGAAGTGGCTGCTCCTACCCTTAACAGGCACCCAACTTGACCCATATTCATAACTGGTAAGTTAAAGAGCATTGTGTGGACATTGGTGGGATCTTTCATCAAATATAGTAAAGAGAGGGAATCAACACCCATCATTCACAACTCGGGGCAGTGAAAACTAGAGCCCAGCTCAACCATCTGAGTCCCTTCATTACAGTACCCCAGAAACCCACAGAGTGGCATGGCCAGGGGAATACTTTTGCACCACAGATTACATGAAAAACCCACAACCAGAGTTCTTGCACTAACAGACAACCACCAAGATCTTTACCACCATGAAAAGAATCCTATAGAGAGGAACAGTTACATGTTGACCTACAATAACCACAGGGATACTCCAAAGCCTGCATCATGAACTCCTGTGTTCAATAGAAACAGTCAAGTCATAACACTGCATCCTCTGAGCAGTCAGCTCAAGGCTCTGACAAACCAGAATTTGCTGGTGGGAAATTCATAAAAAGTAGGAAATTGGCTCCTATGCCCCTGCAATTTAGGAGAAATACACAGCCAATGACTGATGGACATCAGCTAAATGTTCAAACCCCAGTGAAATCCATACTAGGATTCAACAAGAATTTTCTTCACCCTGACATGGTTAATTATATATAATTCTGATGTCAACTTTGGTCATATAAGTAACTCTTTAACATGAAGGATAATTTTTATACCAATAGCCAACATTATACCTTTAGCCTATTTGAATGTATTTCATCTAATGGTTTAAGGCATTAATAGGAATCAATCTTTCTATTTTTTCCTAGTTCTCATTCATACTTGCTTCTCTTAACTCCCTATTCATCCTCTTACATTATCCACTCTTACCTCAAATACAGAGCAATCATTTATTTCTCCTTTCTATCATGGTATGAATTATTATTTTATATACTTTCTTTTCTTTCTCATTTTCCCTCTCCTTTATTCCCAATCTTTTTTCCTCCCCTTCTTTTAGCCCACATTTAAGGTTATAGTAGTTTATTAAATTTAATAACTATTTTTTTTTTACCTATTCAGAATTTTATTATAAGTTTATATGTGGATTTGAAGGGGCTATGGAGAAGAATAGAAACAAGTTTTTGTTTCTTATAAAGCTGAATAGAATGAGGTTTTTAGTATAATCTGAAGTGATTATGCTAAATAGGGTTCAATGGCATCTCTCAAAGTGATGCTGACATTGGGATCAACGGATGTCACACATTGGCTTAAAATATCATTGTCTAGATATCCACCCAACCCAGAGCTCTTAAGAGAAAGAAGGTCACAAAGTTGTCCTTCACTTAAAAGAAGAAGTAAGATCTATAGCAATAGGTGGGTAGACATAAAACAGTATGAAAAAGCAAGGGAACAAACCATCCCAAATTGCCCATTATGCTTCAACAATTAACTTCAATGACACTTCAGTGGAGGAAATATTAGAGAAGGAACTTAGAAAGTCCATAGGTAAAATGTTCTATGATATAAAAGAAGATTAAGGAGTAAAATCAGAGAGAAAATAGAGGAAAAGAACATTACTTCAATAAAGAGATAGAGATTCTGAAATTGAACCAATTAGAAATCCTGGAAATGAAAGACTCAATAAACTAAATTAAAAATTCAATGGGAAGCATCACCAATAGATTCAAACCACTCTGAAGACAGATTTTTCAGGCCTCAAAGACAAAGCATATAATCTTGAAAACAAAGTTGACCATAAAGCAAAGATAGTAAGAAACCATGAACAAAACATTCAAAGAATCTGGGAAAATATTTAGAGACCAAATTTAAGATCTGTTGGAATAGATGAAGCTCTGAAATACAAGCTAATGAGATGCACAAACTTTTCAGTGAAATAATATCAAAAATTTTTCCAAACCTTGATAATGACATGGAAATTCAAATACAAGAGGCATATAGGACTGCAAATATACAAAATCACAACAGATATACTCCAAAATACATTATAATAAAAATGCCTAACATATGAAAAAAAAAGATAGAATTTTAAAAGCTGCAAGAGAAAAATGACTGGACACATTTAGAGGTAAACTAATCCAGATTTCAACTTATTTCTCTACCTAGACCCTAAAAGCCAGGAGAGCTTGAAATAACATATACAAAGCTCTGAAACACAATGGAGGCCAATGAAGAATACTGCACCCCCCCAAAAAAATTAAGCTTCAGAATTGAAGACTAAATTAAAAACCTTCCATAATAAATAGAAGCTAAAAGAATTAATAGGTAAAAAGCCTTCACTACAAAACATATTCAATTGTACTCAATAACATATTTCATGCAGAAGACATGAAAAACACTACAGAAAAGAATTTGACTAGAATAATAATCAATTAAAGTAGAATTTAAAGTTCAATTTAAGCATTTGAAATAAATTAATAAATTGTAAGAAATCAAAATAATCAATAATATTAAATGTAAATGATCCAAACTCTTAAATCAAAAGACATAATTTGGCAGATTTGATTAAAAAACAAGACCTAACAATATGCTGTCTGCAAGAGACTCACTTCACAGGTAAAGATATCCATGGACTGAACTTGAAAGGATGGAAAAAAATATCATTCACATGGGACTCATAAACAAGCAGGGGTAGCTATTCTCATATCAGATAAAGTGGACTTCAAGCCAAAATTAATCAGAAAAAACAAAAAGTTCCCTTCATACTGCTTAAAAATATAAAATATAGTGACCATAAATAGTTATTCCCCAAACAACAGAGCATCTATGTAACAAACCCTTCTTAATAGTAAGAACAATATAGACTATAACACAATAATACTGGGTGATTTTAACATGCCTCTATCACCACTGGATGGATCATCCAAACATAAACTAAGTAAAGATTTTACAGAACTAAAAAGATACAATTATAATGTGGACATAATAAATATACAGAATATTTATTCATAAATGACTGAATTCATTTTCTTCTCAGCAGTGTATGGAATATTTTCTAAAATAGACTATTTTAGGTCCCAAAGAAAATCTTCACAAATACAAAAATTAGAAATACTACCTTGCATTCTATAAGATCATAATGGAATGAAATTGGAATTCAACTATGAAATTAAAAATAGAAATTTCTCTAAAATCTGGAGATTAAACAATACACTGTTGAGTGAAGAATGGATAGTTTAAGAAAAGAGGTGAGAAATAAAAATTCTTAGAAATAAATAAAACTAGTGATACAACATACCAAAATCTCTGAGACAACAAGAAGGCAGTTCTAAGAGGAAAGTTCATATCATTGACTTCATACATTAAAAAAATAGAAAATACCAAATAATCTATCATTATATCTCAAGGCCCTGGGGGGTGGGAACAAACTAACACCAAAAATCATTAGACGATAGGAAATAATTAAAATCAGAGCTGAAATTAATGAAATGGAGAATAAAAAAAAACACATTACAAATGACCAATAAAACAAAGAGCTGGGTTTTTTGAAAGGATAAAGAAAATTGATATTAGTTCTTCTTTAAAGGTCTTATAGAACTCAGCTATGTATCCATCCAGTCCTGGGCTTTTCTTGTTTGGTAGACTTTTGATGGCATCTGCTATTTTGTCACTTGAAATTAACCTGTTTAAATTCTGTATATCATTTTGATTCAATTTGGGAAAATTATATGACTCTAGAAATTTGTTGATGCCTTTGATATTACCTATTTTACTGGAGTACAGGTTTTCAAAAAAATTTCTAATTATCTTCTGTATTTCTGTAGTGTCTATTTTGATATTTCCTTTTTCATCATGTATGTTAGTGATTTGAGTTTTCTCTCTCCTCTTTGTTAGCATGGCTAAGGGTTTGTCAATTTATTTTATATTTTCAAAGAACCAACTTTTTGTTCTGCCAATTTTTCCAATTGTTTCTTTTATTTCAATTTCATTGATTTCAGCTCTGATTTTAATTATTTCCTGTCTTCTGTTGGTTTTAGTGTTGATTTGTTCTTCTTTTTCTAGGGCTTTGAGATATAGTCTTAAGTGATTTATTGTTGACTTTTTCTTCTTTTAAGGAATGAACTCCATGCAATGAACTTTCCTCTTAGAATTGCTTTCATAGTGTTTCAGAGATTTCGATACATTGTATCTGTATTCTCATTCACCTCTAAAAACTTTTTAATCTCTTCCTTGATGTCTTCTGTAACACATTGTTCATGCAGTAGCATATTATTTAGTCTCCAGGTGTTGGAGTGGATTTTATTTCTTATTTTATCATTGATTTCTAATTTCATTTCATATGATTTGATAGAATTCAGGGTAGTATCTACTTTTTATATTTGCTAAGAGTTGCTTTGTGGTATAGTATGTGGTCTATTTTAGAGAAGGATCCATGTGCTGCTTAAAAAAAAGGTATATTCTCTCATTGAAGGTTGGAATATTCTATATATATATCAGTTAAGTCTAAGTTATTGATTGTATTATTGAGTTTTATTGTTTCTTTGTTCAGCTTTTGTTTGGAAGATCTATCTAGTGATGAAAAAGGTGTGTTAAAGTCACCCAAAATTATGGTGTTGTGGTTTATTTGACTCTTGAACTTGAGAAGAGTTTGTTTGATGAACATAGCTGCTCCATTGTTTGGAATATATATATATATATATATATATATATATATATATATATATATATATATATGATTGTTAAGTCTGTTGGTGTCTGGTTCCCTTGAGCAGTATGTAGTGTCTTTTTTATCCTTTTTGATTGACTATAGTTTGATGTCTACTTTATTTGATATGAGGATGGAAAACCCTGCTTGGTTCCGCAGTCCATGTGAGTGGTATAATTTTCCCAAACCCTATACCTTCAGTCTGTGAATGTATTTTTCTATGAGATGTGTCTCTGGAGGCAGCATATTGTTCAGTCTTTTTTTATTTATTTATTTTTTTTGGATTCAATCTGCTAGTCTATGTCTTTAGATTGGTGAGTTTAGGCCTTTAACATTCAGGGTTATTATTGAGACATATTTGTATTCCCAGCCTTTAAAAAAAAAATGGTATTTAACATGACTTTGTTTCTCCTCAAAACCACTCTAAGATTTCATCTCACTTCAGTCAGAATGGCAGCTATTATGCATACAAACAACAATAAGTGTTGGCAAAGATGTGGGGGAAAAGGTACACTCATACACTGCTGGTACGGCTGCAAATTGGTGCAGCCAATATGGAAAGCAGTCTGGAAATTTCTTGCAAAATTGGGAATGGAACCACCATTTGACCCAGCTGTCCCTCTCCTTAGTCTATACTCAAAGGAATTAAAAATAGCATACTATAGGGACACCGCCACACCAATGTTTATAGCAGTACAATCCATAATAGCTAAACTGTGGAACCAACCTTGATGCCTTTCAATAGATGAATGGTTAAAAAAGTGGCATATATACATAATGGAATATTACTCAGCAATAAAAGAGAATAAAGTCATGGAATTTGCAGCTAAATGGATGCATTTAGAGAAGCTATTGCTAAGTGAAGTTAGTCAATCCCCCCCAAAAAACAAATGCCAAATGTTTTCTTTGCTATAAGGAGGCTGATTCATAGTGGGATAGGGAGCAGTAGCATGGGAGGAATAAACAAACTCTAGATAGGGCAGAGGGGTTAGAGGGAAAGGGAGGGGTCATGGGGTAATTAATGATGGTGGAGTGTGATGACCTTTACTATCCAAAGTACATGTATGTAGACACAAGTTGTTGTTAATATACTATGTATACAACCAGAATTATGAAAAATTGTACTCTATATATGTAATAAGAATTGTAATGCATTCTCCTGTCATATATAAATTTTTGAAATTACATAAAAAAGAAAGAAAATTGAAAACCCTTAGCCAAACTAATCAAACGTAAGAGGAATAAACCAAATTAATAAAATTCAAAATGCAAAAGGAAATATTACCACAGACACTGCAGAAAAAATTCAGAGGATCATGAGAAACTATTTTGAAAATTTATGCTCTAATAAACAAGAAAACCTTGAAGATATTGACAAATTCTTAGAGACATGAGACCTACCCAAGTTGAACCATGAGGATATAGAAAACAAACAGATGAATTTCAAGTAATGAATTTGAAGCAGCTATCAAAATCCTTTCAACAAAGAAGAAACGAGTATTGCATGGATTCTCAACTGAGTTCTACCACACCTTTAAAGAAGAACTAATATCAATACTCCTGAAGTTATTCCAAGAAATAGAAAAGGAGGAAATACTGCCAAATTCATTTGATGAAGCCAGTATTACCCTGATATCAAAATGAGACAAACACACATCAAGAAAACTTCAGACCAATACACTTAATGAACATAGATGCAAAAATTCTTAATAAAATATTGACAAGCCATGTACAAAAACACATTAAAAAGAAGGTGCACCATGATTAAGTGGGTTCCATTCAGGTATACAATGTTGGTTCATCATACAGAAATCAGTAAATGTAATTCAGCACATAAATATACTTAAGGAGAAGAACTGCATGATTATCTCAATAGATGCAGAAAAAGCATTTGATCACATATAGTATTCACTCATGTTTAAAACACTTGAAAAACTAGTTATTGACAGAATCTACCTCAACATTGTAAAGATATATATGACAAACCTCAGGCCAACATTATAGTGATGGAGAATAACTGAGAGCATTTCCTCTAAAATCAGGAACAAGACAAGCCTGCCCACTTTCACTACTCCTACTCAACATAGTCCTTGAAACTAGCCACAGCAATCAAGCAAGAAAAGAAAATTAAAGGACTACAAAGAGGAAACTAAGAGCTCAAATTATCTCTGTTTGCTGACAACATGATCCTATATTTAGAAGACTTCCCCTCCTCCCCCCCAAAAAAACCCTATACTGGGATATGTCTAGATCTCTTAAATAAATTCAGCAAAGTAGCAGGATACAGAATCAACACTTATAAATCAATCATGTTTATATACTGTAATGATTAATCTACTGGAAAAGATATTAGGAAAACTATCCCATTTATAATAGCCTCAAAAAAAAAAAAAAAAACAAACTTGGGAATCTATCTAACAAAAGGGGTTTTTATGGTTTGGATGTGAGGTGTCCCCCAAAAGTTGATGTGTAAGACAATGCAGGAAGGTTTGGAGGAAAAATGATTGGGCAATAGCCTTAACCTAATCAGTGAGTTACTCCCTGATGTGATTAACTGAGTGGTAACTGGAGGCAGGTGAGGTAGGTTGTGTAGAGGAAGTGGTTCATTGGAGGGTGTGGCTATAGGGTATATATTTTGTATCTGGAGCATGGAGTCTTTCTCTCTCTTTCTGCTTTCTTGGCCACACACTTCTTCCATAATGTTCTGCCTCACCATTAGCCCCAAGAAATGGAGCCAGCCTTCTACGGACTAAGACCTATGAAACTCTAAGCCTCTAAATAAACTTTTCCTCCCCTACAAAATTGTTCTGGTTGGGTCTTAATCACAGCAGTAAAAAAAGCAGACTAAAACACAGGTTAATGACCTCTACAATGATAACTATAAAACACTAAAAAAAGAAATTGAAAAAGACTTTAGAAGATGGAAAGACCTTTCATGTTCTTGGATAGGCAGAATTAGTATTGTCAGAATGGCCATACTACCAAAAGCTCTACACAAATTCAATACAACTCCCACAAAAATTCCAATGATGTCCTTCACAGAACTAAAAAAGGCAGTTATGTAACTCATTTGAAAAATTAAGAGACCCTAAATAGCCAAAGCAATCCTTAGTGAGAAAAACAAAGCAGGAGGCATCATAATACCATAACTCAAATTATACTACAGAATTATAGTAACAAAAACAATGTGGTATTGGCACCAAAACAGTCATGAAGACCAATGGAATTGAATAGAAGACACAGAGACAAACCCACATAAATGCAATTATCTGATACTCAACAAAGATACCAAAAACATACTGATGGGAAACTGAAAATTCATGTGTAGTAAAGTGAAATTGAACCCCTATCTCTCATCCTGCACAAAAGTCAACTCAGAGCAGATCAGACACCTAGGAAACAGACCAGAAACCCTGCAACTGCTTGAAGAAGATGCAGTCTCAACACTCTATCATGTTGACAAAGGAACTGACTTTCTTCGCAAAATTTCTAAAACAAAAGAAGTAAAATCAAAAATCAATAACTGGGATGGCATCAAATTTAAAAAGCTTCTCTACAGCAAGGAAAACAAATTAAGAGCATGAAGACATTACTGGGTTTGAAGAAAACCAAAAACTGTGAGTGAGGAAATTGCTAAACAGACCTGCATGAATGTTCATAGCACCCTTATCATAATAGCTGAAAAGTTGAAATAACTTAAAAATGGAGAAGGAACATGTGTAGAACTCACAATGAAGTATCACTTCACTATATAATGTGCTGATACATGCTACAAAATGCATAAATGTAGAAAAATCATACTCATTGTATGATTCCATTTGTGTGAAATGTTCAAAATAGACAAATTCATAGAGAGAGAACATAGATTAGTGGTTTGTAAGATCCAGAGTAAGAGTGAAGTAGAGAATGGCTGCTATTAGGTACAGGGTTTCTTATTGGGGTGGTTTAAATTATTCTAGAATTAGATAGTATCTACTGCACAACTTTATAGTGAAAGTTTCTGAATTGTGTATTTTAAATGGTAGATTTTATGTTAAACAAATTATATCTCAATTTAAATGTTTTGAAAAAAGTAAAAGGAGAAATAGACAAATCCAATGTTATGATTGGAGACTTCCACACCACTTTGAATATAATTTATAGATACAATAGGCAGACTGTCAGTAAGGGTATAGATAATCTGAATAGCTATATCAATCATTTTGATCTACTTAAAATTTACATAAAACTCCAGAAAACACCAGAATGCATATCTTAAATATTTTTTAAAGTAGACCACATTTGAGTAATGAAGTAATCCTTAATATATTTACAATAGTAAAAATTATACAAATATCTTCTCAAACCACACTAGACTTAAACTATAAACCAATAACAAAAAGGTGACAGAAAATCCCCAAACATTTCAAAATTAAGCAGCATACTTCTTAAGAACCCATTTATCTAAGCCAAGCATAGAAATACAAATGCAACATGACTTTGTTTATATGTGGAATCTAAAAAAAATAAAATATTGAACACATAGAAGCAACAAGTAGAAAGGTAGCTACCAGGGATGAGGGGGTTGTGGTGTTTGGAGAATTAGGGAGATATTACAGGATACATAGTTTCAGTTAGACAGGAAGAATAATTTTTGGAGATCTGTGCAGCATGGCTAAGCATAGTTAATAATGATGTGCACTTAAAGATTCCACTTTAAAACTGTAGAAAAAGAAAGGTAAGGTGAAAAAAAAAGAAAAAGAAAAAAAAGAACCCATTTATCAAAAATAAGAATCAAGAGAACTTTAAAAGTCTTTCAAACTCAATGAAAAAAATATAATATACAAAATTATGGCAGTGAAAGAGCTTACAGGAAAATTTATAAAACTTTACATATTAGAAACTAAAAAGGATCTAAATTTATCATACTCCATTTCTAGTTTAGAATATAGAAAAAGAATAGTAATTTAAGCCTAAATAAGGCAAAAGAAAAGAAATTTTTGAATTGAAGCCAGCATTCATGAACACATACAGAAAGGGAGAGATTTGATAAAACCAACAGCTAGTTTTTTGAAAGGGTGAATAAAGATATATCTCTGGTCAGACTCAGAAAAACAAAAGACAGAGGACACAAACAGCTGATATCAGAAATAAGTTACTACTACTGATCCCAGGAACATTAAAGGGTGATAAAGTAATACTTTATGCACACAAACCTAATAAATTAGATGAGAAGGATTATTCCCTGAAACTGACAAACTGTGGAAACTCACACAAGGTATATAGGTCACATGAATAGGTATATATCAATTGAAAAAAATTGAATCTACAATTAATATCCTTCCATAAAGTGCCAGGTGCAAATGATTTTGCCAATTGATTCCACAAAACTTTTAAAGAAGAAATAATGCTGATATGCCATGAACTTTCTCAGAAAATAGAAGCAGATGAAGGTACAGGGTTTCATCAGGAAACCTATGAGGGCAACTTTACCTTGATACCAAAATTAAATAAGGACAATAGTCAAAAGGAACATTACAACCAATATCACTTATGGACATGGATGTGGAAATCCTTGACATAGTATTAGCAAATCTAATCCAACAATGCATTCAAAGAAATGTACCCTGTGATGAAATGGCATTAATTCTGTCAAGGTTGGTCCAACATTCAAAAATCAATCTATCATGTCATATGCTAAATAAAAAAGTTACATTATCATATTAATTAATATTGAAGGACATTTGACAAAATCCAACTACTACTGATGATAAAAATTCTGAGCAATCTAGAAATGGAGAACTTTCTCAACTTAATTTTTAATAATGTATTTTAAAAGCCCTACAACTAGTATGATTTTTAATGATAAGAGAATGGATTGTGAGAAACTTTTAGAACTGGCTACAAGACAGCAATATCACCTCTTAACATTTCTATTCATCATACTTGAATTCCTACCTAGTGAAACAATGAATGAATAAATTAATAAGTGGCATGAATATTAGATACAAAGGAATAAATGCTGTCTTAGTTCCCTGATTACACAACGGTAGATATAAAGTATCTCAAATGTCACAGAAAAAAGAAATAACTACTTTAATATAAATAGTCGATATGAATATGTACATGTTCTATTGGACAAAACTTCAAAACACTGATAAAAAAATTTTAAAAAGTAAGTAAACGGAAAAATATTCCTTGTTCATGGATTGGAAGACTTTTATTGTTAAGTTGCTGATTTCCCCCAAATTGATCCATACATTTAATTCAATCTCAATGAAAAACCTAATAAGTTTTTTGCAGATGTTGACAAACTGATTCACAAGCTGAATGAAGACATAATGCCTAAACTTGCCAAAACAACACTGAAGAACACCAAAGTAAAAATCTCACCATAAAAATTACATTGAGCACAGCACTGTGGTAAGGGAGAAAGAATAGGCACATAAATCATTGAAACAAAATGGAGAGCCCAAAGTTTTGGTCAATTTTTTCATTGCTGTGAACAAAAAAAGCTGACAAGAACAGTATAGAGGAGGAAATATTCATTTTGGCTCATAGTTTCAGAGGTTCAGTTCATGGTTCATTGACTCCATAACTTTGGGCCCAAAATGAAGCAGAACATCATGGTACAAGGGTATGGCAGAGGAGAGCAGTTCAGGACATGGCAACCAGGAAACAGAGAATGAGCTCTGCTTATCAGGGACAAAATATAAACCCCAAAGAGATACCCCCAGTGATCTACTTCTTTCAGCCACATCCTACCTACTTACAGTTACCACCCAGTAAATCCATATGAGTGGATTAATTCACTGATTACATTAGGGTTATCATAACCTAATCACCTCTGAAGATTCTTGCATTGTCTCACACATGAGCTTTTGAGTAACAACCCATATATAAACTATAACAGCTAGAGACAAACTCAAAAACAGCAAAATGGTTTCAGAAACATGTACAAAATAATTGGAGTATCGAAAGGATAAAATTTTCAACAAACAATGCTGTTAACACTTGGGCCTTCTTACATAAAGAACCTAGATTCTGACCTCATACTTTTCACAAGTATGACTAAAAATGCAACATGTGTGTGTGTGTGTCTGTGTGTATTGCATTTCTTTTTATCATTATGATCCATGCTCATTGGCTTATCCACATCCAAATTTTAAAAATGGAAAATCTTAAACAGTCTATTCAGTAACTTTTCTGTTCATCCATCAATAAATATTTACTTTGTGCTCATTGTAAGCCAAGAATATTTCACGTTGGTAGTATAAAATCAACAATGTTATTGACTTCATGGCAAATGAGGAAGACGTTCAATAATTCAAATATAGATTACTTCTAAAACAAGTAAAAGGAAAATGTTCTTATATAGAACCAAAATTTCAGAACAGAAAAAATGTTTAGTTCTTTGATTTGGTATTTGACTGCTAGCTGCCTACACATTTTTCCAATGCACCCCATGATTTCAGACTTCGTTAATCCAATTTTGCACTTAATTAAATAAATATTTGTTGATATCTAATATGCTGTGTGTATTCTATGTAGGATTTAGAGATAGTCATTCTTTTATTCAACGTTTTTTGAGGGGCAACTGAGAGCCTAGCTCTAGAAATTTACAAGATGAATTAGATATATTTCTTATCCTTAAATAGGTCAGTACAGAGAGAGAAAAATGCAATAAAAATCCAATGAAATTCACTGTAGCAAGATGTGCACAAGGCATCATGGAACTAACTTAGCCTGAAGGGAAAAGAAGATTTCCGGGAGATGCCTCTTCTGAAGTGTGCGAGTAGAAGATTGAGAGGGTAGGTAGTTTCCAGAAGCAGGCAGGAAGAATATAAGAAGTAAGGATATAAGAAGAAATATAAGTAATATAAGAATATAAGAAGTAACATAAGAAGTAAGTCTGCTGCACTAGAGTGTGAGCACCAAGCAAAAAACAAAATGGAGGTCACCAGGAACTACTGGCCTATTAGTGTGGCTTTTCAAGGGGAAGGCAGGAATGGAAAGAGTTGCCAGGAGAAACAGGAAGAAAAGATTATGGAGAGACTTAAGCTATGTTATGTGAACTTTATCCTGTGTGATGGGGATAGCACCTGAGTTTTTAAGGAGGAGAAGGATATGGTCAGATTTAGAAGTGAGACATGATCCCCTGAGAATCTTATGGCCTCAAAACTCAATTTTCTCTTTATAGGAGAACAGTTGTGTTTATTCCTTAAAGAAACCTAGAGTTCAGGAAAAAAAGAAACAAATTTTTGACAAATAACCAGTGCCAGGGAGACCGAAGGAAAAGTAAATGCAGTGAGAAGTCTTATTTTACTAAATTTCTTTTTTTTCCCCACAAGAAGATTGGGACTGTGAATTCTGAATTAAAGCTGATCTTTAGAAATATCTATTTCAAGGACTGGAACATTTAAAGAGCAAGATCTCTCTGTGACAGGTTGGAACATGTAGGAGGAATGTGTTTTGTATACTCTGTTCTGAGCAGGATCACTCAAGTGGTCACAGAGAAAGATGATCAGAGTTGAAATTAACCTTTTGGATTCTTCTGGTTAAGAACATGCCTTTTGGTTGGCATTATAAAATGCTTAACACATGAAAACACCTTCTTTTGAAGTAGGTACGGTGATCAGAGAAAAATATAACTTTCCTCTTGGTGACTAAATGAAGCAAATTATAGTGAGGGCTAGAAAGAAGAAAATTACATGTTGTCATCAATTTGGCAATAGACTAATAATTTTAATAAAAACTTTCCCTATTAATTTTGTCAGTCACTTTTCTACCAGGAATTACTGTTGCATGATTAACTATCTCAATGATCTAGACAGGCTTACATTAAAAGTTTTCTTCTTTAGCAAAGGTTCTCTAAATGCTCTCATAACATTTAATATTCTTACTCATTTACCAAAAAGCATAATGAAAAAGTGATAGATCATAAACTCAGAATTGTGGAGAAGAGAGGTCATCTAAAAGTACAATCTGATGGTGTGCTAGATCTCTGACTTCAAGGACCACAGAATCACCTGTGAAGGCTATTTACTGATGGAATCATGGTCTCCAAATCTCTTGTTGTCAAGAAGGTAACATGCACATGTTTAGTATAGTTTTCTGATACAACCCAAAGTATAAACCTAGCAAATAATAACAACTTTCATATATTAATTTAGGAAACTGCTTTAAGTATATATAACAAGAATAAGAATAGCGCCTTGGAGCATACTTGAGCAGCATTTTTTTTAAATGCTATTGAATTCTCTGTTAAAAGTCTGAATATTACTGAGAAGATCTGAATTCACAAAGATTAACAGACAGTAACTAATATTTTTGAATGACTCAAAACAATAAAAATTAATGAAAAGTTAAAATTACTGTAGTCTCAAAAGACAATGCCATATGCTAATTTAGTTAGGTTGTTAGGGAAATGAAATAATGCCTGTAAAACTGCCTTTGAAGGACCAAGTTTCTATGAAAAAATAAATATGTGCAGAAACAATATCAGTAGGTATTCAGACCAAAAAGTTGCCAAAATCATTTTAAAAGGAAAAATCAAAAATATACGCCTAAAATTACATCTTGCTTATTTCAAACCATTGGTAGTTTTTAATTTTTTTCTTTGTTTTAAACCTATATAACAATGGAAAAAACACAACTACCATGTAACAAATGTCATTCTCAAAAAAGCTCTTTCAGGGTCTGAGGGCATCCCTCAGGGGTAGAGTACTTCTCAGCAAGCATGAGGCCCTAGGATCCATCCCCAGTATAAAATAAGGGAGTGTCTTTCTAAATATTTAATTTTTTCTCAGTGATGCTATGAATTTCTACCTGTTTCCCAGATTTAGTACATAAAACTAAATAACTGAATTTATTTTAAGGCAAGTGTGCTTTAACCTGTGGCATCTAGGTCATTCATAACCCCACAAAGGCTATGGACCTGTTATTTTAAACTCAAGAGGTTTTTGTAATCCTAGTTTTGCCATTAGGGCATTGCCAAATAGAAGAGACAAGTAAATTCCAGGATTAATTCTTTCTTGGCTTAAAAAATCACTGGCTCCACAGCCAGATCTGCTTAGATATGTCCTTCAAGGACTCGTGCAAACTTCTTGCCTGAGCTCTTCCAATTCTGTAGTGCAATCCTGAAACAAATAGAGTAGATAACTTACAGAAACAACATATGAAGTATAAAACTCTGCTAAAAATTTAAAATGTCAGGAGGATTTCCACTGAGCCTGCAGATCTTATCACTCTGTGAAATGCAGCCAGCTCTGTGTTTGTATTGGAGTGACTGGTAGAAAAATACCCTGAATGGTATACTTAATACTGCTTAGACAGGAAGTCAGGCACAGTGAACAGTTTACTGTTAGAAATGGGTTCAAAATCCTATTACACTGTGTATGATTTTATTGACTCAGCCTTTTTCCTCATCTGAAAATGGTGATAATAAAATGTATCTTGGTAGAGTCTTGTAATGAGAAAATAGTGTAACTCTTGTGAGGTACTAGGAAAGCTGTCTAGAGTAGTGAATAGTCAATACCAATTTTTTTGGACCAGGGATTAAACCCAGGGGCAATAAACCACTGAGCCACATCCCCAGCTCTTTTTTTATGTTTTATTTCTTCATAGTTCAGTTGCTAAGTGCCTCGCTAATCTGCTGAGGCTGGCTTTGAACTAGTGATCCTCCTGCCTCAGCCTCTCTATTTGCTGGAATTACAGGCATGCACCACCATGCCTAGTTCAATAACATCTATGAGAGTAAAAAAACATAAGCCTAATCTTTTATTCCAATCATCTTCACTGATTATTTTGTTTGTATAACAGGGACAGCAGGTTATATCGGCAATATTTATAAGCACGTAGAACACTTTAAAGACCATGTCAGGGGGCCCTCTATGGACATTCTATAATTTTTATTTAGTCAAAATTAAGCGTGGGAGAATGGGAAGGGAACCAGACTGTGTCATATGGAAAGATTTTCAAGTAAGCTTGAGAAATTGTGAATCGGTTTTTTAAAAATTTGTATTATTTTTTTTAGTTATAGGTGGTTGCAATGTCTTTATCTCATTTTTATGTGTTGCTAAGGATCAAACCCAGTGCCTCATGCATGTGAGGAGAGCCATCTACCTTTGAGCCACAACCCCATCCCAGGATTGTGAATTTATAGTGACAAAACTAACACTACCAAGTGACTTTTTCACTTGTACTGAGAACCACAGAAAGAGTAGAGAAGATAGAATGTTATAATTATTCAGGATTTAGGGTACTATTATTTGTATGTGTGTGTTTTTCAGGCAGGTATAAATGATTTTTCTTTAAAAAAACAAGGTCATAGGGTAACAAGAGTATAGTTGAAGTCACAAAAAATAATATAAAGAGTACATGGCTCTTAAGAAGATTCAAAAATTAGAAGAGAAAGCCACAACACTAGTTATTCACATGAGCATCAAAGTCACTAGGAATTATGTTGGGATGAAAGATGGAAAGATAATCTGGGTCAGCCACTGAAGGTTTCAGTGACTACAAATTTGACCAAGTTGGCAGATAATAGTTTCAAGGAGAGAGAATAATGCTCTATAATTGGATACTATGAATCTCAGTGGAGAAGCATCCTTGACATCAAAATATAAGTTGTCAATGAGGAACAGGAGCTAAGTGAATGTGAAACTAGTCCTGTCATCGTCACCACCAAAACAAGGCTGATCATGATGAGGAAGATAGGTGTATGAAGCCAAGAACAAGAAACTGGAGTGAGCATATTGCAAAATAGTTGAAGATGTAGGAAAGTTCATTCACCATGAAAAGACCATTCTAAAGGCCAGAGTGGGAAGAGTTGCAAGAAAAAGTATCAGTGTGGGAAGAAATGGACCCAGGAGAAGATGCTCAGGAATGTAGAGACAAGGACACAAGAGAAGATGGATGTCAGGAAAGGCAGGCGTTTGTGATGATGTTGAAGGGTGAGGTATGTGATTATCACAGAATGTTTTGATCTACAAGACCCCAAACAAATTTTGGTTTATTTATTTATATTCAGTGTTTCTCAGGACCAGGTGGCTCTGGTGGGGAGCTTTTTGCTAGAGTACAGTGTATTGGTTAGATACATGTATCCTGAAGTCACATCATCGGTTGCAAATCTTCCTGCAGTGTTTACTAGCTGTGCGACTTTAGCAAGTTACTTAATCTCCCTGAGACCTAGTTTTCTTACCTATAAAATGATCAACAATAGCCCATATGTCATGGAGTTGTAGTAAGGATTGCATTAGATAATGTGTAAGATATTGAGCTTTGGACATGGTGAATAGTAAGTGCTCACTAACTGGTGTATTATTTTGCTGTTAGTATTTTTGCATGTATAAGAAGATGATGACTTTTTTGAATGTTAAAATAGACCATTTAAGAGAAAATTGTAATTTCTTGTTCACTAATAGCAATATTTATTTTAATTAGTTCCAAAATTCTTTGATCAGAATACAACAGAAAAAGTTTTTATAAAGAGAGGATTCAAGTCCCTCTGGATAAACAAACAAACAAACAAATAATCTTTGCGTAAAATGAAACTAGTTTCCAGGATAATTTCCTTTATCACTTGTTGCATAACAAACCACTCTGAATTTAATGGCATAAAAAATGACAATTTAAAAAATTATCTTGCATTGTTCTGTTCTGAATTCAGCCATGTTTTGGCGCTTTGGGGTTCTGACATGTGATAGAGATCACACAATGACTTCAACTGGAATTGGATTAATTGGCTTTAAAAATAAATTATATATATATATTAGTTTTATATTTATAAAACGATTCCAAAGACAGTAGGATGTCCTTGGATGCCCTATACTCAGTCTCCACTATTATTTACATATTACATGACTACGGAACTTTTATCATAATGAAAGAGCTAATATTGGTTATTAGTCCATAATTTATTCAAATGTCTTAGTTTTACCATTTTCCTGTTCCAGGATTTCATTCAGGGTAATATGTTATATATTACATATATAAAAAATCTCCTCCAAATCCTTCGAGTTTCTCAGACTTACTTTGGTTTGGGTAGCCTTAAAAGTTTTAAGGATTGCTGATGAGGTCTTCTGTACAATGTGTTTAATTGAGATTTTCCTTATGTTTTTCTGATGAGTACAGTGGCTACTGTGGTTTGGGGGAAGACTACAGAAGTAAGGTTCCATTCCCATCACACAATGCCAGGGATAAATACTGTCAGTATGACTTCTCTCTGTGGGGGTTACTTGTATTTATTGTGTTTTGCTGCTGTAACAAGTTACCAAAAACTTAGCAGCTTAAACAACAAAACCATTATATTACAGTTCTTTAGGTTACAAGCCCAACATGGGTACTTCCAGGCAAAAGTGAAAATGTCTGCAGAGCTGTGTTCTTTTCTTGAGACACTAGAGCAGCATTCCCTGCCTTTCTAGCACCTAGACACTGCCCCCACACTTCTTGACTCCTGGCCCCTTTCTATCGTGGAAGTCAGCAGTGTTGTATCTCTCCTTGCCCTTCTTACTTCTCCAACTTTCTTCATCTGTTTTCATCTTCCATTTTTAAGGGACCTATTGATTTCATTGATCCCATCTGAATAATACAAAAGAATCATCCCATTTTAAGGCTAAGTTGTTAGTGACTTTTATTTTATCTGCACCCTTCATTTGCCTTTCCTAAGAGTTATAACATATTCATATGCTTAGAAATTAGTACATGCACATTGCTGAGGCCATTAGTCTATGTACCATATTAACCTTGATCACCTGGCTCAAGATAGGATTTGTCAAGTTTCTTCACATAAATTTACCCCCCCACACACACATTTTTTTTCTCCTTCCCTTTCTCTACTGAACTCTCTGGAAGAAAATAACTATGCTCAGTTCCTTTTTAAATTGGGTACTATGATTTGAAGGAGTTTCCTTCCAAAATCCATGTCATAGGTTAAACCACCAGGTGATAGTGTTAGTGGAGGGCTTCTGGGAGATGAAGTCTCACCTTCAGGGAATGGATTAATGCCCATGGAGAAGGGTTTGAGGGAGAGAGTTCTTCCTTTTTTACCCTCCACTTTCTACCTCATCCACCATGGAAGAACACAGAGAAGTTCCCCTCTATGAGACATCTACCTCACTGATGCCCAGTCTGCAAGCACCCTGATTTTAGAATTTCCAGACTCCAGACAGTGAGAATAAATTTTTATTGTTTATAAATTACCCATTCTAAGGTGTCTTGTAGCAGAACAAATGAACTAAGACTCAATGGGAAATCAGACTCTATCTGAAGGGCAGAGTAGCTACATAAATTGTTTGAAAGTATGATTTTTTAAATTTATTATCCAATCATTTATCTAAAGAACCATGAGTATTTATGTTATTGGGTTATAATCTGATACTACTAGTTTATATTGTTTCTCATTTTTTTTAGCTTGTCTATGGTAAGCTCCTTCAGGTGAATCCTGTATCTCTTTGACATACTTTCATAATGGTGGGGTTTCAGTTATCTATTGAATACTTACACTTCTCCTATTCCAACTCCTACATCTTGAATTCCTAGCAACCAATGATATGTTCACTCTCTTTTTTAAAATTGAGATGAATTACTTTATCTATTATTTCTTTATTTTTGATTAACACATATAAATTGTAGATATCAATAGAGTTCAATGGGAGGGGCTGGGATTGTGGCTCAGCGGTAGAGCGCTTGCCTAGCACAGGCAGATCCTGGGTTCAATCCTCAGCACCACATAAAAATAAAGGCATTGTGTTGTGTCCATCTACACCTAAAAAATGAATATTAAAAAATAGGGTTCAATGGGATATTTCCATACATATTAATGGAGTTTGGTGTGGTATTCCCACACATGCATAAGCATGTACTGTGTATATCCAACCTATCCCCTTTCATCCTTCCCAAGAACTATTTATCACAATTCTATATTCAGAGAGGTATTTTATTAGCTTCCACATATGATAGAGAATGTCTAGTACTTGTTTTTATATGCCTGGCTGATTTCGCTTGACATAATTTCTTCCATTTCTATCTATATTTCTGCAAAAGAGAATTTCATTCTTCTTTATGGATGAATAATATTCCTTTGTGTATATGCAGCATGTTTCCTTTATCCATTTACCTTTTGACATGCATCTAGGCTGATTCCATATTTTGGTTATTGAGAATAGAGTTATAATAAACAGACCTGCAGGTGTCTCTTTGGTATGCTAGTTTAATTTCCTCTGAATATATACTCAGAAGTGAGAAAGTGGATCATACAGTAGATCTATTTTCAGTTTTTTGGGGGAATCTCCATACTGTTCTCCATGATGACTTCTAATTTTCATTCCTAACTTTTTCTCCACATCCTCACCAGCATTTCTTATGTTTTCATTTTGTTGATAATATCCATGCTAACTGGGGTGAGATAATATCTCATAGTGTATTTGATTTACATTGGCTTGATGGATAATGACATTGAGCATTTTTTCATGTTTGTGGACAATTTGTACTTCTTTTGAGAAATGTCTACTAAGATCATTGCCCATGTTTTCAATTGGATCTCTTCTGTATTTTGTCATTAAGCATTTGAGTTCTTTACATCTCCTGGATATTAACCCTCTGTCAGATGACTGATTTGTAAATATTTTCTCCTATTCTGTAGGTTTTCACCATACCCCATGGATTGTTTCCTTTGCTGTGTAGAAGGCCTTTTTTTTTAAATTTGATCTGATTCCATGGTCAAGTTTTGCTTTTGTTTCCTGTACTTTGGGGATCCTATCATTGTTTGTATCGATGTCCCAGACTGTTGCTCCTATGTTTTCCTCTAGTGGTTTTGGAGTTTCAGGTCCTATGCTCAGGTCCTGTGATCCATTTTGAACTGATTTTGTACAGAGTGAGAGAAAGGGGTCAAGTTTTAATCTTCTGCAAGTGGATATTTAGTTTTTCTAATACTATTTATTGAAGAGTCTGTCCTTTCTCCAATGTAGGTTTTGGCACTTTTGTCAAGAATAAATTGACTGTAGACTGTAGGCTTTATTTATATGATGTCTATTCTGTTTAATTTCTGTGTGCATTTGTTTTTATGCCAATACTATGCTGATTTGTTTACTATGGCTCTGTAGTGTGTATTAAAATCAGGTAATGTGATGCCTCTAGCTTTGTTCTTTTTGTTCAAGATTGCTTTGGATCTTAAATATCTTTTTGTAATTTCCTATGAATTTTAAAATTATTTTTTCTAGTCCTGTAAAAAATATTATTGATATTTTAATTTAATTTAATTTAATTTAATTTAATTGCCTTGAATCTATAAATAACTTTGTGTTAAAACATTTACTCTCCGTAGTTTTGCCATTCCAGAATGTTATAAAATTGGAATTATACTATATCTTTATCTATCAGATAGATAGATAGATAGATAGATAGAGATATATCTTTTTCAGACTATTTTCCTAGCACTGCACATTTAAGATTCATCTAAAACTCTGTGACTTGTTAGTGCATTTCTTTTCATTTCTGATTGATGTTTCATCATGTAGATGTACTACAGTTTATCCAGCCACCTATTTTAGAACATCTAGTTTGCTTCAAGTTTGGAGCACTTATGAATAAATTTACTAAAAATGTTCATGTGCATGTTTTTGTGTAAATATAAGTTTTCAAAAACAATCACGTAAATAAGGAGGAGCACATTTGTGAGATTGCACAGTAAGACTATGTTCAGCTTTGTAACAATCACACCGTCTTCTAACATCATACCATTTTGCATCCCCACCCACAATAGATAGAAGTCCCTGTTGCTCTATATGCTAACAAATATTTGTATTTTCAATGATTTTAAATCTTAGCCCTTGTAATACATACCTGTATTATTTCACTGTTGCTTCAATTTTAAGTCCCCTAATGCTAATCTGTGTTGAGCCTCTTTTGTTATACGTAAAATGCCATCCTTACATTTTCTTTGGAGAGGTGTCTGTCCAGATTCTTTGATCATTTCTTAAACTGCATAGATTGATTTCTTATTTCTGAATGTCATTAGTTCTTTGTGTTTATTAGATATAATATACACACTTTAAAAAGTTATTGTTTTGTAAATGTTCTTCCCCAGTTTATGTACCTTTCCATTCTCTTAATCAAGTCTTACAAAGAAAAAGTTTAAGTTTTGACTTGAACTAAGTACAATTTTTCAGTTTTCTCTTTCATGGATAATACTATAGTTATGTATTTAAAATCTCATTGACAAGGTCCTATGCATCACATATTATATTTTCTTCAGGAATTTCATAGTTTTGAACATTACTTTTAAGTCTGTGATCCACTTTTAGTTAATGTCTATGTTTAGGGTTTTTTTGCACATGGATTTCTAATTGTTCCAATACTACTTGTTGATAATACCATTATTTCTTCTTGAATTACATATGTACTTTTACCAAAAATTAGGTGCTGTGTCTATGTATGATCTTTTCCTATTCTGTGTGCCTTCTGCAGCCAAAAGTATGCTGTATTGAATATCACATCATTAAATTGGATCTTGAAAGAGGGTAATGTGAGTCCTCTAAATTTTTTTCTTTGGCACTGTGTCAACTATTCTAGATTCTTTTCCTTTCTGTATAATCTTTAGAATCAAATTGCCTCTATCTAAGAAATTGTTTGCTGGGAATTTGACTCTAATTACATTAAATCCACAGATCAAGTTGTTAAAAAAAGATGTGATATTTTAACAATCTATGTTGTCTAGTAATACTGATAATCCAAGGGTGAGAACAATATTCTTAATTAAATCATCATTAATACAGATATTCTCTTATAAAAAAATATGGTGTGGAAAGGGAAGATATAATAGGTTGTTCTGAATGGCTTAGAGCTGACTATAAAAGCAGAACATAAATAAAAAGAAACTGAGGACACATGGCTTAACTGTGTAATATGTGAAATGATAAAAAGTAGTATAGGAATTTATAGGAGGAAATAATTTAGGAAGACTTTGCATCTATATCATATAGACACTGGGAATGATTGGCTGTGCTAACAAGTAAATTACCTAATCTCTCTGGACTGCCTATTTTCTAAATTATTAAATAGGCTAATGATAAAAATTGCACCATAATGTTGTGATGATAGTTTGAAGTACCACATGTGCATAGCCTACTTTGGTACCTAGCACATAGTGGGTCTCAATTAATGTGAGTTCCCTGCTTCAAATTTTTCATTTTTATCTTAAAACTGGGGAAGTAAGAAATGTAGTTTCTCTGTAATTAAGGAGAGCGTGATAGTCTTGGACAGTAGACTAATACAAAGATTGATCAACTTTTCTGTAAAGGGGCAAATAATATATATTTTTAGTTTTGTGGGCCAGATGACCTCTCACAGATACTTATCTATGCCTTTGTTTCTCAAAAACCACAAATGATATTATAAACAACTGAGTTCTGAGCAAACTACAAAGTTTGTTTACAAAAACAGGCAGTGATCCAATTTGGCCTGTGAACCTTGGTTGAGGGCCATAACATTAGCACAGTTGCAAGGGAAGACACACAAGTTGTTTTTGAATAACTCAACAGAATGATGAATTTTGATAGGGGCATATGTGGAGCAAGACTAAAGGGAAAGCTGTGAAAAGATCCTCCTAGGAGTTGAGAATTTAAAATTTATTGTGAAAGTGAAGTTACAATACTCAAAAATGTTTAATTGGTTATTTATCATTAAATAGTATGATAACAGGGAAAAGAATAATTTAAAAACTAGCCATAATCTCATTCCTTCAGTGACATGACTGTGCACTCCTGCGTTATGTTTCCTCTGTGTTCCCACAGCTCTCTGACCTCCTGAGGTTGTCTTACAGCAATCTGTTCATAGGCCACAAGTACCTGGTCCTAGAATGGGTACATTTGGGAAGGAGAAATTTAACTCTACTTTTCTTTTTTTTAAATCCATATGGTTGCGGAGAACACACACCGAGCCCAGATCGGCTGCATTCAAGCTCAGGTTCGCCTGCTTTTCGTGACTCAGCACTAACGATCCCGCGGAAATAAATGGTCGGCCCTTCTAACTTACAGAGGTAAAAGCCAACCAAGCCTTCATAGGCAGTGGCCACAGGATTGAAACGGGGCTTGGGAGAGAGACACTCAGGACCCACCTGTTGCATTGGTCACCCGGCAAAGGGAACGAACGGTCACCATTTGCATGGGATACCACCATGGCAGAGAACTGACGTCACGGGCGGAAGAGAGAACTTCACTGAAACCAGCGACTACAGGTGTGTAATCCCCTAGCCATCCCTCTCCACTCAGCGGGGAAACCTTAAGGGCCCCTCCCAGCTCTCCCGTGAGCGCGATAGCCAGACCGAGGGAATCAGGAGTGGCGTGAGACTAGCGGCACGGAACTCCGGGCTACCGCTCCCACCAGTGCTGACAACTGAGGTCTCTTGCACCAGATACCGGAGGCGTGGCTACCGGAAGTGACTTCTTCCTCTCCCTTCTAATATCTTTCCTCCCAAGCATCAAATAAATTTATAAGAGTAAACAGTAACCCAGCAATCAAACAGAACAAGAAGTAATATGAGCAGCATAAAAAAGCAAGGAAGAAAGGGAGTACAAACAATGAAGGACAGCCTAAATACTCAGGAGGACCTAGAGTCACCAGAAAAATGGTCATATAAAGAACTCAAGGAACACCTTAGACAGATGGAATGGAACCTTAAAGAGGATACGAGACAGCAAATCCAAACAGTGAAGGAACACATTGAAAATGAATTACATAAACAGCTAAAAGAAGAAGTAAAGCATCTTTATCAGGAGATAGAGATTATAAAAAAAAATCAAACAATAATTCTAGAAATGAAGGAAACGATAAATCAAATTAAAAACTCAATTGAGAGTATCACTAACAGAGTGGAGCATGTAGAAGCCAGAATGGCAGACAATGAAGACAAAATATATCATTTGGAAAAGAGTCTAGCCAACTCAGAAAGGCTGGTAAAAAATCACGAGAAAAACATCCAAGAAATATGGGACAATTTAAAAAAACCAAACCTACGAGTCATCGGGATAGAGGAAGGTACAGAGATTTGAACCAAGGGAATGAGTAACCTTCTGAATGAAATAATTACAGAAAACTTTCCAGAAATAAAAAAGGAAATGGATATACAAATTGTAGATGCATACAGGCCACCGAGCACACAAAATCACAGTAGACCAACGCCAAGACACATTGTTATGAAGATATCCAATATACAGAACAAAGAGAAAATATTAAAAGCTACAAGAGAAAGGAGGCAGATTACATTCAGGGGTAAACCAATAAGGTTAACAACGGATTTTTCATCACAGACGCTGAAAGCGAGAAGATCCTGGAATAACATATTTCAAACACTGAAAGACAATGGATGCCAACCAAGAATTCTGTATCCAGCAAAATTAAGCTTCAGGTACGACAACAAAATAAAAATCTTTCATGATAAACAAAAGCTAAAAGGATTTGCAGCCAGAAAACCAGCATTACAAAGCATCTTGAGCAAAGCCCTACACGAGGAAGAAATGAAAAACAACAACCAAAACCATCAGTGGGAAGTGCCTCAGTAAAGACAGAGGGCAGGGGGTAAAGCTAACCATGGAGAAACAAACTAAATAAAAAAGAAAAAAGGATAAATAATCAAACATGGCTGACAGTACAAACCATATATCAATAGTAAATCTAAACGTTAATGGCTTAAACTCTCCAATAAAGCGAAATAGGCTGGTAACATGGATTAAAAAAACAAATCCAACAATATGTTGCCTCCAGGAGACACATCTGATTGAAAAAGACATACACAGGCTGAGGTGAAAGGGTGGGAAAAAATATACCACACACACGGTCCTCGGAAGCAAGCAGGGGTGGCCATCCTCATATCGAATAAAATCGACTTCAAGACTAAGTTAATCCAAAGGGATAAGGAAGGACATTATATACTGTTAAAAGGAACCATTCACCAACAAGACATAGCAATTATCAATATTTATGCACCAAATAATAGTGCTGCAACGTTCATAAAACAAATTCTCCTCAAGTGCAAGAATCAAATAGACCACAACACAATAATTATGGGAGACTTCAACACACCTCTCTCACCATTGGACAGATCCTCCAAACAAAAGTTGAATAAAGAAACTATAGAACTCAATATCACAATCAATAACCTAGACTTAACTGACATATATAGAATATATCAACCATCATCAAGTGGATATACTTTTTTCTCAGCAGCACATGGATCTTCTCAAAAATAGACCATATATTATGCCATAGGGCAACCCTCAGTAAATATAAAGGGGTGGAGATAATACCATGCATTTTATCGGATCATAATGGAATGAAACTGGAAATCAATGATAAAAGAAGGAAGGAAAAATCCTACATCACATGGAAAATGAACAATGTGTTACTGAATGATCAATGGGTTACAGAAGACATAAAAGAGGAAATCAAAAAATTCTTAGAGATAAATGAAAATACAGACACAACATATAGGAATCTACGGGACACAATGAAAGCAGTTTTAAGAGGGAAATTCATCGCCTGGAGGTCATTCCTCAAAAAAAGGAAAAACCAACAAATAAATGAGCTCACACTTCATCTCAAAGCCCTAGAAAAGGAAGAGCAAAACAACAGCAAATGTAGCAGAAGGCAAGAAATAATTAAAATCAGAGCGGAAATTAACGATATTGAAACAAAAGAAACCATTGAAAAAATAAACGAAACTAAAAGTTGGTTCTTCGAAAAAATAAATAAGATCGACAGACCCTTAGCAATGCTAACGAAGAGAAGAAGAGAGAGAACTCAAATTACTAACATACGGGATGAAAAAGGCAATATCACAACAGATGCTACAGAAATACAGAAGACAATTAGAAATTATTTTGAAAACTTATATTCCAATAAAATAGAAGATAGTGAAGACATCGATAAATTTCTTAAGTCATATGATTTGCCCAGACTGAGTCAGGAGGATACACACAATTTAAACAGACCAATTTCAATGGATGAAATAGAAGAAGCAATCAAAAGACTACAAACCAAGAAAAGCCCAGGACCGGATGGGTATACAGCAGAGTTTTACAAAACCTTTAAAGAAGAATTAATACCAATACTTTTCAAGTTATTTCAGGAAATAGAAAAAGAGGGAGCTCTGCCAAATTCATTCTATGAGGCCAACATCACCCTGATTCCAAAACCAGACAAAGACACCTCAAAGAAAGAAAACTACAGACCAATATCTCTGATGAACCTAGATGCAAAAATCCTCAATAAAATTCTGGCGAATTGGATACAAAGGCACATAAAAAAAAATTGTGCACCATGATCAGGTAGGATTCATCCCTGGGATGCAAGGATGGTTCAATATACAGAAATCAATAAATGTTATTCACCATATCAGTAGACTTAAAGATAAGAACCATATGATCATCTCGATAGACTCAGAAAAAGCATTCGACAAAGTACAGCATCCCTTTATGTTCAAAACATTAGAAAAACTAGGGATAACAGGAACTTTCCTCGACATTGTAAAAGCTATCTATGCTAAGCCTCAGGCTAGCATCATTCTGAATGGAGAAAAATTGAAGGCATTCCCTCTAAAATCTGGAACAAGACAGGGATGCCCTCTATCTCCACTTCTATTCAATATAGTTCTCGAAACACTGGCCAGAGCAATTAGACAGACGAAAAAAATTAAAGACATAAAAATAGGAAAAGAAGAACTTAAATTATCACTGTTTGCAGATGACATGATTCTATACCTAGAAGACCCAAAAGGGTCTACAAAAAAACTACTAGAACTAATAAATGAATTCAGCAAAGTGGCAGGATATAAAATCAACACGCATAAATCAAAGGCATTTCTGTATATCAGCGACAAAACTTCTGAAACGGAAATGAGGAAAAACACTCCATTCACAATATCCTCAAAAAAAATAAAATACTTGGGAATCAACCTAACAAAAGAGGTGAAAGATTTATACAATGGAAACTACAGAACCCTAAAAAGAGAAATAGAAGAAGATCTTAGAAGATGGAAAAATATACCCTGTTCATGGATAGGCAGAACTAACATCATCAAAATGGCGATATTACCAAAAGCTCTCTATAGGTTTAATGCAATGCCAATCAAAATCCCAAAGGCATTTCTTGTAGAAATAGATAAAGCAATCATGAAATTCATATGGAAAAATAAAAGACCCAGAATAGCAAAAGCAATTCTAAGCAGGAAATGCGAATCAGGTGGTATAGCGATACCAGATTTTAAAATATATTACAGAGCAATAGTAACAAAAACAGCATGGTACTGGTACCAAAACAGGCGGGTGGACCAATGGTACAGAATAGAGGACACAGAGACTAATCCACAAAGCTACAACTATCTTATATTTGATAAAGGAGCTAAAAGCATGCAATGGAGGAAGGATAGCATCTTCAACAAATGGTGTTGGGAAAATTGGAAATCCATATGCAACAAAATGAAACTGAATCCCCTCCTCTCGCCATGCACAAAAGTTAACTCAAAGTGGATCAAGGAGCTAGATATCAAATCAGAGACTCTTCGTCTGATAGAAGAAAAAGTTGGCTCCGATCTACATACTGTGGGGTTGGGCCCCAAATTCCTTAATAGGACACCCATAGCACAAGAGTTAATAACAAGAATCAACAAATGGGATTTACTTAAACTGAAAAGTTTTTTTTCAGCTAGAGAAACAATAAGAAAGGTAAATAGGGAGCCTACATCATGGGAACAAATCTTTACTCCTCACACTTCAGACAGAGCCCTAATATCCAGAGTATACAAAGAACTCAAAAAATTAAACAATAAGAAAACAAATAACCCAATCAACAAATGGGCCAAAGACCTGAACAGACACTTCTCAGAGGAGGACATACAATTAATCAACAAGTACATGAAAAAATGCTCACCATCTCTAGCAGTCAGAGAAATGCAAATCAAAACCACCCTAAGATACCATCTCACGCCAGTAAGATTGGCAGCCATTAGGAAGTCAAACAACAACAAGTGCTGGAGAGGATGTGGGGAAAAGGGTACTCTTGTACATTGCTGGTGGGACTGCAAACTGGTGCAGCCAATTTGGAAAGCAGTATGGAGATTCCTGGGAAAGCTGGGAATGGAACCACCATTTGACCCAGCTATCGCCCTCCTCGGACTATTCCCTGAGGACCTTAAAAGGGCATACTATAGGGACACTGCCACATCAATGATCATAGCAGCACAATTCACAATAGCTAGACTGTGGAACCAACCTAGATGCCCTTCAATAGATGAATGGATTAAAAAAATGTGGCATCTATACACAATGGAGTATTATGCAGCACTAAAAAATTACAAAATCATTGAATTTGCAGGGAAATGGATGGCATTAGAGCAGATTATGCTAAGTGAAGCTAGCCAATCCCTAAAAAACAAATGCCAAATGTCTTCTTTGATATAAGGAGAGCAACTAAGAACAGAGCAGGGAGAAAGAGCAGGAAGAAAAGAGTAACATTAAACAGAGACATGAGGTGGGAGAGAAAGGGAGAGAAAAGGGAAATTGCATGGAAATGGAGGGAGACCCTCAATGTTATACAAAATTACATATAAGACGTTGTGAGGGGAATGGGGAAAATAAACGAGGAGGGAAATGAATTACAGTAGATGGGATAGAGAGAGAAGATGGGAGGGGAGGGGAGGGGAGGGGGAATAGTAGAGGATAGGAAAGGTAGCAGAATACAACAGTTACTAATAGGGCATTATGTAAAAATGTGGATGTGTAACCGATGTGATTCTGCAATCTGTATTTGGGGTAAAAATGGGAGTTCATAATCCACTTGAATCTAATGTATGAAATATGATATGTCAAGAGATTTGTAATATTTTGAACAACCAATAAAAAATAAATAAAAATAAATTAAAAAAAATTCATATGGTTGAGTGCAGAATCTTCCAGTACACACACACATGCACACACACACACACACACACACACACACACACGTATATATATGTGTGTTCTGGGATGTGGCTTAGTGGTACAATGCTTATCTAGAATGTGTGAGGTGCTGAGTTCAACTCCAGCTCCACAATAAATAAATAAACAAACAAAATATACACATATCTGCATGTATACATAAATATATATATATATATATATGTATTTTTACAGGAGCAATTAGTAATAAAGCAATATAAAAAATTAAAAGTTCTATGTAATCTTGTAGCAAAAAAAATAGCCTTATTAAGAATGTGGTATCAATCCTTCCGAATACTGTTCTCCACTCACCCTAAGTGACTTCATGTTCATATGTTTTAAAATATAAAAATATTTCACATACAATATACATCTTGCTTTAAATTCAGTATAACATAGTAAGCACAATTCATATTATAAAATAGTGAGTATAATTATTTTTGTCATGTTTGCATCAAAATGCATTGAACTGGTAACTCCTAATTAACTTAATGATCCTTCTATTGTAGGGCATTTAGATTCCTTACAAATTTGCCATTATTAATAAGGCACCAGGAGTCTTTAAGAATCTAACTTTAAATAAATTGAATTAGTATTTTAAAATATATTCCAAAGAATTAAGATAAGTTGCCTATAATCAATATGACAAATTGCATTATCACTAGTTAGTTATAGCAGTGTTACACTATCATAAGCAGTGCACATATTCACAAATGTTTACAATTTAATTTGTGACTTTATTAATGTAAAACTATGCCTAATTATTATGTTATCCTGAGTTATTCAATTAGTAAGGTGTACTCTTTTCTTTATACTGGATTGATTTATTTCTCATTTGTGTTTTTCATATAATTATCCAATTTTTATCACTATTATGATATTCATACACATGAAAATCCAATCCTTATATACTATAGGTATTAGTCTTTTGTGTATTTGATTAAACTTCTTACCATTTGATATCCTATAAAGTGATTTTTTTGTTATGTCCTGCTAGGAATTTTATATCATGTCCTCATTATCCACATTTTCTGAATACTTACTTTGTATAGGTCTGACCTTCTCTACTTAATTTAATGCTAGGAGGTTATGAATTTATATTCAGTTGGCTGAGTTTTTTCTTTCTTTTTTTTTTTAAATTTTAGGTTCATTTGTGCTACCATCCAAGTTAAGCAATCCTCAACATATTTTGATCTGTATTACTATAGATAATATTGCTTGTGATTTTTTGCGTGATTGTTTATTAGAACACATTAAAGCATTCAATGCCAGTCAGAGAAACTCATAATATTATAATGACTGTAGATACAAGAATGTAATTATTCTATCAAATAGTTAAATCAACATATTTTTATTTGTTAATTTACATAATAGTAATACCAAGTAAAAACAGTAGTAATTATAAATAATAATTTTCTATTTTATTACCCTTAACTTCTAGTAAAAGAGATGATAGATTGTATAATTTGAAGCACATCCTTTTACTTTGAGGCTATCCATTATAATTTAAATATTTTTTTCAGAAACATTTTAATTGACATATAATGAGCATATTTATGGGGTATAGTATATTCAATAAAATATACAATGTATAATGATCAAATCATGGTAATGAGTATATGCCTCTCCTTAAACACTTAGCATTTCTTTGTGTTGGAAAATTTCAAACTCCCATATTCTAGTTCTTTATAAAATGCATTAAAAATTGTGAACTGCAATGCACAGTAGAATACTAACTGTATTTTAATACCCAAGATCCTGCCTCATCCTTCCTAGCCCCTTTAAGGACCCCTATTTTACTCTCTATTTCTTTTAAATAATTTTTAAAAATATTTTTACTCATATGTGGAGGACATTTCTGTTCTTAATTTCATATGAATGATATCATATAGTGTGTGTGTGTGTGTGTGTGTGTATTTGTCTTGGTTATTTCATTTAGATATGATTTTTGAGATGCATCCATATTGTTGCATATATCAGTAATTTAATCTTATTGTTGAGAACTATCATATTAACATAAACTAGTGTTTATCCACTATCCTGACAAAGAATATTTTAATTGTTTCAAAGTTTGGACTATTAAAATTATAAACAAAAATTAGCTACCAAGTTGTTTTTCCCTGTTGTTGAACCATCTCCTTGGCAAATTTCGGTATTGGTAGTCATTTTAATTGTAATAAAACATATATAACACAAAATTTGCCATTAGTGACATTTATTGCATTCACAATGTTATACAATCATCATCATTATCTAGTTACAGAATATTCTCATCACTCCAGAAGGAAACCCCATGCCCATTACTCCGTAATACATTAAGCAGTAATTGCCTCTTTTTGGTTTCTTTCTGGATCGAAGCAATCATTAATCTGTTTCTAGATTTGAAGCATTCTTTAATTTTGGTTCTTTTAATAATGAGATGACATCTATTTGCCTTAAATATTTATATTTTTTAATTGGTCACTTTATCTACTGATATAAAGTCTGCTGAAGATTTTTGCCCTTTTTTTTTTTCTTTGTGTTATAGTAGTGATTTGTTAAGAGTTCATTTAGTTTTCATACAGGATACAGGTAAAGTAGAATATATGTATTGCTTGCACCAATTTTTCAATACTATCTTATGATGAACAAGTTTTTAATTTTGATAGTCCCACTTTTAAGATTAGTGTTTTTGATTGTTAGAACTATTTGCTACTCCAAGATTAATGAAGATATTCTACATTTCTTTCTAGAATTAATAATGTAACATTTTGAGTATAAGTTTGAGAATCATACAATAGAATACTTCCAGGAGCTCCTTCCCCTTGGTTGTACCTTTATCATACATTTTACAGAATTCTATGTAGGTTATAAATATCACAGGAATGCCATCAATATTTAAAAGTTCAGTTGACTTTTAAAGAAATAAATAGAAGGAAAAATATATTAATTCATAGTTACCCAGATATTTACTATTCTGGTACTCTTCATTTCTTATATAAATCTGAATTTCCATCTAGTATTGGTTTCTTTAAATCTAAAATACGTTCTTTAGTACTCCTTGATATATCAATCTATTGGTGATTTATAAGTCATATTTTGCCTTTTGAGGAATGTTTTAATTTCACCTCATTTTTTACATTTAATTTCACCTTCATTAGACATAGCCCCCAATTGCTTTCTTATTCATATTTTTATTTTGATACCTTAAAAGCATCATTCCACAGTGACAGTTTCACTCTATTGTCTTCTAGTTTCCCTATTGCCCCCCAATCAAAAGTCTGCTGTCATATTCTTCTATATTTAATGTGTTTGTTTAATGATTGGTCTTCAGAATTTGATTATGATATAATAAGTGTAGTTTTCTTTGTATTTATCTTCTCAGAGTTCACAGAGCTTCTTTTAAGTTGATAGTTTTCATTGAATGTAGGGAAATTATACTGTTAGATCTTCAAAAAGGTACATATTTCTTTCTCACCGTGTTTGCTTTCTTGGCTCCAAGTATGCAATGATAAACCAGCTGATCTTGATGGATTGGTCACTGAAGCTATTATTTAGTTTTCAGTCTTTATTTTCTTGGATCTTCTCATGAAATAAATTTTACTAACTTAAGTTCATTGACTCTTTAGTCTTCAATATGTTGTTCTTCCTACTTAATTTTTTTAAACTGTCAGATATATTAACTTTTGGTACTAGATTTTACATTTGCTTCTTGTTTATATTTCCCATTTCTGTCCTGACATTTTCTATATGTTTATTCATTCTCTCATTCTTCTATGTAAATCCTTTGTAGCTAAAATATTTGCCTGCTAAATTCAACTTCTAGGTTATCATGATGACCTACTCTCTCTGTTTCAGGCATATTTTCCTACTTCCTTAAACTTCTAATAATACCTTGAAACTATATTCTAGACATTGTGGTTAATGTGTTATAGGTAATCTGTATATTTTCTCCCATAAAAACATCACATTTTGTTTCTTTGGGTAGATCAATCACTGTCAGATAATTAACTTTAATTCATTGAGATGCTGTGTGTCTACAGCTCTAGCCAAGAACCCAAGGGTACCTCTGTGTACAGTTCTGTGCTGATCACTTGTGCTGCTCATTGGCGTCCTGCTCAGTAAATTTCAACCACCTCCAAAACATCTCTGACACTGTCTCCTCAGTTTAGCAAGTCTTCTGTGTCTGCTCAGGATCCATTTCCTTGTAGCTTGTTATAGAAACAGACAACAGGCAGAAAGCAGGCTTAAATGTGAATGTGTCTCTCCTTTCCTGAGCATCAGGGTTTTGTAGTATCTCTGCCTAATGCCTGTAAACAGCTTTCTCAAATATTCTGTCCAGGTTTATAGATGCTTGCAACTATAAAAGGAAGGGCAAATGTGTTAGCTATTACATGTGAGAGAAGTTTTCATTAGGGACCTTTTATCATTTTACAATCACACTGTATTGTAAAATGATGATAATTTATATTTATAACAATATTGCTTTCTCTTTCCTTGCAATGTTTTCACTTCAGAGTGATCCATATTTACCCCAATTTTTTAGCCTGTTCTCTTTTTTTCCTATGAAGAATATTGTTGGTTAAAAATCAATTTAGAAAAGCAATTTAGAAATCCCATAAAGGGCTGTAATTATATGCCATAGTAATAAAATGTTAAAAGAAATATTAAATATTGGAGTGGTAACTTAAAAACAATTACAATGATAACAGGGGAAGTAGTGTTAAGGGAATTAATATAAAGAAAACCTATTGAAGGGACCATTAAGTGTGTAGGTTATTGCAAGGTCTAAATAAGATATTGACATGGGAAAAGGCTAAGAGATGGGAAAGATCTGCTGGCTCAATATATTTTTTTGTACTGCACCTCATTTCAAAGACCTCTTTTACATATAGGTTGTAGAAATGTGAACATGAGCATAGAATAAAAATAGATTACTGAAATAAAGGATAAGGAAAAAAAATTGAGGTAAAGAGGTTAAAATCCTAGATCACATGTGAAAGGAGCCACAGTGTGGCTATGAGATTACTACAGGAAAGAGGAAAAGAGAACACAGTATGCACAATGGCAAATGTAGATGTGTAGGAGACATCTACTGGATGTTTAGGCACGTCATTAATGTACATATCCCAACATCTAAGAAAGACATCTCTGGTGGATTCTCACAAAGATACCACATCTAGGCATTTTTTATTTTTTAAAGTCAAAAATACACTTTGTTTGAATCACAAAATTGCATCTTCTGATGCTTGAGAGTAATATGCTTTTCTTTATAGTGGTCATCCATTCCAACAGAAATATATTCACAAGAAGTATATTCATTATGAAATGATTGAATGGGCTGGTGTGTGATTTATAATATTTTGTCCTCCATACAACTTCTCAGTGCTCTTAAGGTTTTCTCCTCTTTGCATTTCCAACCACATTCACTCTTTTCCATGTGTGGCAAAATCTGTAGACCATGTAAACATATGACCTAATGGGTGACTTATTGACTGACTGAAAAAAAATGAATGAATGGACAAAGAAAAAGATAAATATCCAAATTCTAAACAATACCTTTTCACATTGGAAACAAAAATTCATTCTGTGTAATGACAAGCATTTACTTACTCTTGTGTCACTTGGCCAAATGGGAGATTTGGGAGCAGTAATCTTGTAGAAAAATACTGGATCTAAGCTTATAATTGACCTTTTAAATATGTGTTATAGCTCAAGCTTCTCACTTCCTAGCTTTCTTTAGACTCTGAAATGTTGGGACTATGCTAATCTCAACAAGAACTTTGTAGCTTTAACCTTCCCAGATATAAGAAATATTTGCATAGTGTGAACTTTATATTGATTCTTAAGATTCATCAGATAAATGTCATTGATGTATTTTAAAATGAATAGGATCCATCTCATAAAACTGACAGGGAAAATTCAAGAAAAGTTTTGATTTTTTTATTCTAAACATAAAAGTCACCATTTTTTTAGAGCAAAAACAATTTCAGAACTTCTGGTTCTCATACCTCTTCAGTCATGATCTCTATGTGAGTCATTTTTACATTGAGAAGTAGTAATGAATATTGATTTTGCTCATTTGTCCATGTATTTCTTCCTTATTTGACTATCTATCACATATGACTATGAGTTATTTTAGTTTATGGAAAGCATTCAAATGGGGACCGAAGTTAAATGCAATAAAAAGATCAGGTGAGGGAGATGAAGGATTTTAGTAACTGAAGAAAGGTTTTCACAATCCTTTTTATTTTTGCCTTTCTATTTACAAATGCACTTCAGATGATCTCCTGTTCATAATTCTAAGAAATAAATGAAACCTTTTTCAAAGTAGATTACAAAACAATTTATGTCATGTTGAAGTGACTAGACAAGAGTTATAATTCAGTACCACAGTTGATATTGTTCCTGGTTGCATTAGATAGATACGATTGCTGAGACATTTTTTCTTGATTTGATAGGATGAATTATATGAATGCAATTCATAAAATATAAGCAATATTTGAATGCATGATAAATAACCCTACCTTGTCGAGGAATTTTTTAACTCTGGATATTTTATTTGGAATTGGGTATCTCTAAATGAGATTAGTCTGTAAATTTTATTCTCAAGCCCTTTTTGATAGATTATTGTATCAGTGATAAGCAAAATTCATGATGTTAGCTGAGAAACTATCAATATTTTCTACTTCCTGGAATATCATGTGGACTTTAAAATGATAGAAAAAGCTATTCATCAAAGGATCTAGGGGCATTGCCAACCTGGATTGTATTTCCTTAACAAGTTTTTTATTAATCCAATTATTATTGGTTCATTTATTTTGCTTCTTATGTCAACTTTGGTCAGGCATATTTTCCTAGAAAATTACTAGTTTGGGTTTGAGGAGTAAATCTCTGTCCATCCGTGGTAGAGTGCATGTTTAGCATGTGAAAGGCCCTGGGTTCAATCCCAGCACCAAACAAACAAACAACAGCAACAACAAAAAGAAAAGAACCAAATTAAGACAATTTTTTATATGTCAGAATAAAATAATATCCCTAAAAATGGATTTTTTGTGATATTATATTTAGGAATTATTAACATATATACCCAGAAGTTAAGTATTCCTTACATACTCTGACAGGCAAATTATAAATCAGCAATGTGCATTAAACTGTTTACTGGAAAATTCTAGCATCAAATACCTCCTAATTTTTATTTAATGTAGTTATTTCCCTAAAATATTTGAACCTTGGCAAGTATGGTCAAGTATACTAGTCACACAAAATATTCCTGTAAATACACTGTAAAGCAATGATTTGTGGGTCAAATATTTAGAAACATCAGTATATAGATAAAAAAGTGATCTATATTCATCTCTTTATCATATATAATTCTAAAATAACAAAATGTATACAAACATAAATATGAATGCAGGTAGTGAAATTCTTTATATTTTTCCTCAATTTTGGCTTCACTTCATTTACAAAATTTTGAATGGAATATTTTTTACTTTTTTTCTTCTTGATTATTAAGATATCAATTATATTAATTAGTTGCTAGCCACAAATTTTACTATATCATTTATGTTTCTGTCTACAGTTTTTCCAATTTCTTGTTTTGACTGCATTTGAAACAGTAATTATTTGAGACTATTTTTTTTTCTTATTAAAAATGGATTGTTATGGTTTGAATGTGAAGTATTCCCCTAAAGCCCAGGTGTGAGGCAATGCAAAAAGGTTCAGAGAAGAAATGATTTTGAGAGTCTTAATCCAATCAGTGATTAATCCCCTGATAGGGATTAACTGAGTGGTAACTGAAGTATAGGTTGTGGCTGGAGGATGTGGGAATTGGGGGCATGGCTTTGGGTATATATTTTGTATCTGATGAGCAGAGTCTCTCTCTCTCTCTCTGCTTCTTGATCATTATGGGAGCGGCTTCCCTCTGCCACACTCTTCCACCATGATGTTCTGGAATGGAGGAATGGAGCCAGCCTTCTATTGACTAAGACCTCTAAAACCATGAGCCCTCAAACCATTTCTCCCCTAAAATTGTTTTGGTCAAGTCCTTTTAGTTAGAGCAGTGAAAAAGCTGACTAAAATATGGAAGAAGATTTCTTTTTTAAACTTTTACCAGTAGAAGCCAATTTGTACAAATGAGACATTAAGAGCTTACTTAAGTATTCTATGTGATATAATCAGGTTTTTAAATGTTTGAAAAAATATATAGTCTTTCTTTATAAAATACAATAATATAAATCAACTTATTAATGATTTATTCACTAAATAATATTCATAAAGCTTCATTTAAAAAGGCACAATAAAAATGCCAAGGTTGTAGATGTTCTAGGTGAATATATTTTTAAAAAGGCATCAAACAATTTAAGGTTTGCAAGGAAATATTATAATTGGTAATTTTTTTTAACAATTTCTATCATCTGATTAATTTTTGCTTAATTGATCTGTGTAAACTTCGAATGGCATTTTGAACAATTCAACTACAGTCACTTGCTCTTCAATTTTCTTTGACTTTATAATGAGTTTTTACTTTAGGTTGGTTTAGTTATTAATTCTTTCAACAAATACTCATTGAATATCTATTCTATTTCATGTGCATTTCTTACTACTATAAGTATAATTGTTAATTAAAAAAATCCTCAAAAGTCCCTGCTTTCATGGGGTTCCCTTTCTAGAATCATAGTATTATCCTTGATATTGTGAAAGTGACACTAAGAGATGATGAAAGATAAGTATTAATTTTGGTTTGTCCTTTTGTAAAAGATACCTATTCAATATTAATTTACAACTTTTAATATTTGTACTTGTTCTTCCTTAAGTTTGTATTAACCCAGAATAATTTTACCTATACTTTGAAGTTTTTTCCTTCTTTCTGCTTTCTCTTTATGGACTGATTCTTTTAAGAGAATATGCCATTTGATATACTGGATTTCATTGTTTGTTCTACTTTTATACTTAGTTAGTCCATTCAGTCACTATTATTGATATATAAACTGAGACAGGCAGTTTCCCAATTTCTAGTTATAGAATTGTGTATGACACCATCGACATTCCTGCTTCCCTGGAATATACTTTTAAGGGGGTAGAGAGTACTGTGAAGACAATAAAGTTAAATAAGATAAAGGAGATGTGTGATATTCTAGATAAGTGTGCAAAGAAGAATTCTTTCAGTAGGTGACATTTGTTGATTTCCAAATGAAGATCCAATCTTCAAGGATTTGAGAGAATAGTGTTCTAAGGAGAGGAAACAACAGGTGAATAGATTAAGGAAATTTTTAAAAAGCCATCGTAGAGTGGGTTAAGTAGGCAATAGAATTCTAACATAAGACCACTACCATAAAGTTTGACCTCACATATGAGAACAATCAGGGCAAAGACTCCTGTCAATCTAAGTAATAGAACTTTTATGTAAAACATGCAAAGAAGGTGTCTCAAACTGATTCTGCCAATTGTTAACCCATCTCTTGCCACAATATAACCAGACCAAAACTAAGAATTCCTTAGTGAGCAATTTCATTTTTTATTAGTTTTTTTATTTATATATGACAGCAGAATGTATTACAATTCTTATTACACATATAGAGCACATTTTTCATATCTCTGATTGTATAAAAGTGTATTCACACTAATTTGTGTCTTTATATATGTACTTTGAATAATAATATCCATCACATACCACCATCATTTCTAACCCCATACCCCCTTCTTTCCCCTCCCACCCATCTGCCCTATCTACCTTGCTCTTGGATAGGCAGAATTAATATTATCAAAATGACCGTACTACCAAAAGCACTATACAGATTTAATGCAATTCCAATCAAAATCCCAGTGACATTCCTCATAGAAATAGAAAAAGCAATCATAAAATTCATCTGAAAAAATAAGAGACCCAGAATAACTAAAGCAATCCTTAACAGGAAGAGTGAAGCAGGTGACATCACTAGATCAGAACTTAAACTGTACTACAGAGCAATAGTAACAAAAACAGCATGGTATTGGCACCAAAATAGACTAGCAGACCAATGGTACAGAATAGAGGACACAGAGACTAACCCACAAAATTACAATTATCTTATATTAGACAAAGGTGCCAAAAACATGCATTGGAAAAAAGATAGCCTATTCAACAAAGGGTCCTGGGAAAACTGGAAATCCCTATGCAACAAAAAGAATTATTAAACCCCTATCTCTCACCATGCACAAAACTCAACTCAAAATGGATCAAGGACCTAGGAATTAAACCAGAGACTCTCCATCTAATAGAAAAAAAGTAGGCCCTAATCTTCAGCATGTGGGATTAGGCCCCAACCTCCTTAATAAGAATCCTTTGGCACAAGAATTAAATCAAGAATCAATAAATGGGATGGACTCAAACTAAAAAGTTTCTTCTCAGCAAAAGAAACAATCTGTGAGGTGAATAGAGAGCCTATATCTCGGGAGCAAATCTTTACCCCTCACACATTAGATAGAGCACTAATCTCTAGGATATATAAAGAACTCAAAAAGCTAAGCACCAAAAAACAAACAAAACAAAAACAAAAACAAAAAACAACAACAAAAAAACCAAACAAACAAACAAAAAAAACCCAATCAATAAATGGGCCAAGGACTTGAACAGACACTTTTTTTTTTCTGAACAGACACTTTTCAGAGGATGCTATAATATCAATCAACAAATATATGAAAAAGTACTCATCATTGCTAGCAATTAGAGAAATACAAATCAAAACTACTCTTAAGATTTCATCTCACTCCAATCAGAATGGTAGCTATAATGAGGACAAACAATAATAAGTGTTGGTGAGGATATGGGGGAAAAGATACACTCATACACTGCTGGTAGGACTGAAAATTGGTACAGCCAATATGGAAAACAGTATGGAGATTTCTTGGAAAATTGGGTATGGAACAACCATTTGACCCAGCTATCCGTCTCCTCGGTCTACACCCAAAGGACTTAAAAACAGCATGCTACAGGGACACAGCCACATAAATGTTTATAGCCGCACAATTCACAATAGCTAAACTATGGAGCCAATCTAGATGCCCTTTAATATATGAATGGATAAAAAAATGTGGCATATATACACAATATAATATTTCTCAACAATAAAAGAGAATAATATCATGGCATTTGCAGGTAAATGGATAGAGTCAGAGAAGATAATGCTAAGTGAAGTTGGCCAATCCCCCAAAACCAAATGCTGAATATTTTCTCTGATATAAGGAGGCTGATTCATTGTGGGGTAGGGAGGGGGAGCATGGGAAGAATAGATGAAACTTAGAGAGCAATTTCTTTGAATAGAATAAGGAATTCTATAAAAGAGCTCTAGTTTCCTTGTTTACCTCCATAGACACAGTCAAGAAAGAAATCTTCCAGGAGTACTTTCAGAAAGACTGACAGATGTTCCAGTATTGGGAAGGCACTGCAACCGGTACCTCTGAAGGCCCAAGGCTGGATGGCTGGGTCTGGCAAGGCAGAAGTGAAAGGTGTATGGAAACAAACTGAGGTTTGATAAAGATCCCATGGTTTTCCTGTGGAACACATGTAAGGAGGATGTAGGTGGAAGTCAGCCTGGTTGGAAAGACATCCTGCGATGGATCAGGGATGAGGACTGCCAGAAGGCTGGGCAGAGGGGGTTAGAATTGGTTCCAGAGGAAAAACTGTCACCCTGGGGTGCTACAGGCGAGAGAAGCCAGTGATGAGGACAACCCAACTGGAAGAGAGAGGCAAACTTAAAACTCATCCCCTTTCCTCTAGCAAGGTAGGCCAGGCATCAGTAAGAGACATAGGGAACTTTGGAAAAAAAGGACATCGACTTTTGTTTCAGATCCCACTGGACTTTGGTAAATTAGAAAAATTAAACTTTTTATCAGTATTTGACAGTGACTAACAATCTATGAAATCAGCATGGTATTCAGGAACAAGGATATGAAACTAAGACTGCTTTTATCAGTTCATTCCCATAAGTTAATTTTGTTCAATAAGTTGACTGCCAGAATTTCAAAATATAGATTCATTTATTTTTGTAAATGACAGATTTGGTCTTAGATTCTGCATGTACGTAGCCTCTGCTTTTGTAGGTATAATACAACAACTATATTCTTAATATTTTAAATTACTTACCTTTCGATCAAGAATAATTTTTATCTTTATACTGATTCAGCCATAGGAATCAATTTTTAGACAGAGTTCTATTGCTCGACTTGAATTCTTTTAAAATCACAATCTCCTTTTCTGAATTCTTTGCTACATATCTTTCAGTGAATTGGTGTATAACCTTGAGTAATTTTTTTGATAAATTATATTGGCCTCTGATGTCTGAGAATCGCTCTCTATTGCATTTGCATAGGAATGACAACCTGGTTAGATAAATATGTTCTTAATGTACAATTTTTACCCTTTAATTGATTTTTCCTTTCTACTCAGTATTTCACAGATTCCTACTGAAACTCTGCTTTGGGTTCAAAGAATATTTGTAGAGTCATTTGTTTTGTTTTGACATCATCCTTTTTATTACCAGCCTTTGTCTAGCTTTAGATCTTCCACCCAAATTTAAGTTCTTTAGAATAAAGTTCAAGATTTCTTCAAAACGTCAAGGACAAAAATGTTTTGTTTTGATATTTAGTTGACCACTTCTTCTGATTTATCTATTCTGTTTCTTAATCTGTATTGTCACAAATTTAAACTCCTTATTCTTTGTACAAGCTGGACCCATGTACAGCCATCCATTGCTTCAACCCTGAAGTGGCCATGGGACCACTCCATTCCTCCAACTTGCTTCTCCAGTATGTGCACCATCACCTGAGAAGCCCGTTCTGCTTTCACCCCAATGTAAGATTAGTAAATTCCAAACTATGGTCAACTCTAGCCTTCAGAGCTGATTCTAGTTTTCCTCCATTTTTTCTTTTCTTTTAGCCATTCTATAGCAGACATGGGGTTGTATTTACCTGTATTCTAGTAAGAAGTGTATACAGATATCCAAAAGCATTTATTTTAGGTAGTGTTATATCTTGCACTCTGAGCAGTATTTTTCTTGTAGTCTCGTAGAAATGTCTATATTACTGAGTGTGGATGAAAGAATATAAGTAGAGTTATTGAAATTTGTCAATGCATCTTATCAAAATACTTTCCAAGAATGTCAAATTTTAAATCTCCTTTCAGTACATAGTATCTGTCATTTTTGATTTGGGGGATTTTTGTTTGTTTGTTTTGCTTTGCTTGTTTTAACTTTTTATTTTGATAGGCTAAAATCATGTCTCAGTGTTCAAGTAAATTTGAATTTAGCTCTAGTGAAGTTAAACATGATTTCATAGACTTTAGTGTTTTGTCAATTATTTCTGCAAGACTTTGGTCTTTTTAAAGTGTTTTTTAATAGATCACTTATCAATTTCAAGGAGTTCTTTGTATACTAAAAATGTACTAGGTATAGTTGGATTAATGCTCTAATGAATAGTCCCTTAAAATAGTCTTTTATTCCTGTGTATATATTTAATTCACATAGTCATGATAATTTACTGTATGGTTTTTACAATGGTCAAAGCAAGACTACTGATTGGTTTTAGGAATAAATTGTGATGTCTACTATATTTATAATAAAAATTAGGTTTTGTGGTTCATTATTATTTTCGTATATTTAAAAAGAAATCACTAGATCTAATGATCAGAATATAAGTGCCTAAATTCCTTCTCAAGAATTTCCTTTTTGGAGAGAGCAAATTTTTCTTTGTTTCCATAGCTTGGCTAGTGTGAGTTGTGCTGCTATAAACATTGATGTGGCTGCCATCACTCTAGTATGCTGATTTTAAGTCCTTTGGATATATACTGAGGAATGGGATAACTGGGTCTAATGGTGGTTCCATTCCTAGTTTTTTTTTTTTTTTTTAAGGAACCTCCAAACTGCTTTCCAGAGTGGTTGCACCAGTTTGCAGTCCCACCAACAATGTATGAGTGTACTCTTTTCCCCACATCCTTGCCAACATTTTTTGTTACTGGTACTCTTGATAATTGCTATTCTGCCTTGAGTGAGATTAAATCTCACATTGTTTAGTGTGCCATTTGATTATATTTACTCATTCTTTTAAGATTTTTTCCCATTACTATTCATACATAAGATGAGGTCCATTTTTTAAAAATTGTACTATTAGTAGCAAGGTTGGATTTTAATGATATCGCTTTTCCTAATCTTTGAAGCAGCAGGCAACATTTGATAAACACATCATTCAAGGTTTGGAAGTTCTAGAGTACAGAATTGTATAAGCCAGTCTTCCTTTGCTGTTTGCTTGTTATGGCTGTTTTGTTTGGTTGGTTGTGTAGAGGAGCTTACTTAGACATAGGTGATTTTCACATTTTTATTTTATTTTCCAATGCAACAATCTTTTGTTGCTGGGACTACATCTTCTTCCTCTTCCAATTGTCATTTTTATTTTTATTTAAAATAAAGATCCAGCAAAACAGAAGCAACAAGGAAGAAGAGATAGTGAGTATGAAAGAAGAATAGGGAATGGGGGAAGTATAAAAGAGAATAGAAGCAACACTATTTTAAAAAATAAGAAAATAGATACATATAGAAACAATTGAGAAAATAGTGGAGAGAACTATTTTTTTTAAAGTCAGTGCAAAAACTATTCTAAAAATTTTTTTGTTGTTAGAACTCTTTCACTACTGGACTAAGCAAAAGATCACTGGAGAAGATAGGGAAAGTCATCTCTGCTTTCTTTAAGATGACATATTCATGCCATTTTTTTGTCCAAGTACAAATTTTTTTTTATTAATCTCTTATAGATGTATGTGATGGTGAGATTTACTGTAGTATATTCATATATGTACATAGGAAACAGATTCATTCTACTGTCTTTCCTTTTCCTATCCCCCTTCCCTCTAATCCACTGATTTTTTTAATCTTATAATTTGGCATTAATTGAAATGTTATTGACCTTATGTTGTTGGAATTTCCTCACACATTAACAATAGGTTGAAAGCAAATTGAGAAACTTTGTCATAGATTGCTCACAAAAATTTATATACTAACTATATTGTAAAAACTGTGATATTATATCTTATATTTCTAAGATCTTTCAAGGTAAATACTACTTAGTCTCTTTTGACAAATGACTTTGCTAATCTTGTCTGTCTTATTCAATTGATATTCCAAGTCACACCTAAAAAAGAATCACATTTTTAAAATTTGAGATTCTGTTTAAAGTTGCTTAAACTCATAAAGACTTTAAAGATTTAGTTATTCTTACTAGACAAGATCTTCATATGCCTCTTTATTTATGATTTCTCTTATAAACTCTAATATGATTCCATAATTTTAATTATTTTATCATATTTTGTAAAAATATTTTACATTTTGTTATATAAGGCAGCTATTTATTTTGGTATATTTATTTTTCACCTAGACACTTCGATTTCCAATTAGTTCTAATACATAGAAGTGTGCATAGTCGGCAAGCATTTATGAGTATGATGCCAAGTTCCAAAAAATTGTAGCCAATATATGTGATTTGTGGCTTATTGAATTAATAAAACACCAGGCTGATATTTTTGCTTTTCTTAATCCAAATTGTAATGAGAATGTTTTCAGAGTTGCATTTAAATATGATTCTGGCTGTTCTCCATATTACAAGAGAACCTCTCCATTTCTAATTTACTATTGGGAATTTTCTATGATTTCTTATTACTCAGGCCTGCTTTAAAAAGTGGGAGTTCCAACAGATCTCTTTAGGAACACAGTCCAATAATTCATAACTCTAATTTTCAGGAAATATCTTTATTCCTCAGTTAAATCCCTGCTGCTTTAATTTAAACTACCTCTTATACTATCCCTCATGAATTGAGGTAGTTTGTTATTCACATTTTTCTCTCTAATAACCCATCTGATACAATATTGAAAAGGCTTAATTACATCTGACCATACTCTTATCTATGTGGATAAAAAGTAAATAAAAATTCTTTCACATGGTACTTACCACCCCTGAACCAGATTTTTCTTGGATGATGTTTCACAGCAATGTAATTTGTTATATTCTTTCCAAATGCTTCAATGAATCTATATGTGATATGTTTCAACTGGGATTTTTTCAAGTGATAAAAATAATAGAGAGCTTGAGTAATCTGAAAAGATAATAAGAAAATTCATTCTGTTTAAATACGTACATGTATGAGTTACATATTAATATAGCTAAAAGAAGACCTAGAGATGCTGAATATGAATGGCCTTTGTAGTGTAAATAAAAAAAGTATCTACCAAAAGCAGAACCTGAATCATTTGTTAGTGTCTCTCAATGCAGACACAACTAAATAAAATAAAATCAAAAATGGCTATGAACAAATAAATTAATAACAACACACATAACTTTTAATGATTAAAATAATTACATATCAACATTTTTATATTTCATACAGTTATATGCTATTATAAACTTCAAATAAATAAGGACAGTTGAGCATTTACCTATGTGGAGAAAAGTTTGTTTTGCTTCACTATGGTAAAATCCTAAACCACACTGCTTATTAGGTAGTTGTATTCCTTTAAAATAACTATTTGGATTCCTATAATTGTCAGGCATATGAGAGTAGGCAGTTAGTGGAAAGATAAGGATGTCAAGAAACACTGATTTTTATCACTGAGTTCCAGTGATAAATTATACTTTCCTGTATTCATTATTTTTCATTTGGTAATTACTACTCTTTTAAAATTATTTTCCTATATACTTTAAAATATACAGTGAAGAGTATGATCATTTGAACAATTACTGTTATTACATTCAATTCCCTTATCACCATACTTCTCACACATGAAAATTTTTCAACTAGACACTTGACCTGATGGCATAAATTATTTAGTAGTAATTTTTAACCTTTCCATACAGAGAAAATATTGATCAAAAGATAATATTCTACTTTAAATAATCATTAGGCAAAAGGAAATTCTTAGGAAATTGGCTTTCCAACTTGAAAGTAAATATGCTTAGAAAATTAATTTAGCAATATAAAATGATTTTTTAAAGCATGCTGCACTGAAGGCTATACTTCCCACTATCGGTTTCCATGGAGTTTAGATGGCTAAAAATAATATTAGGTGATTAGTCAAAGGTAAGTATGAATACTGCAAAGTATATATGAGTTAGAGTGGATATTATTAAGTACTCTCAGGAATTAAATGCACAGCAAGGCAGTAAAAACTCTGGCAATGTGAAAGAATTTTAAACTTACTTTTATATGGTTTGAGATTCTTACCTTAGATAATAAAATGAACCTTTTTGTTTACAAAGAAGACTTTTTTTCCTAGACAAATATTGGGAAGCTCACAAAACATGAAAAACAAGACCAATATTGACATTGTTTAAATATGTAGGTCTATATACATATATAGTAACTTGCATTCAGAAATAATTCTTGAGATTTGAGACACACATGTACTTTGTTTGCTTGTTTTATCACTAATTTTACTAATTGGTATAGTAAATTCTAAATAAAAGTTTATTGAATTAGTGAACTAATGTATATGTTTATTAAAATCAGATGAAAATATTTTTGATAGGAGCATATCCTGTAACATACTCTCACAAGGAAAGACTTAGGACTGTATAAATATTTTATTTCTAAATCGGTGAATTGCTCCTTAAAGACCTAGAAACTATGAATGCCTGGATCATATGATTTATAATTTTTAAATAAATTTAAAGGAAACAAATTACTTTTTCTCTTGATAATCTTCCAAATATGTGTATTTTGCTTCAGTATTTATACAGCATTTTATAAAGATTCTAGTACTGTCTTCATCAGTCTAAAAAAATGCATTAAACATAAATTGTTATCCTGAGCTCACATAGTGCTCTCTGAGGCCAGTTCTGCAGAGGACAACTATTCCATCTTCACAGATTACCAGTGACCTAAGAAAAGATGAGGAAGTTCCAGCAATCAAGTAGAAGAATTAGGTTTTGAACTCCTAAACACTAAGTCTACTGTGATCACCCGTCATGATTAAAATCGGAAATCCTTCAAGTGTCACTAATTTAAATAGGACTTTTGTTGTTTTATAAAATCCAATGAACCATTCAGAGTGAATGAATCAATTTTTTTCCCTTCCCACTGCACCAGTGATCTAATTCAACCATTATAAAGTAATTCTTTCTATTTTCCTGTGGCCAAAGCAAAACTTAAAATATGGGGGCAAAATGGTTACCATTGGCAGAGATGAGAAAAGGGTATTTTCCTCTTTTGCTCTTCTTCCTTCTGTTTATCATGGACTTTTCAATGACAATGAATTGAGGAGAAGTTGTTAGTATGTTTATTATTCAGTGGTATAGGGGAAATGCTGATAGAACTGATAACAGACTCTTAAAATTTAAAAGATTCTTTTGGAAATACTGCACCACTTTCTCAAAGTAAAACCATTTATAGGTAATTAAAACTGAGAGTCAGAAAAGGCAAGTTTACAAGGTTTTTTTGTCTAATTTCTGAACATTCCCCCTACTCCCCAGGCTTTAGCTGCTTCTGTTAATAGAAGAAAAGAAATACGAAAGCAGCTTTCATCTGGGATGTATTTTACATGGGATTTGTTTTCTCATTCCATCAATACAAATTTATTGAGTTCCTGTTATATGGCAATAATTGTTAATAGGCACTTTTGATACAATGATGCACAACACAGGTAAATCCCTTGTTTTCATGGAGCTTATAATTTAGAAGACAGAAAATTTTAAAATATAGACATTAGAAAAAGTTCTATGTAGATGGAACTCTAAATTTGACTAAGATGCATAACCTACAATAGACAAATGCTCTACCATAGAACAAAGAACCCTGATATTCTTTTTACATTACAGTTATTGGAGAATTATTCAAATAAGAACTTGGATAATAAAATTCATGAAAAACAAGCAGTTGGAAGTTAAGTGAACCAATAATTTGCAGTCAGTGTTTTTTCATTCAGGATTCTAAATAGAGAAACACACAGGATTCTTAAAGAGAGAGAGGGAGGGGAGAGAGGAAAGGCGGTGGGAGAAGGAGATAACTTTCAACAGCACCCTGGTGACAGACAGATATAAAAACTTAAAAGGCTCAGATCTCAGGTGCAGGAAAATGATTCAATACCATTTCTGTTTCACTCTACACATTTGTTGAATTTTAAAACTACATGGGGCATAAGATTTAGAAGTAAAACACGACCATAATGTTGTGATATATGTATAGCTCTGTAATATAATTTGAGGTCCAATATTGTGATGCCTCCAGCATTGCTCTTCTTGCTCAGGATTGCTTTGGCTATTCAGAGTCTCTTATTCTTCCAAATGAACTTTAGAACTTTTTTTTCTAGCTCTATGGAGAATGTCATTGCTATTTTGATGGGGATTGCTTTGAATCTGAATAACACTTTTGGTAGTATGGCCATTTTGATAATATTAATCCTGCCTATCCAGGAACATGAGAGGTATTTCCATTTTCCAAGGTTGTCCTCAATTTCTTTCTTTAATGTTCTGTAGTTTTAATTAGAGAGGTCTTTTATCTCCTTGGTTAGATTTATTTCCAAGTTGGTTTTTTTAGGTTATTATAAATGGGTTAGTTTTCCTTTTTTTTTCAGCAGATTCACATTGAAGTATAGGAAAGTGATTAACTTATGTTAATCTTGTATCCTGCTACTATTTTAAATTTCTTTTGGAGATCTAAAAGTCTTTGGCTAAAATCTCTTTTTCTTTTTCTTTTTTTTTAAACCGGGTCTTCTAAATATAGGATCATGCCATCACAGAGATAAAATAAATGACTTTTCCTATTTATATCTTTAATTTCCTTCTCTTGCTTGATTGCTCTGGTTAGGTTTTCAAGGGCTATGTTGAATAAAAGTGCTGAGAGTAGACATCCTTATCTTGTTTCTGTTTTTTAGAAAATTTAGTTTTTTCTCTGTTCAGTATAATGTTGTCTTTGGGTTTCTCATACATAGCCTTTCCATTGTTGAAGTAAGTTCCTTCTATTCTTAGTTATCCAGTGTTTTAAACATAAATAAGTCCCAAACTTTGGCAAATGCTTTTTCTGTGTCTATTGAGATAATCATGTGATTCTGTCCTTAACTATATCTATGATAAATTACATTTATTATTTATTTGTATAGGTTGAACCAACCTTGCATCCCTGGGATGAAACCTACTTGGTCATGATGCACTATCTTCTTGATGTGTTTTTGAATGCAGTTTGCCAATATCTTATTAAGCACTTTTGCATTTAAGTTCTTCAGGAATATTGGTCTAACGTTTTCTTTCCTTGATGTGTCTTTGGTTTTGATATCAGGGTGATACTGGCTTCATAAAATTAATTTGTCAGTGTTACCTTTTTTTCTATTCAATGGAATAATTTGAGAATTGATATTAGTTCTTTAAAGGTCTAGTAGAACTCAATTGAGAAACCGTGTGGTTCTGGGCTTTTCATTGTTGGAAGACTTTTAACAGGTGCTTCAATTTCATTGCTTGATATTGGTTTAAGATTTCTATATCCTCACAGTTCCACTTGGGTAGATAATATGTCTTTAGGAATTTGTTAATATCTTCAATATTTGATACTTAACCAAAACAGACATAATGACCAATAGAGTAGAAAAGAAGAACACAGGCAAATCTACATAGATACAGTAATCTGATACTGAACAAAGTTACCAAAAACATATCCTTTTTAATACATGGGGCTGGGGAAACTGGATATCCATATATAGAAGAGTAAGACTCTCTTACCCTGCACAGAAATAACTCAAAGTGGATCATAGACTTAGGAATTAGACCAGAAACTCTACAATAGCTAGAAGAAAATGGAGGGCCAAGACTCTAACTTGGTGGCACAGGTACTGACATCCTTAACAAGACTTCTAAAATGTAAATGATAAAACCAGGAATCAATAAAAGACCTTCTTCAGAGCCTATAGAACTGGAGAAAATCTTTGCCAACTGCTCCACAAGACTGGGCATTAATATCCAGAATATATAAGAACCTCAAAAAAACACCAAAACAAACAGATAGCCAAATTAATAATTGGAGAAAAGAACTAAACAGACACTTCTCAAAAGAAGAAATATGGCCAAAATATATGAAAAAATGCTCAACATCTTTAGCAATCAGGGAAATGCAAATCAAAACTGCATAGAATTTTCATATTACTCCAGTCAGAATGGCAAATATCAAGAATATAAATAATAAATGCTGGTAAGTATGTGGGGGAAAAGGTAAAGGTACATACCTATGTTGTTGGTGGGACTGAAATCAGTAAACCAGTCTGTAAAGCAGTATGGATAATTCTGCAAATAAACAAACACACACACACATACACACATGCACACACAAAAAAACCCCAACAACAACTAGGAATAGAACTGTCATATAACCCAGCTATCTCATTCCTTGTTATATATCCAAAAGAACTAAAATCAGCATATATAGTGATACAGCCACATCAATATTCATAGCAGCACTAAAGCCAGTTATTGAACAAGCCCAGATGCCCATCAACTGAAGAATGAATAAAGAAAATGTGGTATGAATACAGAATAGAATTTTCCTCACCCATAGAAAGGAATGAAATTTTGGCATTTGTTGATCAATGGATGGAGCCAGAAATCATCATCCTAAGTGAAATAAGCCAGATCCAGAAAGTCAATGGTTGAATGTTTTTTCTCATATACAGAAGGTAAACCAAAATAAAAATAGTAGTAGTAGTAGTGGTAGTAGTTTTAGTAATAAAGCATGGGGGGGTGGGTTCCATGAAAATAGAAGAGAGATCAATGGAGTAGGAAGGGATTGGAAGGGAGGGAGATTAGAGGGATGGGAAAAGGAAGGAACAGTGGAATGAAACTGACCAAACTATCCTATGTACATATATGAATATAGCACAGCAAATTTCACCTTTATATATCTCTATAATGCACTAATAAAAAATCACAAATTGGGCTGGGGATGTGGCTCAAGCGGTAGCGCGCTTGCCTGGCATGCATGCGGCCCGGGTTCAATCCTCAGCACCACATACAAACAAAGATGTTGTGTCCGCCGAAAACTAAAAAATAAATATTAAAATTCTCTCTCTCTCTCTGTAAAAAAAATCATAAATTAAAAATAAAAGAACTAAAACATGAACTGAAGAATCCAAATTTCCAGTAGTCTTTGTGCATTAAGGAAATCAAGATTAGTGTTTAGAATTTACAAATGAGTGCTCCAGATTTAAATGGAGAGCTACACTCAATATTGTAGATAAGTCAAAATAGACAAAACCTTAATAATACTGAAATACAGCCTTATGCTTGGGTCTGATTTAATTACATTAGCCAACCCACATTATATAATCTTAGCAAGAGAAAAATTTAAAACTTTTTGGATAGACTTCAGATCTTCAACATTTTTGTAAACATGATACTGAAAAACATTTTTTAAAAAGGCTAATCCCCATCCAAACATAAGAGAAAAAAATAGCCAATAAAACAAGACCTACAGATGAAATTGATTTTGATTGGCAGACAGAACTTAAAAATAATTATGATTAATATGCTCAAGAAAATAAAGGAAATGTTAGAAAAACAGATTTTCCTGAGATATTAGAAATTTATACAGATAAAGTGTAAATTTAGTGCAAACAGGGTTAGGGTTAGGATTAGGGTCAAAGGAGACATAAATTCAATGACCTTTCAAAAAAGGGCCAGTGACTCTAGTGTGGTGGCTACTCAATTCGTTTTTTTTCCTGCTTCTACTACAGCACATAAGAGATCAGAGGATCAGATTGTATGACTTTTTAAATCACTTCTGCACCAGTCAGAAATGTTTGCACCATGCACAAACCATTTCTCCTGGACCTGTACCCAGGAGAAAAAAAGAGAAAGGACAAACCAGCAGAAGATTGGAAGAAAGGAATCCCTCAGAAACTCCTATTAATACAGGGAAGGGGCCAAGTGAATGAAGGCTACAAGACCCAGGCTTCTGTCTGTATGTTTCAGAGATAGAATGACCTGTAGAAAAATCCTTTTGGTTTCTCCTAACAGAATTTCTTTTGTTTTGCTAGTTGTACACTGTAATATGTGAAATAGTTTATGATTTACATACACTGAAAATGATGGTAGTTATGTGTTTATGTTTCTTTGAAGATAAAATAGAGCTCTCAGCTACCTAAGAAACATGAAAGAAAAACAAACCTTTGTTGTCTTATGCTTCTGATGTCATTTACTGTGAGGTACTGATCCTGAATGATTTGGCCAGATGTCCACTCTCCGCCCATGCTTTAAACACACTAGACTTGCTGCTCTGGAAACAAATCAGATCCATTCTCATCTCAAGATTTTTGAACTATATATTCTGGAGATTAGTGTTCTATCTGACATATGTGTGACAAAAATTTGCTCCCCAAATATAGGCTCTCTCTTAACATCATTGATTGTTTCTTTTGCTGAGAAGAAGCTTTTTAGTTTGAGTCCATCCCATTTATTAATGCTTGATTTTATTTCTTGCGCTCTGGGAGTCTTGTTAAGAAGTTTAGGGCCTGATGAAGATTTGGGTCTACTTTTTCCTCTATTAGGTGCAGGGTCTCTGGTCTAATTCCTAGGTCCTTGATCCACATTGAGTTGAGTTTTGTGCTTGGTGATAGATAGGGATTTAATTTTATTTTGCTGCATGTGGAAACCAAAAACACTAGAAAAAAAAAAAAACTCAATCAATAAATGGGCTAAGGAGCTCAACAGACACTTCTCAGAAGAAGTGTCAATCAACAAATATAGAAAAAAATGTTCAACATCTCTAGTAATTAAAGAAATGCAAATGAAACTACACTAAGATTTCATCTCATGCCACTCAGAATGGGAGTTATCAAGAATTTAGACAACAATAAATGTTGGAAAGGATGTAGGGAAAAGGCACATTTATACATGACTGGTGGGACTGCAAATTTGTGCAACCAATCTGGAAAGCAGTATGGAGATTCCTTAGAAAACTTGGTATGGAACCAACATTTGACCCATCTATCCTACTCTTCCATCTATACCCAAAGGATTTAAAATCAGCATACTGTAGTAACACAGTCACATCAATGGTCATAGCAGCTCAATTTATAATAACTAAACTGTGGAACCAACCTAGATGCCCTTCAATAAATGAATGGATAAAGAAACTGTAGTGTATATACACAATGGAATATCGCTCAGCATTAAAAGAGAATAAGATTATGGCATTTGAAGGTACATGGATGGAGTTGGAGAATATCATACTAAGCAAAGTAAGCCAATCCCAAAAAACCAAAGGCCAAATGTTTTCTGATAAGTGGATGCTGATCCATTATGGGCAGGGAAGAGGCCTGGGGAAAATGGAGGAACTTTGATTGGCAAAGGGGAGGGAGGGTTCCTTTACCTCCATCTTTCTTGATTATTCAACATAGGTTTTGTCACTATCTAATCTAACAAATAATATATTTATTTCATTTATTTATTTTTTTCCTTCCACTACAACACAATTTCCATCAGGGCACAGCTCTCCCTTTTTAAAAAATTCTTTATTTCTCAGAATGGGTTTAGTTTTGTAGCAAAATTGAGCAGAAGGTACAGAGATAACCCACATACCCTTTAACCCCACAAATGCATAGCCTTTATTATAAACATTCCCCACTAGATTGGTGCATTTGTTAAAATGGATGAATCCACACTTATGCATCATAATCACTCAAGGTCCATTATTAAAATTTGGGTTTTCTCTTAGTGTCACTGCCCTGAAAATGTTCTTTTCATCCCTCCATGATTCCCAACCTTGGAAACTCAGTGCTCTTTTCTCTATCTGCACAGTTTTGTCTTGCCAGAATGTTACATACTTGGAATCATACAGTATGTAGCCTTTCAATTGATTTCCCTCACTTATTAATATTTAAGTTTCTTTCATGTTGTTACATGGCATACTACCTTCTTTTTTTGCTGAATAATATTCCGTTTTAAAGATGTACCATAGATTATTTACCTATTAACCTACTGATTAACAGCTTGGCCACTTGCAAGTTTTGACAATTGTGCATGAAATTGTAATAGACATTCATGTGCAGGTTTTTCTGTGGACATAAATTTAAGTTCCTTTGGGTAATTTTTGCTGGATCATTTAGTTAAAGCATATTTAGTTTTTAAGAAACTCTTGAACTCTCTTCCAAAGTGTCTGTACCTCCTTATATTCCTGTCCATAACGAGTGGATGTCATACCAGCAATGAGCACTTCCTGTTGCTCCACTTCCTCACCTGCATTTGGTGGTGTTAGTGTTGATTTTGGCCTTTCTAGTAGGTACATAATGGTATCTGATTGTTGTGCTAATTTGCATTTTTCTAATGATGGATGATGTGCAACATCATTTCATATGCCTATTCACCATCTGTATATCTGTTTTGGTGAGATATCTGCTAATGTATTTGACCCATTTATAAATCAGATTCTTGTTTGCTTATTAAAGTTTAAGAGTTTTTGTATATTTTGAACAGCAGCCCTTTATCAAATGATTCCTTTGTAAATATTTTCTCCCAGAATTTTTTGTATTCTCGTTTTCTTTACAATTGTGTTTTGAAGAACAGAAATTTTTTATTTTAATGAAGCTCAGCTTATGAATTCTTTCTATCATTTAGTACACCTTTGGTATTGTAGCTGAAGTGTCATTATTAAACTCAAGGTCCTTTAGATTTACTACTGTATTATTTTTTAGGAGTTTTATATTTTTGAATTAGACCTATGATCAATTTTTAATGTATTTTAAACTGATACATAAATCCATAAAATTTGTATACACCAATGGGGTACTATATAATATTTTTCATACACATACACATGCTATTTTATTTAAATCAGGTTAAACATATTTATCTTTCCAAACAATTAACATTTCTTTGGGATGAAACTAAAAATAATTTATTTTAGCTTTTAATGTACAGTATGGATAAAATGTACAGTACATAATTGTTATTTATAGTCACCCTACTGCTTAATAGCACATTAGAACTTCTGACCAATCTTTCTCTGTCCCTCCGAACAAACCCCACTCTCCCCAGCCTCTAGTAACCACCATTCATTCTATTTTCAACTGCTATGATTTTTTTTTTTAAGATTCTACACAAGTGTAGTATTAGTCATGTGATATTTGTCTTTTGTGCCTGACTTATTTCATTGAACATAATGATTTCTACTTCTATCCATAATTGTCTCAAATGACAAGGTTTCATTCTTTTTATAACTGAATAGTATCCCATTGTATATGCACACCATTTTTTCTTTACTCATCACTTGGTAGACACTTAGGTTGTTTCCATTTCTTGGCTATGATGACCAGTGCTGCAATGAACGTGGGGGTGTCTTTTCTGCATTCTGATTTATTTACTCTGGGAATATATCCAGCAATGGAACTGCTGGATGATATGATAGTTCTCTTTTTAATGTTTGAGTAACTGCCATCCTGTTTTCCATAATGGCAGTAGTAACTTACATTCCCGCCAACAATGCACATTCTTTTCTCCACATATTTGCCAACATTTGTTATCCTTATTCTACTTGATGGTAGTCATTCTTACTGACTTACTAAGGTGAGGTGGTATCTCATTCTGGTTTTAACTTTTATTTTCCTGATGATTAGTGATGTTGAGCATTTTTTCTTGTTCCTCTTGTCCATTTATATGTATTCTTTGAGAAATGTTTATGTAGATCCATTGCTCATTTCTTAATCAGGCTATTTGCATTTATGCTATTAAGATTTGGAGTTTTTTATACATTGTAGATATCAACCCCTGTCAGATGTATAGTTTGCAAATATTTTCCCTTATTCTGTGTGTTATCCCTGCACTCAGATGATTATTTTATTTGCTGTGCAGAAGCTTTTTGGTATGATATAATCCCATATGTTTGTTTGCTTTTGTTTCCTATGCTTTGTGGGGTCTTTTCCTGAAATTTCATTCCCCATTCCAGTGTACTAAAGTTTTCACCCTATGTTTTCATCCAGTAGTTTCAAGTCCTAAATTTAAGTCTTTTAATTCATTTTGAGTAGATTTTTTTGTAACTGGTGATAAGAAGGTGTCTAGTTTTATTCTTCTCCATGCAGATATCCAATTGTCCCAGCTCCATTATATACAAAGATCATCCTTTCTCCATGCATGTTCTTATACCTTTCTTGAAATTCAGCTGACTGTAGATTTGTGGGTTTATTTCTATCTATTCTTTTCCATTGGTTTCTGTGTCTGCTTTTATGTTAATATCATGCCATTTTGATTCCTGCAGTTTTGTAGTATGTTTTTGAAATGACAGTGTGTAACACCTCCTGCTTTGTTCTTTTTGCTCAAAATAACTTTGCTATTCAAGAATTTTTGTGATTCCATATAAATTTTAGGATTTTATTTTCTAGTTATGTGAAAAATTTAATTGATATTTTGATGGTGATTGCATTGAATATATAGAGAGCACTAGATTTTATGGGCATTCTGATTATATTGATTCTTCTGACACATGAACATGGGATATATATCAAACTTTGGGGTCCTCTTCAATTTCCTTTATAAATGTTCTACAGGTTTCATTGTAGAGTTATTTCACTTCTTTGGTTGAATTTATTTCAAGGTACTTTTTTAGTAGCTATTGCACATAGTATTGTTTTCTTGATTTCTATTTCAAATAATTCACAATAATATCTCAATGATTCTTTATATTATTGTAATATATAAAGAATCCCTAAAATGTATATTCTTTATTTAAAAAATTACTGAGGGATTACATACACAAAATTGTGGCTAGCACTAGTGACTTATGCATGTTGATTTTGTGCCTTGTAACTTTGCTGAATTCATTTATTAGTTCTAATAATGTTTTATGGAGTTTTCTCAGTTTTCTATATATAAAATCATATTATCTGCAAACAGAAACAACTTGACTCTTTCTTTTTCAGTTTTCATGGCCTTTATTTCTTTCTCTTGTCTCATTCCTCTCGCACAAGTTCAGAACTGTGTTAAATAAAAGTGGTGACCATAGGCATCTTTGTCTTGCTCCTTGTGAAGAACATTTTAAGTTTCATTGCAATGCTGGCTCTTGGTTTTATGTAAATGGCCTTTAATATGTTGAGATATGTTTCTCCTGAAACCTTATTTTTCACTGTTAGTAACATAAAGGGATATTGAATTTTATCAAAGGCCATTTCTGCATCTATTAAAATGACTTTTTTATCCTTTTTGGGTTAAAATTTGTAAGGTCTCTGTCTAGATTCATGGTTTTACATATGAATGACCACTTGTTCCAACAGGGCAGGGTTTTGGACTTGTTTGACTATAAAAATGCTTGGTGTGTATTAGTTTCTCAATATTTTTTTTTAAATGGAGAATATAAAATTTGGTGTTTTTGTGTATGTCACAATAATATAAACATAAACCAAAAGTTTGTCGTGATTAAGACATGTAATTTTTCAAACTATGAGTTATTAGGAAATTTATTTCGTACTAGAAATCTATTTATTAGTATGATTTCATTTCTTAAACTTGTTATTATTCAAGAACTGAAGCCAGGACTTTGGAGGGGCGGGATATTTAGTTAAGTGATAAGTTTGGGAATGGTCGGAAGAAGGAAAGGAAAAAGAAAGAAAATCTGGCTAGGTAGCCAAGAAATCAATAATTTGAGTCCTGAAAGCATTTATGTGCAAAATATACTTAAGACTCAGCTTTATCTGCTTTCTGGTAAATAAATACTCCTCCAAAAATTTAATCAAACTCTGGTCAGTGAGTTGTATCTCAGAACTATAGTTCATTGATTTTAGACAAACAAAACAAAACACTGATTTCACTCAACTGTTTTTAGAGCAAATTCATATTCATTAGATAAACTTTGTTGAATTCTTATGTTTCAGAAAAACTAGTAAACACTTTAACTATAATTATGTCATTTAATCTTCATAAAATTCTTAAAAGAGACAGAGGCAAGTTGAAATTGATCCCTGCTTCCCCTTAGAGCCAAGTTTTACCAGACCATATTTTGAGGAGGAATACAAGTGGATACCCCAATAAGACATTAAGGGCTTTTTGGGTTACCTAGGAAAAGGATGGAGGAAATGCTCTCAAGTGTAAAAATATTAGACAGAACAACTGGAAACATTATTTTTCCTGTTTTAAGTGTAAGAAAGATGATATTTCATTGGCCAAGGTCATAAAGTTTTGAAAAAGTGGAACCAGAATTCTTATAAGCTTCTCAAATACTAATGTGCTTGATATTCACTGAGATATAGTGTTAAAATTCAGATTTTGATTCCTATAAGTCTAAAGCATTTCCAAGAGTCCTCATTTTTAACAAACTCCCGGGTGATATCAGTGCTACTGGCTATGTATCACACTTTGAGTACAAGGTCCTTCAGAGATGAATGTGGAGATACTGAAAAGGTAACAAATGCATAGGTAGCCTATTGAAAACACTATAAAAAGAGTAATTATGCTCTCGCTTTCCATTTTTTACTACAAGATTGCAAATCTTCAGCGAGCACCTTTATTACACCTCCACTAATACAGCAAAACAGTCATTATGTACAAAGATAAGAGAAAAGGGAAACAATCAAGCAGATGCTGTAGATCATGTCCATCAGGAGAGCAGAATTTGTGGTGGAAAAGCTCTTGGGTTCACTAGGCTTTTCCATATGGTTTCTCTGACAGTTTGGGTTGGGTTTGGCCACCATCTTTATAACCGTAGATCAAGATGTTACATTACTTCCTGGGGAGGAAGGAAAACCATGGAAAAATCAAAATTTTTCTTTATTTATGCAAAAATGGAGCATGTTAGTTGGGACTGCCTAAATCATCATTCTGAATTATGTTTAAAAGGTTTTGAATTTAGTTAGGTATTATTCCTTACTCCTCTTCCAACACCCTCAACCCTCACATGTATATCTGCCTAGAAAGTACCTAAATAAATAAGCAGTAAGTAGAGAAATATAAGGGAAAATAAATTATTTGCTTTCTCATACTTATCTGAGATATGCCACAGGTTAAATTTTGTGATATTAGTGTATAAAATATTTGCAATGAACATATTCATAACCTAATACCTGTGTTTTAGTAGTATCATTAAGTTTTACTGAATTATTTTGCTTAAATGGAATGATATCCATTTGATAATAGCTGATGAAACATAGGTGTGTTAGAGAAAATTTTAAAATAATTTGAAACTGATTTTATGAGAGTTTACATTATATTGGCACTTCATTGATACTTGATTTTCAAAATTGTATTGAATTGTATTCAATGATTGCTTAACAATAGACATAATCAAGGTTTTAAGAAGCATATATAAAATTGAAAAGCAAAAGTCATCTTTAAATGAAAAAGAAACAGTGACTGAATTATTTGTAAATTAAGAACTATATTTATGGTTTCTTTCTTTGTGATATTCACATGCAACTGAAAAATCAAATTTTACTTTCTTCTCCTGTTTTTTATATGGTCCAAACCACAAAGTCACTGTTTTATTTTTAATTGTGATCTTGTAAATTTCCTGCATTACCTTTCCCTCAAAGCTTATATTGTTCACTCTGTTTTTGCCTCAGGGTGACAGTCTCATTTTCTGAAACTTCTGGAAACTCATGAACTCTACTTCTTCATGAGTTTTTAAAATACTATTTTCTTTTGACCTGCCATGTGACAAATATCAGGCCTTGGTAGTAATAATAAGCCCATTTCTATGGAAATGGTGCAGATATTATTTAATCAATCTTGCTGGATACTGAACAATTCATGAACGGCTTGTTGAAATTCAATAAGCCATTCATGAATACTTGAATTGAGACATTCTGTTTTTTAAGAAAATAACAGAAACTGGTAAATATCACTGGGGACAAATACTACTTCGTCAAATTCAAACTGGCTCTGAAACATCTCAGTTTTTAAATTCTTCCTGAATGTGTCTGCAGCAAGGAGAAAGATGAGGTATGACCACAAGGTAAGGAAATGCATTTTCTTAGGTGATTTATAAAGCCAGCTCTCCAAGTACAATTCAAGACAAGGACTTGCAGAAATGTTTGAGGCCTCAGCAGCATCATTGCCACCAACATACAGTCTCCTGGGCACATTCTAAGAAGGTCAACACTCATTGTGGTATTTGTTCATAACCGTCCTTGTTATTTTATTGTCACACTTTATAAGTTGGTGTCAGGCACTCTGAAACTGAAGGAATGCCTCTCAAAGGCCCTTGGAGATCATGATGCAAGGAGCTTCATTCATATCTGAAGAGGGCTGGAAAAAGAAAATAAACTCATATCCCTTCTACTATCAGTGTACATCCTCATCCTGCCACGGATACATTTTTAATTGCTCTCCTTAAAAGCTTGATCCAAAAGCCTTTGAAGTAAACAGCTCTCTACCATTATCCCATTACCAGTGAACAGCCTCTCAATCCTGCCCTGATTTTCAGGGAGAGAGAGAGAGAGAGAAGGGGAAAAAAAAAGAAAAGAAAAGAAAAGAAAAACCATTTAGAAATTGTTCTGAAACATGGTTTCTGCTAACATTTTCCTGTGGGTGATCTTACTGGCCTATTAGACATTTGTAATCACAAAGAGCTTAAAATATGGGACTGCAAGCATGTTAGCACAGTGTGTAGCTTCTGTGCTCAGAAGGTAGCCAGCAATCACAGTGAGTTTATTCCAGATCTGTAGCTGCACCAGCTCTCCAGGGAGCCAGAGCTGCCAGTCCACCCTTCTATCTCCCTTGGAAGAGAATAGGTGGTAGCAACAATTCATGTGGGCGGAAACTGAAGAAATGGAAGACTCACATAGAGGAGGAGGGGAAGGTGGCACATGCTCCGCAGTGGTGGAATAAATGACACAGCTTGAATGCAACGCTGCTTCTGTTCCTGTTTTTAGACTGATGATGTGCATAGCTTTATCCCCTCCTTTTTAAATTAGCAAACCTAATCCTTACTAAGCACCTGGCTGCCTTGCTCCTGGACTGCATCCCTGTCTATCTCCTTTCATATGTCATTTCTATACAAAATATGAATGCAGTTTCACTGTGTTCAGAGATTCACTGGGATCCAAATGCTCCTCCCGCACCCCAGGATAAGAACACTTAAAAATATTTCTTTGATCAGAATTTCAAGCATTAGAATAATAAAGTGGTGGTGGTGACAATAAATAAGTGGCTTAGGAGAAAATCGTTCTCTACTTTCCAAAAGTAACCATTTTGAGAATTTTGTTGTTGGCATAATCATGATTAAAATGAAAAAAAAAGAGACAGTATTAACTGTCAGCTTTTCTTTCTGTTTCTCCAAAGGGAGGAGACATTTAAGATGTAGCATGATTTCTTTGGGAATTCATGATTGGTCCAATTAAAAATATATTTCTTTAGTTGGTTGACTGAATTTTAAAAATTGTGTTAAATCAATACATCATTATGTCCCTTTTCTCAACAGCACAAATGTTTAAAACCCCTTTGCCTGTGTGAATTTAGTCTTACACTAGTTCTATGCCTTATTGGAATTAGCTGTAAAAACACTAACTCCCAAGGTAGAATGTTAAAGCCTGCATGGAGAAAGTGTCCTTCATATTTCTTAGACAATCAGGTAGGTCTGTGAACTTTCCCACACAGGACTCTGTATAGCAGTGACTGTTTCTGACAATAGCTACATTCTTCATAGAGATAGTCTACTATCTGTGCTATCAGCCATTAATTTTAGTTCAGTCTGTACACAAAGGAAGTTGTGAACGCTTTAAATGCTCTAATTCCTTTAAGATCCTGAAGGCAATTACAGAATGGCAGCACAGCCAGGTCTGTATCACTGACCTATGGATCAGAACCATAGACCCTCTTCTATAGTGTATTTTAATGCTTGCATACAAAAAAAGGGGGCAGCAAGGTAGGTGTGGTGGCTCACACCTATGATGCCTCCTCTGGGAGGTCAAGGCAAGACAATTGCAATTTCAAAGACAGCCTGGGCAACTTAGCAAGATCTTATCTCAAAATAAAAAATAAAAAGAATTGGGGATATAGCTTAGAGGTAGAGCACCCCCTGGGTTCAATCCCCAACACCAAAAACAGGCGAGGAGGGAACAACCACACAGGAAAGATGACAGGTAAATATAAACATAGAAAGGTCGTCAAGTTGAAGATCTATCTTATGCTTCTAGAATACCTTGTAATGGAAAAATTATCAGAATGTGAAATTATTCATGAGAGAAAATATTCAATTATGTGGACATTTTAGGATACTTTTGGAAATTCTCCATCACGAGTGTGGGTGTTGACACCACCTTCTTACACTTTTGATAGCATTTTTTTTTTCAAGTTCCACATTGTAAATGAATTCTAAAGCTGTATTACAGAGCTGATGTGAAAATAGCTTGGTTCTAAACGTGTACTCCTGTTGCCATTATATAGCCACTTTTGAAAATGATTAGATTGCTTAGTATCTTGAAAATTTATGTTGAGAAATCTCATGAATAAAATATTCATCAGGATTGCCATTTGACAATGTGTGAAATAATGGATCCTAGTATGACTTTTATGTTATAAAAGTGCAATCTCACATTTGATGAGTAATATTCCAAATGCAAACAAAAGATCTGTAGTTTGTCTCATTATTTTAGCTGTATTGAGCACCATCAAGCCAACATACATTCTGGTAAATCTTACTCTGTTACAGGTCTAGCTCTTTATGTAAAAGATTTGAGTTCACTCACCTAAGCTCTTTAAAAACTGAATGTTCACAGAAAATATAGTTTTGGTTTACATGAAATTATCTATTTCAAAGATGATCTAAACACTGTTGTAGCTTTAGCCAGTAAGGTGTGTGTGTGTGTGTGTGTGTGTGTGTGTGTGTGTGTGTAAAATATACACTATTAGCCCAAATCATGGAATATGGATTCAGAAGGATTCGAATTTCACTCTATGTTCTACCCTTACTTGCTTTGGGTGCCTGAAAAATCATGTAAAGTCACAAAGTCTTGGGTTTTATACTTTCAAAATGAAGATGACAAAATATTTCTCTCACAGAAGTTTTTGTGAAGATTTGAATAATATAAATAAATTACTTACGAAAATATCTAGTACATATGAGATGCTATTATTATAAATTAAAAGTAAAGTTTAAATTAGAGTAATTTGAAATCTCAACAGAAAACATTAGATTGATTGCAAACTCAGTATAGAATAGCATTGTACTATATTGAGAAATCATAATACCTCTTAATAAACAGTGCACAGATTTTTAGGATGTCCAGAAATTAAACAATACTAATTAAACCTTTAGGGAATGGATTAACTGCCAAATGTCTGAATTGAACTAGCTGGTCTCTGGCCTTAACAGAGAAATTGACCTAAAATCAGGAAGTTTAAACAGTGTAGGCTCAAAAAGAGATTGAGTCAATCTAAGATGTAAGAAAAAAATCAAGATATTATGAGAAACAACCTATTTTTATGAAATAAAAATTTCAGATGAGGTCTTACTTATATCCTCCACCATTAGAGAAGGTAAAGAGAAAAGAATTGAGGTATTCCATGATTTAGCAGTTTCTTATTGGAAGTTTTCAGTCTTTGGATTAGTAGATCCAATATGATCTCAGGCAGTTCAGAAGACAAATATACCCATTGTTTCTGCTGTGAAAAAGATAGTGTGATTAAGCTCTCATCCCTCCCAGGTGGACACCAGACTCAGCTCACCCAGCAAAGATGAGTCATGGCTCTGATGCTGTGATTGCCCTGGGTTGAGCCAAAGCAGTGATTAAATAGCTCAGAGCTTTGGAGCAGGAGGGAACCTCTGAACTAATTCTCCTTCATGCTTAATTTGAAGCTGATTCTGGAGAATAGCCAGTGATTGCTAGGGATTTAGGAGGATGGTCTTCTGCAAACCATCCATAGGAATCATGCCAACAGACTCTCCACTGAACAGATGAAGTGCAGGCTGGGGAGCTCTTGGGCTAATTTGTTTTTCATATATGGCAAATGTTTTCAAATATAAGTTATTAATTGTGCTTTAAAAGTTGACCATATATAATATAAAGCAGATTGGTTTGTTGTTTATGCACTAATTTATTTGAGAAAGTTATTAAAAATTGTAAAGTTCAGGACACTGCTGTAGTTAGTGTTACAGATAAAACATCAAATAATAAATGTATAACAGAAAAAAAAATTGACAGATAGAATGAATTTTTTAACCTATATACTAAATGTCCTGTGACAAATGAGCAATTAAAATACAAAACATTTCTCTATTCAACATATGATTATGTTATTATTTTGAATAAAGCATTACTTTTTTTTCCTGGACTCTGCATTGTAATATTTGCCACTAATTTTGTCACATAGGAAGATATTATTGTAATGTTCCAAATAGATGCTTTCTGAAACACTCAAGATAATGTTTTCCAAATTAATTGGCCCAGTAGGTTATGGTAGATGGTGTTAGTTTCATTGGTTGAGGTTTTGATGGTGCCACCAGGGTCCCTGGCTTAAGTACATTCTATGTATTGAGTTTTTCCACAGATATCTATATATTTATGTTCAGGTTATCCTGGAATATCCATGTACTGCATACTCAGCTCTACATATAGAAAACTCAGTTTCATAGCCACATTGGTGCAGTTTCACAACTAACATGAATTTTGAAGTGTTTAGCACTGTATATTAAACATATGAGAAGAATTTTATTCAACCCATCATCAACATGAAACATTGCTCAAGACTAATGTATTTTGGGGAGTTATGAGCACAAAATGCATTTGTGTACAAAGTGGCTCAGATACAAAAGTTGGATCCAGGACTTCTATAGGCTTATAATCAAGAATAGATTGAACAAGGTAACTTTATATGCCCAGTATATATTATTATCATGATAAATAAAGTCATTAAATGTATTGAAGAAGTAGAATTTCATTTCAGTTATAAGATTGCTAGAAAACACTTTCCTTCCAGTAGAAAGGGCACTTCAGTTAAAGACATAGATCATCATAGTTAAAATCTCCCAGTCTGGTACTATGTGCGTCTGAGATCTTCATGGTTTCTGTTTCTCCAATTTGCTTCAGGGGGTTTGCACAGTGAGCTCAAGTGATAGCCGTCGAGTTGAATTCAGATCACAGTTCATGCCTTTGGAATCCACATTTCAGTTATCACTGGACCCACATGTAACTCCCCTGAGCCTTAGTTTTCTCCTTGGGGAAAGCAGTTTGTAAGCTGCAAGGTATTTTTTAAAAGAAAGTAGAAGTGTTCCCCGAGCTCCCTCATGCTTAGCACAATCTCTAACACCACCCAGTGAATGCTGATTACAATCCATGTTTGTGTGTGAGACACACACACACACACACACACACACACACACTGGGAATTGAACCCAGAGCACTCAAACACTGAGCCTCATCACTGGCCCTATTTTGTATTTTATTTAAAGACAGGATCTCACTGAGTTGCTTAGTTCCTTGCTATTGCTGAGCCTGGCTTTGAACTCCCTATCCTCCTGCTTCAGCCTCCCAAACTACTGTGATTACAGACATGGGCCACCGTGCCTGGCTCACATTATGTATCCTTTTAAGTTGGATATTTAAAATTGTCTGTTATATTCTTTTACCTTAAAAAAATCAAAAGTAGATTATAAACTATCTAAAGTGAATAGTATAAGATAGAGTAAGTAAGAGAGCTTAAAGGAAAATTTATTTCAATGATTAATGAAAATTAAAGTTTTATTTTCTTCATCTGATATATAAATTTTAAAACCCCTTCTAACCACTATTTCACTTTTTGTGATCCAATGTTTTGACAACTATGAAAAACTAAGAGAAAAAGTCCAATAAAATTTCCAAAAAAAATCAGGAACAGATTTTCTTCTCTTATCCTGATATCATTCAGCACCAGATAATTTCATTTCTATCACATTCAGCTGTACTGCAAATCATTTTTATGAGTGAATTTGCATGCTTTAGATCAATTACTCTTTCTGTCCCTGTATGCTGTTCAACAGAAAGGGCAAACTTAGTTGGCAGAAATTGATTTATTAAAAGAATGTATCATTAAGAAAAGCCCAGGACCGGATGGGTATACAGCAGAGTTTTACAAAACCTTTAAAGAGGAACTAACACCAATACTTTTCAAGCTATTTCAGGAAATAGAAAAAGAGGGAGAACTTCCAAATTCATTCTACGAGGCCAACATCACCCTGATTCCTAAACCAGACAAAGACACTTCAAAGAAAGAAAACTACAGACCAATATCTCTAATGAACCTAGATGCAAAAATCCTCAATAAAATTCTGGCAAATCGGATTCAAAAACATATCAAAAAAATTGTGCACCATGATCAAGTAGGATTCATCCCTGGGATGCAAGGCTGGTTCAATATACGGAAATCAATTAATGTTATTCACCACATCAATAGACTTAAAAATAAGAACCATATGATCATCTCGATAGATGCAGAAAAAGCATTCGACAAAGTACAGCATCCCTTTATGTTCAAAACGCTAGAAAAACTAGGGATAACAGGAACTTACCTCAACATTGTAAAAGCAATCTATGCTAAGCCTCAGGCTAGCATCATTCTGAATGGAGAAAAATTGAAGGCATTCCCTCTAAAATCTGGAACAAGACAGGGATGCCCTCTCTCACCACTTCTGTTCAACATAGTTCTCGAATCACTGGCCAGAGCAATTAGACGAAAGAAATTAAAGGCATAAAAATAGGAAAAGAAGAACTTAAATTATCACTATTTGCAGATGACATGATTCTATACCTAGCAGACCCAAAAGGGTCTACAAAGAAACTATTAGAGCTAATAAATGAATTCAGCAAAGTGGCAGGATATAAAATCAACACGTATAAATCAAAGGCATTCCTGTATATCAGCGACAAATCCTCTGAAATGGAAATGAGGACAACCACTCCATTCACAATATCCCCCCCAAAAATAAAATACTTAGGAATCAACTTAACAAAAGAGGTGAAAGACTTATACAATGAAAACTACAGAACCCTAAAGAGAGAAATAGAAGAAGATCTTAGAAGTTGGAAAAATATACCCTGTTCATGGATAGGCAGAACTAACATCATCAAAATGACAATATTACCAAAAGTTCTCTATAGGTTTAATGCAATACCAATCAAAATCCCAATGGCATTTCTTATAGAAATAGAGAAAGCAATCATGAAATTCATATGGAAAAATAAAAGACCCAGAATAGCAAAAACAATGCTAAGCAGGAAGGGTGAATCAGGCGGTATAGCCATACCAGACTTCAAACTATACTACAGAGCAATAGTAACAAAAACAGCATGGTACTGGTACCAAAACAGGCGGGTGGACCAATGGTACAGAATAGAGGACACAGAAACCAATCCACAAAACTACAACTATCTTATATTTGATAAAGGGGTTAAAAGCATGCAATGGAGGAAGGATAGCATCTTCAACAAATGGTGCTGGGAAAACTGGAAATACATATGCAACAAAATGAAACTGAATCCCTTTCTCTCTCCATGCACAAAAGTTAACTCAAAATGGATCAAGGAGCTTGATATCAAATCAGAGACACGGCGTCTGATAGAAGAAAAAGTCGGCTACGATCTACATACTGTGGGGTCGGGCTCCAAATTCCTCAATAGGACCCCCATAGCACAACAGTTAATAACTAGAATCAACAAATGGGACTTACTCAAACTAAAAAGTTTTTTCTCAGCAAAAGAAACAATAAGAGAGGTAAATAGGGAGCCTACATCCTGGGAACAAATCTTTACTCCTCACACTTCAGATAGAGCCCTAATATCCAGAGTATACAAAGAACTCAAAAAATTAGACAACAAGATAACAAATAACCCAATCAACAAATGGGCCAAAGACATGAACAGACACTTCTCAGAGGTGGACATACAATCAATCAACAAGTACATGAAAAAATGCTCACCATCCCTAGCAGTCCGAGAAATGCAAATCAAAACCACCCTAAGATACCATCTCACTCCAGTAAGATTGGCAGCCATTATGAAGTCAAACAACAACAAGTGCTGGCGAGGATGTGGGGAAAAGGGTACACTTGTTCATTGTTGGTGGGACTGCAAATTGGTGCAGCCAATCTGGAAAGCAGTATGGAGATTTCTTGGAAAGCTGGGAATGGAACCACCATTTGACCCAGCTATTCCCCTTCTCGGTCTATTCCCTAAAGACCTAAATAGAGCATGCTACAGGGACACTGCTACATCGATGTTCATAGCAGCACAATTCACAATAGCAAGACTGTGGAACCAACCTAGATGCCCTTCAATAGACGAATGGATAAAAAAAATGTGGCATTTATACACAATGGAGTATTACTCTGCATTAAGAAATGACAAAATCATAGAATTTGGAGGGAAATGGATGGCATTAGAGCAGATTATGCTAAGTGAAGCCAGCCAATCCCTAAAAAACAAATGCCAAATGTCTTCTTTGATATAAGGAGAGTAACTAAGAACAGAGTAGGGACGAAGAGCATGAGAAGAAGATTAACATTAAACAGGGACGAGAGGTGGGAGGGAAAGGGAGGGAGAAGGGAAATTGCATGGAAATGGAAGGAGACCCTCAGGGTTATACAAAATTACATACAAGAGGTAGCGAGGGGAAAGGGAAAAATAATACAAGGGGGAGATATGAACTGCAGTAGAGTGGGTAGAGAGAGAAGAGGGGAGGGGAGGGGAGGGGAGGGGGATAGTAACGGATAGGAAAGGCAGCAGAATACAACAGACCCTAGTAAGGCAATATATAAATCAATGGAAGTGTAACTGATGTGATTCTGCAATTTGTATACCGAGTAAAAATGGAAGTTCATAACCCACTTGAATCAAAGTGTGAAATATGATATATCAAGAACTATGTAATGTTTTGAACAACCAACAATAAAAAAAAAGAATGTATCATGTATTTTTCCTAAAATTTTCACTTTTCTATGAGAGCTCCAAAATTGGAAACAACAGATATTTTTTTTTCCTAATCATCTCTAATCACATAGTATATTGCAAAAGCAAAATTAACTTGCATGTCACATCCGAAATGCAATCCAAATTGGATAAGCATATGGAAAATTTATCATTCAAATTAAAATATACTAATAAATAAATGCAAAAGCTATGAACATATGACTTAACCTTAATTATTTTGGGATATATAAAGAATGCAAAAAATAAACTAACAACTCAGTAAAACACTATAATTGGGGAACATTGATGTCTTTGGAACTTAAAAAAAAAATTTGTAGACACCTTTGGTTTGTATTTATATTTTTCGTGTTATTTTTTCTTTATTCTCTTATATTATTTGTTCAGATGTCTGAGTCACCAGAAGAAACCCTGTATTCCTCCCTGGTTATTCCCATGCGGTTCACAAGATAGTGGGGGCCGGGGGTGGGGGGGTGGGGGGGAAGCTTTTTGTTTTGTTTTTTTACAGGATTGATAGAGAACAAGATAAGATAATATTTTTATTTTATCTCTTATACTTAATTTGGGCCTTAAATAAGTTCACAGAACTCTTCCAATTTTTATATATTTTCCTTTGTGAAAGTAATAAATGTTGAAAGGTTCTGTGAAATACAAGTACCGCTTGATACATTGATAAAACAAAGCCACAAAGGAGCATACTGCACAGCCAAGACCCAATTGAGCATGAGTTTTAACTGTAATCTCAGTTGACATTTATCTAAAATTGTCTCCTACTTTGTCATTACACTATTACAGGTACAAGTTTGAGTGGCCCATAAATCAGAAGTTCTCTAATTCTGTCTGAAAAATCAAGGCTGATTTATTTAAATTTATCTGAAATCCCAAGGCCCTTAGAGAATGGATTATTAAATGGAGATGTATGGCTCTCTAAGAGGTGGCAGACATTGCCCTGTGATCTATAAAAGCTCTACTTGCTTCAGACTTTCAGCTTATCAAGTTTCTCTATTTCAGAACAGAAGGGGTGGGGTGTGTGTGTGTGTATATATAAAATCTTCTATGTATATATATAATATATTTTATATAATCTATGTATATATATATATTATATATAATCTATGTATATAATATTTATAATCTTATATATAATCTATAATATATATAATCTTATAATCTATAATATATAATCTATGTATATATATATATAGTATATATATAATCTTCACATTATCGAAAATTTTCAACCCATCCTGTTTCACTCATACAGAATTTCTCTTAAAATGACCTTGAGATGCTAAGAGAATACATTGTCTTTTTCAAATGTGAAATCTTCTATTCAAGAAGTCTACCCCAGAGGTTTACAGATGGGCTTCTCTCTTATGTACATGGAGTTTCTGAATGGTTAGGGAAATTTTCCAGTCATTGTATGGATCTGTGCCAAACCCCTGTCTCTCAATTTGCTACTCTAATAGTATTTTCTCATTCAGCATGCATGGTTGTAAGAGGAAAATGACATATATTCACATACATTAAATTACTGCCAACCTTTATTATATTTATAGCTCTAAGGGTTTTCATTTTAAAAACAAAGGATGTATGCCTTTTAAATAGCATCTAAAAATAAAACAAGAATTACAGTACTCTAATTTTAACTTAAGCTAGGAAAAAAAATCTGAGGTTGTATAATTGTCTTCATGGCTTCTGTTTTTCCTGACATATTCCTATCTGAATTTTTGATCCAAATTTAATATTTTATTACACAAGATTTATATAAAGAGTAATGTCAGTTGAGTTGCTCTGCAATTCATTTAATATCCCAGTGATAACAAAATTTACTAGCTTCAAAGCCTCCAGAAAGCTTTGTACTTTCCTCTGCCCCAATGGTGTCTTTAAAACATAACTATTTTATTCATGTGAAGGAAAATATAATTTAAAACTTATTTATCAAGATTAGTTAATAAGGATAATATGTTGATAAAATAAACACATTTTCATGAATCTAAAATATATTTAAGATGAAATTTCAGAATTTATAAGGATAACCATGAATTATTTTTATTAAAATAACTCCTATGAAATTATTCTCACGAAGGTCTAAAAATTATATTACCTGTAGAAAACCTTTATAAAAGTGAGGTGGACTTAAAGTCTGCACTTTATAGGAACATAGTCAGGACTCAAAAAATGATAGTCGAAGGTAAAGGCCTCAGAGTATCCTCAAAAGCAAGTGTCTGACCTTCCCATACCCTTCTGACCTACCCTTCATTCTCTCCCAAGACAAGCCAGAGATACTAGCATTCCTCCTCCTCAAAGGGAGGATCATATTATTACCTAAATCCAGTCATGAAACCTAAAAGTCTTACTCAAACTTTTCTATAGGACCTGGTCATAAAGAAATTCTCTGATCTACCATGTTTGATTGTAAGTAACAAGACACCATTCTAGAAAGGGTTCTGCCCCATAGCAGGAGGGAAGAAATTGCACAGAGAGTAGGAAGAATCTGAACAAAAGGTTTTGCTGCATTCCCCCCAAGTATATTACTATTTGATCGTATTCTTTTTTGCCATGTCTACATGGCTGTCCAAGCTGCTTTCAATCTAAGCAGCCTTCAGATTGAAGACTGAAGACCCAAACATCAACAAGTTATGGGAATCCCACAAATTCAAATTGCCCATAGAGTACCAAAGGTGACAAATAAGAAAATATGCAATACTTGGAAACATTTTGGGAAATTTTAAAAATTCAAAATGCAGAGGCAAATTCATAAAGCATGCAAATGAATACATAAAGAACAAAATCAGTTTACTATATGAATGTTTAGATTCCAGTGTAAGTTAGCAATGGAGTTGTATTTTTAATATGACTCTAATATTCTCAGTTGAGTCATATTCTCAATAATTTTCAGTGAGAAAATTATTAGAGTTCAAAATTGAATATCTAGTCATGCTGTCATTCAACTCTGTCATCATGGTAAACTGGAAACAGTTTTGTATGAAATAAAGGAGAAAAAGGATAAATATGGGACATGTTGCTGGACAAAAATAAAGACAAGTGCTTATCAACTCTTCCAAAAATTATTGCTTTAAAAATATTAGAAGACTAAATAAATAAAAACTAAATCTAAGAGCAGAGTTGGAGTAAGGAGACCAATAAATCAGAGTGTGCTAAAATTATTATGAAGGTTAAAAGTAATAAATAGTATTTTTTTAAATAAGAGAGAATTAAGTTGTAACAGAAAAGGCAGTGCAAACTGAACTACAAAATAAAAAGAGCAATCTCAAATCAATTATAGTAAATCTCAATGGAGTAATTCACGAAGACAAATAACTAATCCATATTTAAAAAATGCACAAAATCTAAATGCTAGTTAAATGCACAAGAGAAACTTAATCCAAAAGAATCACAACTGAAAATAAATGGATGAAAAAAGATATACCAGACAAATGCCAACCAAAGAGGGAATGAATTTGTAGGGATGGATAGTTATATAATGATAAAAAATCACCAAATTATAATACCAATTTTAAATATGTAATACACTAATAAAATAGCATCAAAGTAAATACTATTGATATATCATAAGAATAATTTAAAAACTTTGTCATCATACCTCAAGATTTCAATAACTTCTCTCAATTATTGACAGGCCATAAAAATGAGGGGCTGGGCAAGCAAAATATAGAAGATCTAACAACTAATAAGACAACTCATAATCTTCACCTAATGGAATAATGGAGTAATACGTAGAGATAGAGATATATTCTTTAGGTAAATTAGAGGATTTAAACTTTATTCAAATGTTCATTAAACCTTAAATATTAATAGTTATTGAATACTGGACTATAAAAAAGGACAACAGTTTTTAAAATGCAGGATATAAAGATCATGATTCACTCAAATATGGGTTAAAGATAAAAGTTCCAATTAAAATAAAAATTTAAATTCCTACATTTTTAGAGATAGTGAGGAAAGTACATTGATAAGGAACTCTTTAAAGAGCAAGTTATAGAATTATAACACTAAAGCTGATGAATAATCAAAACATTTCTTATCAACCTGCAGATTAGATAAAATTTCATTGTTCAGCACTTTCTAAAACATTAGTCATCATTCATATGAGTCTATATTTGAATTTAAATTAACCAAACTTAAATAGCAGTGTAAAATTCAATTTCCCAGTCTCACTAACCACAATTAAAGTGCTCAATAGCCACATATGAAATGTAAGCTAGGAAATGAGAGAAAATATTGAAAACATATAGGAATAATAAAATATTATAAAACATATAAAGAACTATTAAAACTTGCTAATGAGAGCTCATGTGGTTTAAACAATAGGAAAAGTTCTAAATATATATTTCACAAAAGAAAATATGTAAATGTCCAATAAATACACGAACTATAATGATATATCATTATAAATAAACTAGAATGGCTAAATAAGAGAGAATAGCTATATCAAGTGCTTCTAACAGTGAAGAGCTGAACTTTCATATACTGCTGGTATGAATTCCACATTAGAATATACTTTGGCAATTTCTTATAAAGGTAAACACTCACCACTCACCATATGACACAGCAATCCCACTCCTAGATACTCAACAAAAATGAAATATATGTCCACTCAAAGGATCATGCATGAACATTCATAAGGTTTTATTCATGGTGGTTCCAAAACCACATGTCCCTCAGTAGGTGATTGTATAATCAATTGTGACATGGTCACACAAAAGAAAAAATTGCTTAGAACAATAAGAATGAATACTAAAAACATTGTATGTTAGGTAAAATAAAACTAAAACAATAAAAAAATCTTATAATTTCACTTACATGAAATTACAGAATAAGCAAATTAAACAGTAATTGTCAGTATTGTAGTGAATGTGTGCAACAGGATATTAAGTGACCTTTTGGGAGCAATATATCTTTATTGTAATGGTAATTATATAGCTACATTTTATACCTTTATCTCAAAATCCGTCATGAAACTCACTTAAAATTATAATTTTTACTGCTTGTAAAGTCTACCTCAATAAAACTGATTATAAAATTCCTAGAAATTAATGATTGTGAAAACAGCTTACAAAAACCTATAGGATGCAGCAAACCAGTATATTTGGAAAATGTGTAGCCATAAATATTTGTATTAGGAAAATAGGAAGCATCATAATTGATGATTTCAATGTGTGTCCAAAGTAATGTTTAAAAATAGTTATAGAAGAAACCCAAAAAAGTGGAATGAAAGATATAAAAAATAAATATCATAACATTGGAAACAAGTATAGTTATAAAAGCTATAAAACAACTAAAAACAAAACGTAGACATACCTGATAAGATGAATTAGGTTTTCAGAGTTGAGTTTGTTTATTACTCTATTACATTTATTGAGACAAATAACTAAACAAATGTGTTATTGAGTTTAACAATCAAATATTACTTTTAATGTTGCTTATAATGTTAGCAACCAAATATTATTTTTATATGTGTGTGTATTTAAAGGTAACATTAAACATTTGGATTGCTCTCTTTAAGCTCCCAGCTTTTCAAATTTTCAGGAGAACATTTATTTAAGAAAATATTGAAATAAGTAGGCATATTGCATTTTAGCACTATGTCATTAGAATTTTTGAGATGTAAGGGAAAAATTAGAAAGTATGTGTGTATGTGAGCATTGTGAAATATTTCTGCCTTGGGAAGTATCTTGTACCATGCAAATATGTGAGTACACACAAGTATATTATAGGTATTATAGACAGCAATATAATATTTATATATAGATATGTATTTAAATATGCCTTCATTGCTCATTATAATAGTAGAAACCAATTTATTTTATTTGATGATATAAGCAGTCTCTATGACTATAGAAAAAGTGGAATTTAAAGAATTCATAGCTTGTGAAGAAAAATAGGCTAAAGTATTTATAAAATAAAACTCTTAGAGACACCGATGTTACACTATTTACTTTTTCAATGTATGTGATTTCAAAAGTCGCAACATACACTTATTGCAACCCTCATTCCTTGAGAAATGTAATTGATTCTTCATTTATCAGCAGTTTCATAGACAGTTGAATAAAAGAGTTTACAGGGGCCAATATGAAAAAAAAAATCAGAGCTTTCTACTTCTACACTAGTGCCCTTTATATGAAAATAAGTCCTTAAAATTTCTTATTTATTAGTATAAACTTTAATACTTCTTATTTATTAGTAAGGAATAAATATTCCTTACTAAATACTAATAAAATAAATATAATTTATTTTAATGACATATATATGACAGCAGAATGCATTTTGATTCATTTTACACAGTTGCAGCACAACTTTTCATTTCTCTGGTTGTACATGATGTATCATTGCATCATATGTGCAGTCATACATGTACCTAGGGTATAAATGTCCATCTCATTCCACCATCTTTCCTGCCCCTATATACCCTCCCGGACCCTCCCTCCTCTTTACCCAATTAAAATTCTGCCATTTTCCCCACATTCCCCATTATGTATCAGCATCCACTTATCAGAGAAAACATTCAACCTTTGGTTTTGGGGGATTGGACTATTTCACTTAGCATGATATTCTCCAACTCCATCCATTTACCTGCAAATGCCATGATTTTATTCTCTTAATGCTGAGTAATATTCCACTGTGTAAAATACCACATTTTTTTATCCATTCATCTACTGAGGGGCATCTAGGTTGGTTCCACAATTTAGCTATTGTAAATTGTGCTTCTGTAAACATTGGTGTGGCTGTGTCACTGTAGTATGCTGATTTTAAGTACTTTGAGTGTCAACCGCAGAGTAGGATAGCTGGGTCAAAAGGTGGTTCCATTCCAAGTTTTCTAAGGAATCTCCATACTGCTTTCCAGATTGGTTGCACTCCTTTGTGTTAGGAAAATTCAAAGTCTTCCAGTTCTTTTTAAAATATGTAACAAATTTTTGTAAACTGTAGTCATCCTTCTGTGTACAGGACATTGGAACTCATTTCTCCTATCTCAGTATATTTTGGTAGCCATTGTCCCTTCTTCCTCTGTTCTACTTCTGGTCACCCTTTCTTGCCAGTAGTTTTCATTGTCCCACTTTCTTCTTTTGAACTCAGCAATTTTTAGCCTACACATGTGGCACTTGTCTTTCTGTGTCTGGTTTATTTTGCTTAATTCAGTGTCCTTCAGTTCCATCTAAAAAATTATATGTTTTTAAATCACTCTATGCTGATACCATTCTTTCTGGTACATATAGGTGCTCGGTAAATATAGGCTGAATGAATAAATGCATGAAAATGGATTAAATTAATTAAAATTAATTTAGCTATTATGGCCTGACATTGTATCAAAAGTACATCTTACCTTAGATTTCACCATCTGATTAAATGAAATATATATATATATATAATATATATATATATTTTCTCTAAATAATTTAATACTTAAACCAATGCTAAGTCTTTTTCTTTTTCAGAGAATATTTTAAATGAAATTCAGAATGGTCTATTTATTACACTAAATCAAACAAAAATATAAAAAATGTAATTCCACTAGTGGCACCAGTAAATACCTAGACATTATGTAGTTCAAATGAAAAAGATTGCATTTTCCATAACATATTTCATACCAGAATTGATATTTTTAGAGGAATTTCCTAAGGGAACAAACCAGAGAAGAAAATGTAGTATGTACATGTCAGACTTATTTTCATTCATTATATCATTTAAACCAAAAAATGTAATAGCAATAGAGTGGTAAATAAGTGAGAAGACCTAGATTCTGAAGCTGGCAGAAAGCTTCTAAATAGTATGGGAATGATTGACACATTTCCTACTCTGAAACATAATTATAATCCTGATCCTCAACCATCATAGAAACTATTTTTTTCTTTCTTCCATGCTTATGAAAGAAAAAAAATCCTTATATAAATGCAGGCAGATTTTCACTATAGCTTTGTATAATTAATTCTTACATTTGTTCATTTCTGCACCAAATATCATCAGTATTTACTGTGGGGCATGCACAATTTGAGATTTGAGTACATACTGAAATAAAGACACAGTTTTGTTTTCATGCAATTTATAATTCTCTAATGCTAAATACCTCATTACAGTATTAGATTGATAAAAGGAAGAAATATCTTGGTATTCACCAATTACAGAAAAGCAAATCATTCAAAAATTAAAATTAATATAAGGAAGAGATTATTTTGTGTAGCAATAAATAAAACAAGGTAATGGAGAATTAAATCCTAATTCCTCTGTATTTTAGTATTCAGAAGTGTGTGAAAATGCTAGAAAATACTTTAGATCTAAAATGGAAACAAGCTACTTTGGAAGATAGATATTGTACATTAATTTATATATTTACTTTGCAAATACTCAGTTCTTACTCTGAGCCAAATATACAAAAGTTTAAAATACAGGCCGAGTATAGTATTGTTGTGTAATGGTAGTGTTGGAATCACTTATATATTTTTTAAATTAAAGTAAGAATACTCTTGGTTGTTTCAGATAAAGAAAAACACAATGGCAAAACCAAAACAATAATATTTTATCAGATCCTTGGGTAACATCTGAGAATCAGGTAGGAGGTGAACCAAATGAAGAAAAGATTACTAAAGAATCACACCAGGGAGGTAGAATGGTAGAAATTTGATAATTAAGAACGTGTATGATACATAATAAGGAATGATCCCATAATTAGATTTATGTTATAGAAAATTATTCTGGTGGCATATAAAGGGTGAACTGGAGATGAAGGAATATTTCAGTTAGACTAAATAAAAAATATTCAAAGGCACACACCCACTCAGGTATGACGATAGGTGGTATTGAGACACAAATGAAGAGATTGTTCTTTCAAATCTAGGAGAGAAGTGATGAGGCTTGAAATGAAGTGGAATGAGTGGGAATGAAGAGTGAGCAATAGATTTAGAAGAAGCTGAGGAAGTATAGTCGACAAGAACCTGTGGCCAAGTAGATATGGGGTATGAGGGTTGGGATAACTCTGAGTTTCTGAGAGTTATTTAAAAATTTAGAAATTAATTTTCCTAGAATCAGTAAATCAAATCATTACAAGGGTTGGATGTTACCCTATACCTACAGGATGTGCTGAATGGTCTCTATGTATGTCATCTTTCCCACATAGCCACAACCCCTGTGCCAGGCTTCCAAGCATGTGCTTTAACAGGCTTTCCCATGGGAAACTTAATAGTTCACCTGAATTTTTAAAATGTAACTTAAACAATATCTGCAAATTAAAAGGTAATACTGTTGCATGCTTTAGGGCTCCTCCCAAAGAGGTAGGAGGGTTATTTTGGGTGATGGATTTGTTCCGAAGAAAAATGAGTTAAGTGTGCTCACTCCAGGAATTTCCCTTTGTATTCCTTTATAGAGACCTTCATATTTGTTACCTTTCAATATTATATTGAATTTATTTATTCGTGTTTCATGTCTATTATATTGCTATCCAATACAAGTTGGATCACCAGAGCCTAGCTCCCACAAAGATACTGCTTGCCATCCTTCCAAGTTGAAACAAAACAAGACAAAAATGATATAGGCCAACTTGTGGTTAAAGAAATGAATTAGTTTAATTAATGAATTGAATGAATGCATCAATTAAAATAGCAAATTGGTAATGAAACTAAGAAGTCATAAATATCAACTGTCGCCCCATAACAAAAGAAAATTTGACTACAGAAAGAGAGAACCATTACCTCAGTCTTTGTTTTCTCTTTCTTCTACTTTTCTTCCACTTGTACTTATACAGCATTTTTAGACATTTAAGGAAGCAAAAAAATGCCACTTAGAATTTTGAGCTTATGGGGCTGGGGTTGTGGCTCAGAGGTAAAGTACATGCCTACCATGAGTGAGGCACTAAGTTCGATCCCTCAGCACCACATAAAGTAAAATAAAAATCTGTGTCTACCTATAACTAATGTATGTGTGTGTGTGTGTGTGTGTGTATTTTTTTATATTTATATATTTTTAAAAGATGTTTGAATTTATGACTGACTGCAGTAGCTGAAGAGATATTTTGGAGAGGCAGCAACATAGAGTTTTCATCCAGCTGGCTCATAATGAACACATGCCATGAGCAGGGGATATATCTTTATTTTACTGTTGTTGACATTTGGGCAGTCTTTTCCAATCTATCCAGCCTGACACAAATCTCTGAGGTTGGAACTATTATTATTCCCATTTTACAGATAAGAAAAAGGACCATAGAGGGTTAAGTATCTTAGATAAGGTCTCATAGAACTAAGTTGCATACCCAGGATTCAGATTCAGATGCTGGCTCCAGAGCCCATTCTCCTAAGTGCTATGCTATGCTGCCTTTTTAGACTACTATCTATAAAGGATAGTTTTGTTGTGTGTGCCTCCAGACTTTCCCTGCTCCTGTACACCTTCTCCATGAGCTCCCCATTATCAGTGTGGGAACTCCCATAAGTTTAACTTTTCTTTCTTAAAATAGAGTTGGTTTAGTGCTTATAACCAAGAACTCTGAAAGAAACATGTATATGCCCATATGGCTTTCTTTCTAAAGAGCACCTGGGATTCACTGAGCAAGTTTAAGAAGAACGACATAATCTAATTGTGTTGAAATAAATAAGCCAAATTCACTTTATAGTGATATTATATTTCTAATTTTATAAAAGAGAAATGTAATAAAACCAGTGCATTAAAATTAGAATAATCATAAAATATCTTAAAGTTCCTAATGAATTGAGTCAGAATCTCAGAATTTCACATATTAAAGACAATCTAGTGATACTTGTTCTCATTATGATGCTAATCTCAAATAAATCCCAACTCAGATACAATACTCTATCCAGTTCTTAGAAACTGGCTTCCATAATGGTTGATGAAGGAAATATACTCTGAACGTTCCACATAAAGGCTTTCCTTTTCATTATTGACTTTAAAGTGTTTTCAAAAATTCTGGTGAAACATGTAGAACTCAATTTCAAAGGTAACAAAAGAAGCTTTGAAAAACTAAGACTGCATTATTTTACATTTGATAAAACTCCAATTACTTTTCATCTCGTTAGTTGAAAAATACTTGGAGAGTAAATTGAGAATTTTATACCTACCATTAAAAAGTTGTGTTTTCCCCCAGAATTTCTGAGATAGAAACATGTAATCATGCAGAGACCTAAGAAAATTTTCATTTATCCTGGCTATTTCCTAGAACTGAAACAGTACACATTGTCAAATTTATCTTTCACTGTTTCCATAATTTTTATCTTTCTCTTTATATCAGGTTTTGAAATATGAAAATAATAAAAACAAAATAACGGTTTCACTCATTATACTTGAAAATCGCTCAGATACTTCCTTATATTTGTACATGATAAACCCTTCCTAGTGACTATAGTACTAGATATTATTGTAGAAAGCTGACTATAATTTCCAATTTTGGGGGCTCCCAAGATAATAAAAGACTAATAGAACACAGGAAGGCAATTTCATTTGAGGCCATAGAAAAGACAGAAGGTATACCTATAAAGATTTTCTTCTCCTTTTTGTTTCTATTTTAATGGAAGAGTTGGTTTATTTGTTATGACATGTGCCCATTGACTGTGATTTGGTATAATGGTTAGGATATTTTTCCTCTTTTCCCAATTGCTATGATGTCTTCATGCAAAGAAAATATTAAATTTAAGGTCATTCTTTCTAGGTAAGATTTACCAAAAGTCGATATATTCTTTTTTGGTAAAAATATATTTGCATACATACTTTCTGGAAAAATGAATTAACATATGCAAATAAGGTGGCATTTTTATCACAGATCTTGCTGCCTGACCTTTTGTCTCAATCTACTTAATATGAGGTCTTCCCCTTTGTTTAAGGTCTAATTAGATTGCTCAGCAAGACCTTTGCCTAGTAAGTTCTATTGGGAATAAATCTCCAGGATATTGTCAATGATTTTTTTGTCATTAACTTTGCCAAATTGTGCTGTAAATTTTCGACACAACTTTGTCCAGTGATGGAGTAGAATGATATGGAATTTCCTTGCCAAGCTAAAACTATTGGCTAGGAATTATGTAACTTTCTCTTGGTATGTTCCAGCTCTGGGCAGGCCTGAGAGCTTAGAAACCCAGAAACACTAAGATGTTGAAAATGTTAACTATCAGCAGAGGGCTGAAAGCTAATCATGATCTGGATATTATGTTTTGCAAAATATATACTGGACATGGTATGACTCAGCAGTATTCCCATATTTAGAGACCCACCTACTGAAATGGGTTAATGGTGTTTATTTAGAATTCAGAAAAAGACACCTAAAATGTAAGGAATTAATATGATTTTTATATTTGTGTCCTATATTTCTGCAATAGCAAATATGAGATAGCAAGGCTTTTATTGCTTGTTCTGGCAATTTTTCTGTTCTCTTACTATCTCATTCTCCATCTAAATGCTTGCTATGAGACTATTATATGGACATGTATGTGAAAATGAAAAGCATAAGCATTAGTTCCAAACTAAGGTTATCTTTAAAGTCTATCAACCATATGATTTCTTTGTCCCCAAAGGGAAAAAAAAAAGAATATGACATAATAATAGTTGTTATTTACTGAAAGAGCAGGAATCTATATTAGCTAAACCTAAGATTCAAAGTCACAATTAGATCTCTTCTTGCAGTGAGCTCAACAATCCATGACAATTTGATACCAACTGGCATTTGGCTAAAATCTATGATAGCGGGGAAGCACATTTTCATTGGAAAATAAGTGAATAATCTCTAAATATCTTGAAACACAGTCTAAAATGTAAGCATTTCTAGATGACAATAAGTTCATCCTGCAGAGCTTTCCTTCCTTTGAATTTTCAGCAAGCCCACAATCTAATGGTCCCTTGTAGCCCTTTCTTTTTCTCCTATGCACTTGCTTATTTTTTCTTGAAAACTCCCCAGTGACTGCAGACATTTTTCTTAACAGGTGATTTTTCAATGAAATGTCATTTTGGCTTTGTAAGTATCCTTAGTGGCATGTACCAAATGACTCATTTCATTTGTGACCAGAGCCAAATTCAAATTTAATTTTCCAGCGGGGACAAGTTAATGTATAACCTATTGTGCCACCTGGCATCCTAAATTAAATTTCCTGAACTGTTTTCACTGAGAACAGAATCAGGTATATTGTTTTGTAAAGGCATTTCCAAGTGTCAGCTGTGACTTCAATCACTTTTACAGTTACATAATTAAGCCATTGATTTTAACTAACAAAAGATAAACACCAGAATTCTTAATTTTGAAAATGACAATTGGCTTATCTGGTCCTATGGAACAATGATCCTCTACTCTGAACATTTCAGAAATAATAAAACCTCTCATCTGAACTTTCATCATAAATCGTATACCTGGATGATATGCCTTATGAATACTATTATCAACAAAATATTACTTTGAGATAGATGAAAACCAAACAAATTTAATTCCAGTGATTCCAAAACCTCATGTTCTTTCTACCACATAATGGTAAGTATCACGTTAATTTTTTTTGAAAGTGTGAACATCATTAAGTTAATCGAAAAGAAAAGAGTTTTAAAACACATCGAAATGTCTACTAGACACAAAGCCTTAGTTTTATTGTATACATATGTAAAAAAAAAAAAAAAAAGAAAAGAAAAGAGACTGAATAAGGCTTCTGTATGGAATTCTGATCTATTAAGGCTGCTGGCTTACTGTCTAAGAGGAGCCTGACATGTCACCAGAACACAGTAATTATTTCCAGCATAATGTATAACCTATAACTAACCAATTTACATTCCAATACAACTTGCTTATTTTTGTCCAAATATTCCATTTTTCTGTATACATTTATCTAAAACCAGAATGAGCCATTTCATATAGCTAACAATTCATTTAACCCTACTTTGTTTAAAAAAATAACAAATAAGATATGAATTTATAAACAAAATGACATCTCCTTCATTCTTATTTTGGAAGCCATTATTCCTTTCCTTTTTCTTAAATGCAACTGAGGAATATATACCTGAGTCAGAGTCAGACAATAATTCTAATTCCAGGTCCTTCCACTGAGCTGGGTCACATTGGGAAACAGTGAACTCTTTGGGATATATCCAGAATATGGAGATCACTGTCATCATCATCATCATCATCATCATCATCATCATCATCATCACCATCCCATTTCATTAAGCAATTATGAAAATTAGGTGAATTCATTTGAATTAAGCACTACAAACAATAGCTTCATGGAGTACTTAACATAAAGTACTATTATGAGTGTTAAAGATTTCATTTTTACCGTGCTTTAGCACAGCAGCTGGTCTATTTATAATACTGAGTCACTTCTATACTTTTTTCCTTTTGTCTTTTGCTTCATTTCATCTGATGACAAATGCAAAATAATAATAGGTAAAAATTTAGGAAAGAGAAAACAAAGACACCCAAGATGTACTCATCCAAGCACAGGTACTATTTATATTTTGAGATGTTTCTTCCAAGTCTTTCCCCACCTTGGGTATATAGATACACATTGTTATGATATGTTTCAGTATAAAGCTAAATCTTGCTCTATTCACATAATGTCATAAAAATAACAACAATCCCTGCTTACTAAAAATATGTAGACATCATTCTAAACATCTACATAACTACTCAAGTCATAAATATGTACTAAGTTATTCAACCGTCTTCATAATTGAGGATCATTTGTTTCCATCTTTTTTTTTTTCACCATTTATAGTCAATGTTGTGATTCATTCATTTACCAAATAAGTCTTCTCTGGCCAGGAAATACAGTAGGAAAGAAAAAAGGTGGAACATTTGCCCTGGAGAAACTAATGTTCTAGTTGGTGAAGGGGTAACAGATAGATAAAATCCTCTTTGTAAGGATAACAGAATGGCAGATACTACTTGGAACATGAGGGCAAGTACAGGTTTAGAAGGCAATGAAGAAGTTATCTTTTAAACAAGGTAAATTTGGAAAACCTTTCAGTGGAAGATAATTAAACAGACACCTAAATTAAATGATGTGTGAATTATAAACATTTTGATATATACTATTTTATTATAAGCTGTTAAATGTTTCACTACCTATACTTAGAAAAAAGTCAATAAATGGAAAAAATTCCAAATAATTTCATGGTATATGTTAAAGTGATTTCCAGCAAGCATTTAAAATTTAAAAAAAAAAAACTAGCAACATGATACCTTCTAACCAATCACAAAATTAGCATGTTCAAACACTGGTTGATCAATAAGAGACTCAAAATATGGCTCAGAGAATTACATACTTGCTTAGACCAATTTTATTGTCTGGTAGGTTATAAGTTTTATATATGAAAAGAAATTTTAGTTTTATATTCACCCACAAACTCTTCATCATCAGTTTATAAAAGAAAGTATAATCAACATCCTGGCCATGATTCTAACAGGCCAATTTCTTTGGATCCAGATATTGGCAATGGAATACCTACATAGTTTTATACTTATAAAACAATTCAGAATCCCCTGTGGAATCCCAGTAGGCAGAAAGCTGTTACATTCAGCAATATGTAACCTGCTAAAGATTCCTGGCAGTCTGGGTGCATAATGGTAGTTGCCTTTGCTCTCATCTGAACAGAAGTTTACATAATCACAGTCAGCCTTTCTGCAAAAGTCCCCACATTCAGCATTGCATCGCTTTGATCATAATGCAATAGGACAAATGTCAGGAAAAATATTCCCATAAAGTGAAATAAAACTTGTTCTTTAACCCAGAAATGACTATAAACATTACTTTCATGGAAATTTCACTCATATGCATATTTTTAGCTACTGTAAGAAGAACACAGAATGAGAATTATAAAATGGTGCTTTTAATTAAGGACAAGATTAAACCTTACTTATCATATTCTCACATAGTACAAGCTGATAATTTTCATCTGTACACTATAGTGAAAACATGACAATTTGACCTCAAAGCATTTGAGCTTTTGCAAATTTTGATTGCCAAAAAAAAAAAAAAAAAAAGAAAGAAAGGAAAAGAAAAGACATTGTAGGTAATTTCTCTTGATCAGAAAAATCCATACTACATCTGTGTATGTTCTTCAATAGTATATTCATACATTTAGAGATAAACACAGCATTTCCCCTAAGTTTCCCTTCTTTTAAAAATACAGCATCATAGGTTGCCATGTCACATAGATGGGGATTTGCAGAGCTCAAAAAACCCTAAACAGAGCTGTAAATACACATAGTCTCAAATTTGAGAAACATCGCATTCAACAGTGGGGAATGATAGTCCCTGGACAGGAATGAATCAAGAGCAGGCATGAAAACACTAGGAGAGAGTTGGGTGAGAATAGGCAGATAAAGGTCAAAAGTGCCCTGAGAAGGAGGAAGTAGAACAAAATAGACATGAAGAATGGACAAAAACGAAGAAGCAAGAGGAGAGGAAAGAGAAGACAAGTGTGAACAGAGAAGAAGGTGTCAGGCTCCAAACAGTGTTAACATAAGGATATTAGAAAGACAAAGGGGAAATAAAAGATGACCTAGAGAATCAGGCAAAGGAGAGAGAAATTGCAAGTCAAAATTATTTTTTTCACAAAAGATACAGAATCTTACCATAACTAGATTAAAAGAAATAAAGAAGGTAGAAAGTAAATAAATAACCTGTCTCACAAGCATGCACTAATAGAATACAAAATGGGGGAACTGGGGTAGGTTTTTCCAAGGACTAGCACCTGGCGCTGGAAGGTTAACAATGTCAGCATCTCTCTTTCTAGACAGACTTACATTTTTGTATTTGTTCCATTCTTCTTTTCTGCATATTGGTTATTGGTTGGAAGTTTGTTTTTTCTCACAGTTGTCAGTTTTTTTATCCATTCACTATAATAAACTTCAGTGACTGACTAGAATTTCTGCATTTCAGCCTCTTAAAGGCAACGTATTTGATCCAGTAGGTACCTAGGATCTACCTCAGGTATAATCTATTTAACCACTCTACACCACAAAATGAAAGTTAAGTAGATATAAGTTAGTCTCCCACCTAAAAGTGAAGGACAGTTCTCTGGGAAGGGAGTCATAGAATAGGTAGAAAGGTTTAAATAGACATAAACTTTACTTAGAGGTAAAGATAATTAAAGGAAACATTGGAGAATGCCTATAAGTCTGTAAAAGTGTTGAGAGAAAAAATAGAGGAAAAGAGAACTGTTGTGGGAGAGTGGAGAATAATATGAAAGAATAATTTTATCATTTATAACCACGGGGCTTCATACTGATATCTGTATTGTAAAAACTCCAAACACCAAAAAAAATTAGTTTCTAGCTCTACTGATTTAGGGACTTCAGAGTGTCTGCTCATGAATTCAGGTAATTTATTGTTCTATGAAAAACACCTCCTGCCAGCAATTTGCAGAGTGCCAGGCATTGAATCAACACCTATGGAACAGATGTATCTCATAATCAAGGTGCAGGTAAAAGAAAATTTGGAGGTATGGCTATGTTATACTTAGCCATAAATAAATTAAGAAAGCAGTGCGAGATATTTCTAGAAAACAGGAAGATAATGGAAAATCATTATCAAGAACTTTGTGCTATTCCTTGATTCTTTGAGTTATGTCATTAAAAATTGCATGTCTTCTGTTTACTAAATATCATTTTCCATATATGAAAGATTTGCATTGGGAAAGATGAAGATACAAATGCCTACTTAATACACCCAATGCACAGAAACCCATAGGTTAGGGCCTTGAAGGAGCCAAACAGTATCCTTTCTTGTGTGAATCCTGAACAAAGTGAACATCAAAATAAAAGTACAGAATAAGAAGAAACAAAATATCTCCCTTATTGCTCATAAAGGTTAAGAGGATGATATGATGGGAAGATTAAAACTACATTGGGAAGTGGATCCAGGGAATAGACCAGTTTCCTAAATGGGCAGCCATGCATTGGGCCGGCCACTCTTGTGGGAGAGCCTGCAACCACAGGAACAAGGGGAAATATGGTGTCCATGAGAAATCTCAGAAGTGAAGCAACAGGAATGGCTTCCCCTTGATACTCTGAATTAGCACATTCATGCAATAATAATTGAGTTTCACTCATTAATTCTGAGACCAAATATCAATACATTACAAGAAAATAAAAGTTTTACTAAATTTTCTGTTTTAGTTAAGTTCCTTCATAAATTATGTCATTGATGTCTGTAATTAATGCATCATTATAGTTTATTTATTTATTGTTTATTTCTTAATGACAGCAGCTAAGGCTTTGATTATAATTCTCCTACATTAATTTAATGGAAGTGATCCAATAGCAATCTATTAGGTTTTCCCTGTTAAATTAGCATGATGGACTTTTAATGAATCTTTTAATAAACACTATGATGATCAAGAATATTGTGCAATCAGAATCACCCTCAATGGCATTTCTGACCTTGTTATTAACAGTCCTCAAAGTCATTGATTCTTGTCCTCTGAGAAATAACTCAAAATGCTTTATTAATTTATTTCTGTACTTTTAGCAAGAAAAATGATGGGATAAAAAGATTAGTTCACATGTAACAAGATTTTTAAAACTAACCTCTTTAATTAGCTAACATAAAGTTTGATTTTTCCAACTCTAAGTCTTTCCCTCTTTCCATGTGGAAGAGGTGACATTTGACTTTGAATTGAAAGTGCACAGAGATGGACCCTTGATTTCTATTTATAAGCTTCACATGCTGCCATCAATGATTTGGATCAGCCACAAAGGCAAATCTAGAGGTGTTTAACCTGATTTCAAAATGTCATTTCCTCTGGGATAAGGATTCTTAAGACTTTCATGGACAGCTAGGGGCTGCTTCGCTTCACTTCTGTGAAAATACATAAGTAGACTCCATGAAGTGCCGAAAGCCGAAGAACCTCAATAATTTAGCCTGGTTTGTGTGGGAGGGAAAACTGCTAAGCTGCAATCTTGGAATCTCCTAGGACATATTTTAAAGAAATTTCTGCAGGTGGTTGAGAGCTGTCCTTGATGCAGCTGCAGTAATGGAATGAAATTTGCTTACTCTGGGAACAATGATGATATCATCCTCAAATTATCTATGCACTACTTCAGTAGTTTATATGGCCATAGGTGGAGGAAGGCTTATTGTTGTTTTCCTCCTACCCCCATCATTGCCTATGAGCACTGGGTATTCAATGCAGGAAGAGCAAAATCAATCAGGTTTTTCATTTAAAACTTTCATTGCAATTTTATTACTCATGAAACATATCATCATTAAAATAAAAATGGAATATATTTATAAAGACAAGAAGTATTTTAGGAAATTTTTTCCTTAATCTGACATTTAAATATGAACATTGATAATGTTTTAGTTTGTGACCATTCAGACATTTATATGAGCATCTGAGTTTTGCCTTGTTTTAGTTTTCCCCCCAAAGTCGCTCAGTTTGCAAATGTGTAGCAATGTTTTGTATGCATTATTCTTATACTTCCTAATTAGCTACAAAAATTATAGAAAAATTAGAACAAAAGGAAGAAAAATGTAATAATTTAGATTTACCGTTCACTCTCAATGATGACTACTGGAAACATGTTAAGATGTAGCAGTGTATTTCATTTTCCTAATTTATATCCTGGAAAATTGTAATAAGTAAATAATATATTACTCCAAGGCAATAAATATGGAGAGACATCAACAACACAGTGGTTGAGAGCATTGTCTCTAGAGCCAGATTTTCTGGCTTTTCAACCAGGATTGCCACTTAGTTGTGCAGCACAGGTCAAATCGCTTAACTCTACTGAAACTCGTCTGTTATTGGGAAACAACTACAACAATGGCTGTTGTAGTTACAGGACATAGTATTTCACATAACTAGTATATAATGTTTTATATAATGCTATGCAATTTCCTACAATATTATATAGCTAGTATATACTATTTTATGTAATATAAAATTTAATATTTTTATCTTTGTTGCTACTGCTATATAGTTTATCAAATTACTAGACACACCATAAATTATATAACCAATTCTATCTCGATGAGCTTCCTTAGAGTTTCCAATTCATTAAAATGAATTCAGTGCAGGAATTTTCACTAAAATGAATTCCTGCAATGAAAATCATCCTTGTTCCTTTATCAAATTATTTTCTTAGAACACACTGCTTGAAATGGGAAGCCAAAGAATATGCATTTGAAAGAATTTTAGGAAACACAGACATTTTTCTACTTAACTTTTTGACTGCATGTGAATATTAAAAAAAACTATGAACAAGCACAAAATGTATCAGAAATATTCTTAATAGCAACAGAGGCCATTACTTATCATTTGCATAGAGGAATAAAAGGACTTATAATCCTTTATTTATCTGCTCATAAACAGAAGATTTACTCTTGTAAAATTGCCTTTTAGAATATTTAAACTATGTATCTTATATCCCTATTTCAGGTTTTTGAAATAATCTAGGTAGAAATATAAACCATGTAAAATATAAATATATATATATGAATAAGGCTTCATGTGTGAATATTTGGTGCTCAAGGATTCAATTTTACTAGAGTGATTACTTATGTAGAACAGCTCTGCTCAGCTGAAGCACCAATCCAATGTGCAGATTTTCTGACTACCTTGAAAATGCCTTCAAAGTTCATCCATAGTATGTCTGAAATACATTTTTTTATTTTATTTTTTATTTTGTTTGCTATTCATTATATTATAATATTGAAACCCAAATGTCACAATGCAAAGAGAATAAAATTTATAATTCCTGCAATATTTGATACAGACACTATATACTCATAAAGGATGTTGGGGTTTTTTTTTGTTTTTTTTTTCAGTAAAATCCTATCAATCTGGTTATTTTGGATTTTGGAAAGGAATATTAGGAAAAGCTAGAATAATTAAAATAAGAGAATTAAAGAGAACTTAAGTTGAGAATGCATTAAATTAAAAAATACTTAAAATTCTGGATACAGATGGTAAGAGAAAAAAATCAGTGCCTCAAGATGGTGATTGATTTTTCTTTAGGGGGCCCAGAAGCAAGGCATTAAAAAGAATCTGGGTAGCCCCAAAAAGTAGAACAGAAGCATGTATTTTGTTATCCTTTACATTTCCCAGAAATGCACATAGAAAATTAACTAGGTGGAGAAGAAAAGAAAGACAAAAGTCAGGACAAAGAAAAAGCAAAATGTAAGACATTGGAAATAAATATGAATATTAATAAAAATAATTATTATATGTGAAATTAATTCTTCAGATGAAATATAAATATCAAACTGAATAAAAGCAACAAAATAAATCTAACTGTACTGTTTATAAGATTCACACCAAAAATAGGAGGGTAAAGTTTAAAACATGAAAAATAATTAACTTGGTCAGTATTATCTAAAGTTTCTACAGATATTATTGTTTTTAAGGTTCTCGCCTCCAAAAAAAAAAAGAAAGAAAGAAAAAGAAAAAACATAGTGGAGATAAAAAAGGTCATTACTTGATGGTAATTTTTTTTTAGTTGATGAGAATGTAAATGTAAAATACTAAATTTCCATGCATTTAATAATATATATTATTTTACATGGTTTATATATCTACCTAGTCTGAAAATATAAACATGCAAAATCAAACTGAATTGCAGTTAAATATAAGTAACCATGTATTCAAAAACTGTGGAAGAAGGTGTGATGCACCATACTCAGAAACAGGCATATCAAAAAATGAGGTATGTGGCATAGGGAGTGGTATTCAGAGTGGAAAAAATTTGAACAGCAAAATTAGCATGATTGATCTAATGCAGTTAAGTTAGAAAATAAGTAACAAAATAATTTTACAAACAACAAACATTTAAGCATTAGAATTGTGCTTCTAAATTATTCTGCATAATTTGATAAAACATAATGGAACTTGAAAATACATATGACTGAATGCTAATGGAAATACCAGTAAAAATTGAAGGATTGATCTAATGTGTTTACTCAGAGGAAAATACATAATTTCAAATGTTTATGTAAGGAAAAAGTAATGACTATAAATTTAGAATGCAAGGCTTTAAAAAGTTTGAAAACAGAACTTAAGTGAAAAATGAAAAAAATAAAATAATGAAGATAAAACTAGAGATTATTGGAGTACAAAAAAGAAGATATGGATAAAAGACATTTTTTCTAAAAAGTGAAGATAAAATAAAAAATTTAGGGGGAAATTGACCAAGAAAAATAAGAAACTCCTTATATCAGAGAAAATATTTGGCATTTGGTTTTATCCAAAGTACATGTATAAAGGCACGAATTGGTATGAATGTACTTTGTATACAACAAGAGATATGAAAAATTGTGCTCTATATGTGTAATAAGAATTGTAATGCATCCTGCTGTCATATATAAATGAAAAATTAATAAGAAAAGAACAATGAACCTCTTTAGGGAAGAATAAAACACTAAATAAAATAAATAAATAAAAATAAGAAACTCTGTAACCAATATTAAAAGATAAAGGGGACTTCCTATAACAAGAATTGTACCTGAAATTAAATGTAGATTCATAATGAAAATATATCTATCCTGAAATTTTCTATGAACTGATTAATATGTCCTTTAAAGTACCTGTTAGGCAACACTATGTTTATGATAAAATCTTGAAAACAGTACCAGTAAGATCAAGAATAAGAAGAGTGTCTGTCATCCCTTCCAACATTATTTTGAAGTCCTAGGACATGGGGATTGGGGGTGCGAAGAGATGAACTAGAGGATGCAAGGACTGAAAAGGTAGAGCAAAAGTCATCATAATGTATATAGGAGATGACTGCATGCATGCAAATCAAAGCAAATGTGGAGATCAGTTTCTAGAATTGATGAGAGTTTAATTCAAAATCAATTCTCCTTCTCTGGCAACAAACAGATAAAACAATTTTAAGAAAAAAAATTGTTTACAAGAGCATAAAATATATAATATTTGTAATACATTCAATAGGCAGTTAGTACTTTATGGGAAAATAATGCTTATATTAGCTTACTGAAATACTAATAAATCTTTATTCATCATTTTTTCAGTACATAACAATATATCACTCAATCCAGAACTTAGTAGAAGCTCAATAAATATTTTTAGGGAATAATAAAAGACATGAAGAGCTTAAGAAAATAGATATGTATACATATATGTAAATATATATAAACACATACACATACACATACATACAGACACATCACATTCATGGATTCTAGGAAGGACTGCATTTCAAAAGCATTTTAATTTTTTTCCTTATCTATAAAATCACAGTAGTTATGCTTTAACATGTTTTTTGGAACTTGGCAAATGTATTAGCAAGAGAAAAGGGTAGAATACAAGGGCTACTTTCTATAAATATATGATGAAGTATCATAAAGCCTCAGCAACAGAGATAAAACAGTCATAGTAAATGATAGATATATTTAACAATGATTGAACAAGGATCCCTAACACAGATACATAATTTGTGACAAGTATTGATTTAGGATAGAAATGCACTGGGGAAAAATATTCATGGAAAATTTATTAGCATTTTTACAAATGATATTGGATTTCTACCACATATCTCACAAAGAATACAATAAATGGATTATATATCTAAATAAAAATAGAAAAATTGTTACACTTTCAGAATACAGTAAATTTTTTTTTTTTTTTACCTCAGAGCAGGGAGACATGTCAGTCATTTGTCAACTGATGCTCAGATCTACAACCGCCCCCCCTCAATATACACTTCCTGTGCTGTGATACTCTCCAGTGACAGCCCATCTTCCATCTAGGACTGACCAAAGATAAACAAAAAAATAAAGTAAAAGTGGAAGGGAGAGAAGATAAGCAGGTCAGCGAAGAGTTTGCTTTCTCTCTCTCAATTTCCCTTGCCCCATTCCACCCTTGTCCACCTTCCCATTGGGGTGGCATCTTTGGCCACAGATGCATCTTTCATGGTTCTTCCCTGAGGTCTTAGCTCTGACACCAGGAGGGTCAGAGAGCTTACCTCCTTCGGGTGATAGCTATTTTGATGTTGCTGAACTCTGGGTTTCCTCATCTTCCTGTCTGCCCTTCAAGTCTTTCATATATACACAACGGAATATTACTCAGCAATAAAAGAGAACAAAATCAAGGCATTTGCAGATAAATGGATGGAGTTAGAGACGATAATGCTAA